>NC_081846.1:27575933-27891517 GCF_963259705.1 Myotis daubentonii | reverse complement strand
CCTCTTCCCAAGAAAATCACTACGCTGTTCCAGCAGGAGCCGCTTTGCCATCAATCCATAAGATGGAGCTGGGGTGTGCCAGTTTCAGTCCTGAAACTGTAACACATATTCATTGTAAGCTACAATTATCCACAGTTTAGTCTGTTTATGAAACCGTTTTGTGGTTATTTATTAAAAATAAAATTTATGTGTGCTTACTGAAGCTATATTTTGGCAGGCAAAGGAGGTTGGCAGACATGTCTGAGTCAACAGCCAGGCTCTAGCCACTCTTTATGTCGTCATATAAAAACTTGTCAAATAATATTTAGTTTTTAATCTTCAGTTGCAAACATAAGGGTAGTCATGAACATATTCGGTGAGTAGGTCTCCTTGAAACAAGAACCCAGGTGTTTGGATTTCAGTAAAAGTGATAATTAAGTTTCTGGCTCCTTTAGAGGTGATCTGTTATTCCGTCTCTTCCATCAACTTCTATTACCTATTTTTTTTTTTTTGTCCAGGTTTCTCATGTTTTTAAGGAGTTTTTTGTTTTCCTCAATGGTTTTTAAAAAATATAAGCTATCTGTTTATCAATCAATTCTAAAATTTAAAGACAAATATATTACTCATGATTAAGGAGATATAATACTGCCAGTATAGTCATGGTACTCTTCTACTGGAGATCTTTTGAATGTAAGTGGATTATTTATTTTTCTGGAATTTTTAGTTATTTAGGTCAATCTACTTATTTTTTCTTTAATGCCATCTAAGAAGGAAGTTCTTTTTAAAGGGCTACAGTTGTTGGATTCAAGAACGTATAGTTCATCTTATTAGCTATGCTAATTTTTATTTTTATTTTTATGTTTATTTTTCGAATAAACCAAAATGATGAAGTTTGTTATTAGGGATCCTAAATGGAAAGAAAAGTGTGATTAAGTAACAGACCTTGGAATTAGGAAAAAAAGATGTACTGTGAATAAGTAGAATATTCTTTCCTTTGAATTCACTCGCACAAAGATTCAATGGGAGAAGAAATAAGGTCTTAGTATGAAATCATTCAAGAAGAAAACTTGAAAACTTTCCTGAAGGGAGTTTCTGAAATGTGATAAACAGGAATTGAGAAAAGACAGGCCAGTATACTTCTTGCTTCTTTCTTAAATACCTTGAGTATGAGTCACTGCTGAAGTTATGCATTAGTTTGCCACAAAAGAATTTCTGGTCCCAACCTTATAAGACAACTACACTTTTTATATATCAATTGTCTCCTGTCTCTCCATCCCCCCCCTCCACTGGTGTTTGGCTTTAGTTCTTGTAGCAGAGCTGATTGAGTGTGCCCTTCTTGATAGAGACTTGGCACTGCAGTTTAGCATTTGTTGTCAAGTTATATACTAGTAATTCAATTCTATGTACATTTTATTTACTGTAGTCTTTTGTGAGCAAAGTTCTGTGCCAGGTGTTAGAATATCAAGTTTTCCAAGATAGAGCCATTTGGCATAAGAAGTTTACAAAGTGATGAAATGTGTTATCTACCAGTGATTTGCATCCCACAGTCTATAGTAATTTGGATGCCCTAAACAGGATGAAACCTTGTGTTGGATCCACCAAGGGCAAAAGTCCTGAAGCCTTCAGGAGTTTGGTGTATTTGAAGACAGAGACTCAGCATGACTGGAACAGAAGAATGGAAAAAGAGAAATCTGTCTGGATCAGCAGGATCCCAAAAATACCATTGCAGGGTCACAAGCAGGGAGGTAAAAGGCTGCTGTAGATTATGTTCCTGAGGATACACTCTGACACAGAGTTGAGCAGGAAGGTTGTTTATTAAGGAGAACTCTTAGGAGTCACATCTATGGAAGAAGGGGAAGGAAGAAGGGTTGGGTAGAGAGAGAGAAGGTAATTTGGAGTTTGGGCTCAATGACAGCCTTGGCTGACCTTATGGGGAGTGGTAGTTCTTCAGAGTGGTCCCAGTGACACTGGGATGGTTGGGTATTTAGACATTCACATTGAACCATCTTTGGATATGGGCTTCCTCAGGATGCGTGTGACCTGAGGAAAGGCAGTTCTTTCCCCAGGCAAGGTAACCCTGAAGGGGCCAACATCATTCCCAACCTCTGTACAAGTCCTTCACTGAAGCAGAGTCTGAGTGATGCATCTCAGGATCCACCACAATAACTTTATTTGCATTAAAAAAATCATGCTGGAAATTTTTAGAGAATAGGTTAGAGAAGGAAAAGAGTAGGAGTGGGAAACCAACAAGGTGATCCTGGAATTATTCAATGGAAGGTGATGGTAGTTTGAACTATATGAGGACTGTAGAGTGAGAAAGAAGTAAATGGAGTAAAAATATGTTTTTGACATAGATACTATAGGAATAGGATTTGGATTGGATGAGGGAAGTAAGGGAGAGAAAGATACCAAGGATGAATCTCAGAGTTTTGGCCTGAGTAAGTGAGATGCTGGAGTACCACCTACAGAGGAAGGGGTGCTCAAAGAGGAGAATTGTGGGGCAGGACTGCAGTGGGATTAAAGAGTTTTCCTCGGGACATGTTAAGCTTGATATGTGAGTGACTCAACCAACTGGAGACAAATTTATGCAATTTTATGGAGACAATGTATTGATCTTTCTCTTTATGGGTTTTTAAAGATTATTAGAAAGTCTTTCCCCCCCAAGATTATGAAAAGATTTTGCTGTGTATTTTCCTAGTATTCTTAGTTTCATTTTTTAAAACATTTTGATTTCCGATTCAATTGGAATATTTTTAAGAAAAAGAAGTAGTGATTCCATTTTACCTGGTTTTCCAAATGACTAGTCCATTGTTCCAAAACCAATTATTTACTAATCCATTTTTCCTCCATTGATTTTTGTTAAATTACCATATTCTTTTCATTGTTGAGTCTTTTCCAGCCTCAGTGCCATGCTGTTTTATTTACTATCCCTTAGCAATACATTTTAGTGTCTAATAGCATGAGACTACAATAGCACTGTGTGACAGACTTTATTCAGAAACTCATTTATTATCCTCGCTTTAGTGTTCCCCCAGCCTTTTCCCACCCTTTGGCCATAGTCCAACCCTCATCACTGCCCGTTCTCAGGCTGCAAGTCTATTTATTTTAGTCACCAAAATCTCAAAATAAATCTGGTTCCCCAGCCAGACTGGCAAAATGGAAGTTTGACTGTTTTGTTTGCATGAATGTCCAAATTGGCTTAGCTGCCTGGTAATCTGAGGGTAGCTCACCAACATTGCAGCCCATTTGCGGGTAATGTAAGGTAAACAGTATCTTGAGATGCCTGAAAAGAAGGGTTGGCTATTATAATTTCATTGCCAATTGACATGACACATTTAATTGAGTTCTCTGTAAGTAACAGACTTTTGTGTCAGTTTCATGTTTTGTTTCACTCTGTCTTTCTGGTAGTCTTCAAATAAATCTGGAGTTGAGAGTTATTTTTCCACTGGCTGTTTAATGACATTGGCTATCTTTATTCATTTCGTCAACTCAAACTATTGCTCCAGTTCTGCAGAGCAGGTTTTTGCATGCTCTTTTTCTTCTTAAATTTCCTTTCTTGCATACAAGAAGGCTTCTATCAGCACGAAGACCCTGGGATTTTGATGACTGTGGCCTGTAAAATTAAAAGAACTAAAAAATAGGATAGAAAGTGCCTGTGTAGACAGCATCTATTCTTCTTCCTGTTCACAAATGCAGAGGGATGTTGGGTGAGATTCTTACACAGTAGTCACCCCTTAACCACATTTTCACTTTCTGCAGTTTCAGTAACCCGGGATCAACCACAGTCCGAAAATATTAGATAAAAAATCCTACTAGTAAACCTTCATAAGTGTTAATCTGTGTGTTGTTTTGAGTCATGTGATGAAATCTCATGTGGACTGTGGGGTAAATTATCCCTTTCTCCAGCAAATCTACACAGTATACACTCCCCACCCATTAGTCACTTAACAGCTGTCTCAGTTACTAAATCAGTTATTAAGCCCTAAAGTACATACTTCCTTTCAGCGAAAACATGAGTATTGTACAATAAATATTTTGAGAGAGACCATGTTCACATAACTTTTATTACAGTGTATTGTTGCACTTGTACTATTTTATTAATAGTTGTTAATCTCTTACTGTGCCCAATTTATAAGTTAAATTTTATGATAAGTATGCATGTTTAGGAAAAAGACTATATATATATATATAATATATCCGTACCATCCTCAGTTTCAGACATCCACTAGGAATCTTGGACTGTGTCTCCCTGTGGATAAAGGGGGACAAGTGTATATGCCTTTTCTCTACATTGATGAGTAAGAGGTTGTTAATTGTAACCAAAGTTCTACAGGTAGTGTTTACTCCCTTAGTTAAATGTAGGGCACTAGGACTTTTATCAGAGCAAAAATGGGGATGGTCTAAGAGCAGAGCTGCTGTGTTCCATTAAACTCCTAGTTCCATAAGTTAGTGAACTCATGCAGGATAGTTAACTCCTCTGAACCCTTATTCCTCTTCTGTGAAAGTAATTGAGAATAAATGCTTATAGAATCAGTGTGAGTATAAAATAACACATGTGGGTATGTATTAGGTAGGATAAGAAGTTACAGAAATCTTGAGTAGTGTTGAGGTTATGTTTCTAGTCTTTCCTTGGCTTGGAAGTGTTCATGTTAACTGAAGGCAAAATAAATAATGTGGTTCATCTAATCTGATCTGCTATAGATTGTAAGATACAACATTATTTTATGTGCCACTGGGGGAACATGCTCCCAATTTTATCATCAAGTATAAGACAGCCTGATTTCTGAGGTGATAAATCTGAAATGACTCCGTGTCTTAGAATGGAGGAAATAGAGTAAGAAGATCTTGTAGAATCTCTTAAGAAGGGATTTGGTTAGTACCTATCGAGTCATAGAACTGAATTGGATTAATGGGTCCCTAGAGCAATTGCCTTAATGAGTAGAAAATTGATTTATAATTGGCATATTTTACAGGAGTCATAAAATGATAATTTTTTGGGCCCATTATAAATCCACGCCACCTGGCCCCAGCTGAGCCCTGGGTCCTCTTACTTAGCTCTTTGAGGACCCTGTTGTATTTACCACAGGAGACATTTCCAGTGTTTTTCATACTCTCCAGGCTCATACTCTTGTGTCAATGAGTGAGTCAATGGTTTATTCACTTGCACTTAGGTGTGAGCCACTGCAGTTTGCTAATCTTCATTGTAACATGACTTTCCTTCAAACTTAATTAAAAATGTGTCTTTTCTTTTCCAAGATTACACCTGAGTTCTTTTCTCACCTTGTTTTAAGATTTTTGCTTTATTCTCCCCTCTTGATTTTCTCCACTAGCTTTTTCTATTTTGCTGATTAGTGGGTTAACGTTTTCCAAATTTAAAAAAATTCCTTATAACCTATAATTTTTAGAGGCAATGTAGTCAAGTAGATAAAAGCATGAGCTATAGAACCACATTCTGTAAGTTCAACTCCCAGCTCATCTACTTACCAGCTGGATACATTGGGTAAATTACTTCTCACATCTGTTCTTCAATTGTTTTCATCTGAAAATCAGGGCATAATAGTTGTTTTTGCCTCATAGAGTTGTTGAAGTATTGAGTTAATATACATAACACACTTAGAACATTGCCTGGCACTAAGTAAGTGCTGAATAAGTATTATCTATTATTCTTATCGGCTCTCCATTTACCAATCTGTTTTCTCTCTTGTATTCTTATCTCACTATCAACAACAACAACATTTTTTTAAAAAAAAACTACCACATTGATCTGACAATGTTTTTCATGGCTGGTTCTGCTATATTTTCTTTCATGCAACTATTTTTCATACCACTTATTCTGGATAAACTTAAAAGAGATAAAGACCAATTTATGTGAAAGTATCTTATACCTCCCAAGTCTACTTTAACTCATCTTCATCTCTGATATTTGAGGCTACATTTAAATGTTTCTTTCTATCCAAGATAGTTATATATCTTACAACTTTTATAATGGTTGCAAATTTGATCCTTGTGTTTCTAACTGCCAAGTCTCAATAATTATATTCATAGAAAATTGCATAAAGACATACAAACATATTCATGAGCACTCCACTTTACAAATGCAAAATCCCCCCCCCAAAACTTTATATGAATAGTGGATATCTATTTTGTGTAATTGTACTCATTATATTTTTCTTTTTAAAAACTGTTCAATAGAATTCTCACGATTTTCTCACTTGCTATGCCTTAATGTTCTCCAGTGCTTTTTTTGGGAAGGAAAGCTAAATGATTTGAGTACAACTCACAACTCATAAACTCTGGAACAATATTATTATAACTGTCAACAAATTGCTGTGATTATAAAACATGTAAATGGCTTTATTTACTTAAGAGGCACTGCAAACCCTTGAAAGAATGACTAACTGTACAAAGAAGACATAGAGCAGGAGCTGGCAAATTACAGGCTAGTTGCTCAATATGGCCCACTACTTGTTTTTGTAAATAAAGTTTTATTGGAATGCAGCCATACTCATTCATTTACCTATTGTCTATGGTTGCTTTTGCCTTACAGAAGCAGAATTTAATAGTTGTCACAGATACCATATGGCTCACAAAGCCTAAAGTACTTATTATCTGGCCCTTTACAGAAAAAGTTGGTAGACGCCTGACATAGAGTACCAAAGAAAACGTGCCCTTTGTCCTAGTTTTCTCAGCTATGGCCTTGGATTCATGACCTAAATATTTGTCTTTTTTAGGAAATAGCTTAGTTTTTGTTTTGTTTTTGTGTGTGTGTATGTGTGTGTGTGTGTGTGTGTGTGTGTGTGTGATGTAATGACAAAATAGAGAAGTTAAATTTTAGAAGTTAAAACTTAAAGACCTGAAGTTGTCTTGTAAAGTGTAGAGAGACTAATGTATATCCTGAGGGTAGATGAGAGCCATCTCTGATGCCAAGACCTGGGGAGGAGAGGTTGAAACTTGGAGAAATTATTACCCTAGTTTATTATGTTGGTACCACCTGCACTGACTGCTCTTTAGGGGAAAATATTTTGTATTTGCTATGTTAAAAGTGATCTATTTTGTGCATCTTTGATTATAGAACTGGCCCAGGTGATAAAACAATTTCTATTTTTTTCTCCCATGCAAAAGCAACAGTTATTATTATTTTTTAAATTTGCTTAAAAATGCCCTGGAAAGGCATGAGTCATAATACGCAATGGCATGAGCTTTTATGATTCATTTTGGTATACAGTAAGCATAGTGTTTATCTTATTGTCTTATTTTAGAGATCTGGCTCATTCATTCATTCACTTATTCATTCAAAAGCCATTTACTTACGTGTTCCAGGCATCCCATTCCACATAATTGAAGTTCAACAACACAGCAAACAAACAAACAAATAAACAAAACAGGTCTTCTACCTGTAGAGAACCCATGATCTTGCAAATTACATAGCATTTTAGAAGTAGATAGGGATTATGAAGATAAATAAGGCAAAGGAGGGAGAATAAGGGTGGTAAGGCCAATATCACAGAGGAGATGACTTTTTTTCCAAAGACTTGAAGAAAGTGAGGAAGTGAGTCATCCATTTCAGTAAGTTCAGAGGCCCTAAAGTAAGAGCATAGCTGGACTACTCTAAGAACAGGAGAAACATGGCTGGGGCAAGATTGTTGAAAAGGACAATAGTAGTCAATGTATTGGTCATGTCATGTAGTACAGGTTATGTGGGGCTGTAAGGACTCTGGACTTTCAACTAGATGAAATGGGAAGACATTGTAGAGTTATGAGCAGAGAAATGTCATATTCTGCTACACTAGTATCCCCTTATTTTTGAGGAGTACCATCCCCAGTGCATGCCTAAAACCACAGATAAAACTAAACCCTACATATACTATGTCTTTTTCCTATACAAAGTGGAGCAAACATAGTTTACAGTTGTTCATATGGAAAATAATACAATAATTAATAAATAATACAACAATAAATTGTGTTTTTCACACACAATTATAAACATATTTTTACCCTACCCTGCATGTATATACCTATGATAAATTTTAACTTATAAATTAGGCACTAAGAGATCAATAACAGCAACTACTAATAAAATAGAATAATTATAACAATATTAGAGGCCCAGTGCACAAAATTTGTGCACGGGGTGGGGTGTCCCTCAGCCCGGCCTGCACCCTCTCCAATCTGAGACCCCTTGGGGGATGTCCGACTGCCAGTTTAGGCCTGATCCCAGTCGGACATCCCTCTCACAATCCAGGACTGCTGGCTCCTATCTGTTGCCTGTCTGCCTGCCTGATTGCCCCTAACCACTCCCCTGCTGGCCTGATTGATGCCTAACTGCTCCCCTGCTGGCCTGATCACCCCCAACTGCTCTCCCCTGCTGGCCTGATCACCCACAACTGCCCTACCCTGCTGGCCTGGTCACACCCAACTGCCCTCCCCTACAAGCCTGGTTGCCCCCAACTGCCTTCCCCTGCTGGCCCGATCACCCCCAACTGCCCTCCCCTGGTGGTCTGTTTTCCCCCTACTGCCCTCCCCTGCCAGCCTGATCACCCACAACTGCCCTCCCCTGCCGGCCATCTTGTGACGACATTGCGCAAGGGTGTGACGCCACCTAAGCTTTTATTATATAGGATATTGTAATAAAGTTATGTGAATGTGGTATCTCTCTCTGAAAATATCTTATTATACTGTATTGATACATCTTGTTGTGATACTGTGAGATGATACAATGCCTATGTGATGACAGTAAGTGAGGTCCTCATAATGGTATGCAATTTGAAACTTATGCCTTCTTTATTTCTGGAATTTCCTAGTAAGTATTTTGGACCATGGTAACTGCAATTGCAGAATGTAACATTGCAGATACAAGGTACTGCTATACATGTTTTAAAAAGATTACTCTGACTCCTTGATTAAAAGGTGGGTGATGATGAGAAACTGTCTCAATAGTCTAAGTGAGAGTATATGTGGTTTGGCTTTGTGATATCTGTGAGAAGTGGTGAGATTTGAGGGATATTTTGAGGACAGCATCAATAGGATTACTGATGGATTGGATTTGAAATGAGAGAGAGAGAGAGAGAGAGAGAGAGAGAGAGAGAGAGAGAGAGAAAGGGACATTTGAAAGTTTTGGATTTTACCAGAGATGGAAAGATGGTAGTTAGAGCTTTTGGCTGAGGAAGAAGAGAAGTTCAATTTAGGTCACACTGAATTTTCAATGACTGTTAAACCAGTGGAGATGATGGGTATGCATTTGAATATACCAGCATGGAGTTGCCAAGTGACCTGTGCCACAAATATAAGTACATTAGAGATGATCAGGAGAGAGGGTATTGAGTGAAGAATGAGAAGAAAATTGGAGTAAGGACTGAAAACTAGGGAATTTCAGTGTGTAGCGGCCAGGTTGATGAGAATGGAGACAGAGAAGGACGGATTGGTCAGGTGGCAGGAACACGAGAAACCAAGGGAAGGACGGTCCAGTAGGGAAGAAAAAGCATGTAAGTACAGCTGACAGGTCAAGCGAGTGGAAGACGTCAGAGTTGACCTTTATAGGAACACTTTGTTGGAGTGGTGGGAGTAAAAGCCTAATGAGTGGATTTAAGAGAAAATGGGGCATGAATAGTTATATTATACAAGTATAAGCAACTTTGTGTAGGGATTTCACTATAAATAGGGAATATGGGGCAGCCACTAGAGGGGGAAGATATAATAATAGCAAGAGGGTTTTATTATTTTTTTTTAATAGGAGGGATAACAGCATGCTTTATGCAGATAGAATGATCTGGCAGGGAGGGAAAAACTGATGAAGCAGAAAAGAGTGGATAGTTACTAGAACAGTGTCCTTGGGCAGGCAAGAGAGGATGAAAACTATGCACCAGCAGAAGAGGTTGATTTTAGACAGAAGTGACACAATCAGGGGAAGCTGGAGGGCAGGCCAAGGGTGAGTGTAGATGCTGGGAGGTGGGTAGGTGATGGCAGAAGTTTTTTTGTTTTGTTTGTTTGTTTTTTTACATTTTAATTTCTTTATTGATTAAGATATTACATATTTGTCCTCATCCCCCCATTAAGAAGTTTTGATCATTGTGAGTTCTTGTTAACATAGGAAGCAAACTCTTCAGATGAGAGTGAGGACTGGGGAAGAAGTGTGAAGTTTCATATTAGTCACTTGGGAGTGGAAAGATGAGGAGAGGAGAGAAATCTACAATGATTGCCTTGCAACAGGAAGGCTAGTGGCCACAGATTTAAAGTGATGTTAGATTTTCTTTAGCCATATTTAGCTCTTCTGAGATAGGCCAGAAATGGGTTAAAGTATGACCTTAATCAGTGTTGAGTTTTTTGACAAATGAGTAAAACGAGTGATATGAATATGTGTAATATCAAATAGACAGGTGTTTAAGATATATTCAAGGTAGTGTCAAAGGACTGTTAGGGCCAGGACACTAGAGTTAAATTGAGTAGAGAGTGTGATATTCTTGGAATTGGATTATGAAGTTGTAGTTTTGGGAATAGTGAGCTAAGTAGCAGAATCACATGGAGGGCTGGTCAAACAGGAATTTCTGGGCTCCAAATAACATTTCCTGAGTCAATAGTTCTAAAATGTAATCTGAGATTTCCATTTCTGTGCTCTAATTATTTCTGCCCTAAAGAGAAAATGCTTTGGCCTGCTTAATATTGTGGGGCATTGAGCTCTCCCTTGGGGCAAACAGGAGAAAACTTGCAATCTCTCCACCCAATCCCAGTGCCCAAATGGGAATTAGTTCTTTTGATGTTTAATGTCATTAGAAGTCTCAAAGTTCAAAGAATATCAGAAATCCCTCCTGAGGAAGATGAAACAAAAACAAAAGTTGCACATTTTGATATTTGCTATTTAATCTCAAAAGTCTGTGGAACAATCCTGTGAGGCGGGTGGGTCGTCTCATTTTAGAGACTGAAGAGTCAGCAGCTCACAAGGATTAAAACGGCTCCCTCTCTCTACTGTCAACCTTCCCTTTCCTTTTTTTTTTTTTAAACCTGGTTGTATATGTCTTTTGGCCAAACACCATTATCCATTGCAATGGATTTATAAAGCTCAACTTCTTTCATTTTCAGTATATCCCTGATAGAGACCAGAGAAGTTGAGGGGACAGAGAGGAGGCATAAGGTCCAAACCTTCAGTGAGATTATATGTATCCTGTGTGGGTCCAATGACCCCAGCAAAGCCCCTCTTGTCTGTGGGCGTAGTATTACCGATGGGGGGCAGGGTTTGGGGAATTTCATAAACAGTCATTGATGGCAGCCTAGAATTGGCAAGTAAATTAGGACTTTAATTTTCATAATTTAAAAATCCACCTAGTTTCAGGCTTATTTTATAGTACTACCGTCACCACCAAAACATAGAAACTACGTGGTGAGTTTAAGTTGGTTGAATTGGGAGTATAGCACCCTCTGAATACAGATGCAGAGCATTTATTTTCAAGTGGCCATGAAAATCCACACTAACGTATAATTTCCTGAGATGAGCTGAAATTGAGAAAAATTTCTAAGCATGAAGAAATAATTGTTTAACCTGAGCTTGGAGATCCAGAGACATAGAAGCATGGAACAGACTGCCAAGCCTCAGAGGGAAGGTGGGGGAGGATGGATGGGTGGGAAGAGATCAACCAAAGAACTTGAATGCATATATGCATAACCCATGGACACAGACAATAGGGTGGTGAAGGCCTGGGGTGGGAGTGGGGTGGGTTAGAGGAGGTCAATGGGGGTAAAGGGGGAAGGGATGTATGTAATATTTCCAACAACAAAGATTTAAAAAAAAACACACCACAACTTTTGGGGTTATCTTCTTGAGAGCTTGTTTGGAGGTTCTAGCAGGGGAGCGCAGCTACTCGTATACCCTTGACCGAAGACCGGTCCTCTCCTCGGGGGGGAAGGTCGTCCTCTTCGACCGAGCGCGCAGCTTCGGGAGGGACGCACATGGATCGGTGAGGGAGGAGGGGGACACCCGCCTAGCCAGCCAGATCAGCCGAATCAACCCTGGCGATCAATGGGGTGACAGATGTCGCAGCCAGATCGCCCTCACATCCGGGGGTTATCTTCTTATTAATTAGTCTGGATGTTACAACATACATCTTTGTTTTTACACTTTCCTTCCAAATAAAAGCAACAGTGTAGAAACTTTAGCAACAGTATACTTTCAATTGCCCTCTCCCATTATTTGTGCCATCATTCTTATACATTGTACTTCGCTACATACGCTAGATTCCTCCCAATACATAGATGTTATTTTACTTTAAATCAGCGGTTCTCAACCTGTGGATCGCGACCCCTTTGGGGGTCGAACGACCCTTTCACAGGGGTCACCTAAGACCATTGGAAAACACATATAAAATTACATATTGTTTTTGTGGTTAATCACTATGCTTTAATTATGTTCAATTTGTAACAATGAAAATACATCCTGCATATCAGATATTTACATTACGATTCATAACAGTAGCAAAATTACAGTTATGAAGTAGCAACGAAAATAATTTTATAGTTGGGGGCCACCACAACATGAGGAACTGTATTAAAGGTCGCGGCATTAAGAAGGTTGAGAACCACTGCTTTAAATGGTCAATAGTCTTTTAAGTAATAGCACACATTATTAATTTATATCTACCCAGATGTATTCTTTTTATTACTCTTTATTTCATCTACAAGTTACATCCTGATACCATTTTCCTTTAAATAATTTTTTTTAAAAAATATATTTTTATTGATATCAGAGAGGAAGGGAGAGGGAGAGATAGAAACATCACTGATGAGGGAGAATCATTGATTGGATGCCTCCTGCACACACCCTACTGGGTATCAAGCCCGCAACCTGAGCATGTGTCCTTGACTGTAATTGAACCTGGGACCCCACAGTCTGTAGGCCGATGCTCTATCCATTGAGCAAATCAGCTAGAGCATAAAGAATTTTTTATTATATCTTGTATGTGTTTGCTGGAAATAGGTTCTCTATTTTTACCTGTTTGAAATATATTCACTTGACTTTATTTTAAAAGAATATTTCATTGGGTATAGAATTCTAAGTTTATTATATTTTTCCTTTAGAACTTTATCATTTGTCATTTACTTTCCATTATTTTTTGTGTAAAGCTTGACATTATTTATATTATTGGTTCTCTATATGTCTTTTCTCTTGGCTTCTTTTAAGATTTATTTTCAATTTTGGTTTTTAGAAGTTTAACTATAACTTGTACAGGTGCAATTTGCTTTATGGTTATCTTGCTTGGGGTTTTCACTGAGCTTCTTGGATATTGGATTAATTTTTTATCAGTTCTAGAAAGGTCACAACCACCATGTCTTCAAGCATTTTTTTTTCTGTTTAATCTCTTTTTCCTTCTAGAACTGTAATTGCTCTTGTAATGTTGATAATTTCATATTGTTTTATAAATCTGGAACACTCTTCTTTCCCCTCTTTCCTAGACCCTCCCTCTACTTCTTCTCCTTTTTCTTCTTGTGTTTGTTTCCATTTGTATATTTTTTTAATGGCCTGGCTTCAAGTTCACAGATTCTCTCCCCTGAGGAATCCAGTTTGTCTCTAAGCCAATTAAATAAATTCTTCAATTTTGATTTCTTAGTTTCTACCATTTTATTTAATTACTAGTATTTTTTCACAGTTTCTGTGCATCTGCTCAAATTCTACATTTATACATGCATCTGTTTCACCTTTTTCCCTGGATTCTTTTTTAATTTTATTATAGTTATTTTTAAGTGTGATAATTATAACATCTAGGATGTCTCTGAGGCTGTCTTTATTTTGCTACTTCTTCTCGTTATTATGAGTCACATTTCATTGATTCTTGGTGTACTTTATAATTTTTGATTTTATACAGAACATTTTGTACATAATAACAGTGGAGTCTGAAGTAAATTATATTTTTCTCCAGCAAAGAACATGCCCCTTCATGAGTAAATTGGTAGATGTGGGGTCTGAGTCAATCTAATCTGACACTGGGCTTGGTTTGGGATTCATTGCAGCTTCAGTTTGATCCAATTTATTATTTGCCTCATGTATTTGGAACTCAGTGTCAGAATTTTTCCTTTTGCAGAGATTTTGGTCTGCGTCCTGGTGAGATCCCTCTCTGTGCATTGTAGCCAACCTGCCAGATTTCAAAACTGCATGTAGGGACCGATTCTTTTATCCAGAGCATGTCAGAGAGATTCTTCTTGGCTCTTCTGCCTCGGCCCCAACCTTTGAGTCCACGATTACTGGATAACGAAGAACCAAGGGAAAGTTTGGTATGTGGCTGTAAACTTGCTGTGGCTGAGGCTTTTTGGGATCGTAATCTTCCCTGCTAGCCCACACACAGTTGTTATAAGTTGTTGAAGTTCCAGTTGCTTTCTGCTTACTACCGTAAATGGGAGACTTCTTTATTGCTCATTTATCAGGATTGAGAACAGCTATAGTTCTTTTATATATATATACATAAAACCCTAATATGCAAATAGACCGAATGGCAGAACAACTGAACAATTGAACAACCGGTCACTATGACATGCGCTGACCACCAGAGGGCGTGTGCGGGACATGGTGGGCATCGGCAGCAGGCGGCAGAGTGTGGAACATGGCGGGCATTGGCCATGGTGGGATGGTGGAGCAGGTTAGCAGGGGCGCCAGACCAAGGCAGGGTGCCAGTCGCTGTCATCAGGGTGAGCCTCTGGTGGTTACTGAAAATTCTTTGCTCCCACGTGCTGCGGTCCCACTGGGAGCTCACACCTGCTGCTGGCACCAGCCCTGCTCTGTGCCAGCCCCGATTTCTCAGCGCTGTCAGCAGGTGCAAGCGGGACCCGGGCTGTCAGCGCGTGGGAGCGGCGGCAGTGGGAGTGGGGCTGCTGGCAGACAGGGAACCGGGGACTGCTGCAGGAGGGGCAGGGTGAGGGCACAGAGAATAGGCCAAGACCTGCTCCTGTGCCCACTGCAGCCTCGTGGCCCACAGTTCCTTTCAAGGTGCATGAATTCGTGCACTGGGCCCCTAGTCTCCTATAAAATGCTTATGGCTTTCTGGAATTTAGTTCTCTATGACTTTTTTTTTTTTTTTGCATCCTCATCACTGGTGGATTCAGAATACTTTGATTTTGTAACTGATATGGCTTGTATTGGTTATTAGTGTAAGAGCAATAGTGTCTTGCAACTTTCTATATCCAAACCCAAATCAGAACTCTTCTATTGATCTGTGTCTTTTTCTTTCCAAACTGTATCCAGCTTTATTAAAGATACTTTTCATAAACAATCATGGTATTTCAGGCAGGACATGGGCAGACAATCGTTAACAGTATACAACAACTTTCAAACTCCTTTCTTCAGTGAACTACCAAAATCAGAAAGCCACTATAAAACCCAATGAAGTCTTCATCTGATGCTCTGAACAGGGAAAGTTTAGAGTGAGGGTTGACATTTCACATTAAGCATGTTGTTTAACAACTTTTCACAGGCTGACCCTGACTTTCAGGAAATGAAATAAAAATGGCAGAGAATATCAATCTGTAGATCCACAATCTAAAAAGGAACTGCTGCTCTTTAGAGAGAGGTCCTCTCAGTGGTGACACTGGAAAGTCCAGATTGCCCAACATACTGGAAGTCAATTTTTTTGGGTCAGGCCCCAATAGGTCTCTGGGCTTAAGAGAGTCAAAGTCTATGCTTAAAGTGGAGAGGGAGAAAAGGACATAAAAACAAATTTTAGTTTCCTACACAACAAGGTGTTTGTGCCACATGGCTAATGTGTGTCAACAGCAAGAGATCCCTCCGCCCAGGAACCAAGAGGAAGTTTCTCAAAACTAGAAGGGGAAGGTAGTCCCCCCCCATTCCCCCCCCCCCACCCAATTCAGTCCAGCTTTGGAGACATTCTATTAGTACTATATGTCCTTCCCCCAAAAAATAACAATGAAGTGTTCTGTTTGCTAACAACATAGCTTAAAAAAAAAGAAAAGTAAAACAAAATTCTCCATTTTTATAAAACTTGATAAAAAAAATAGTATTTCAAACTGTACAGTCACTAGAAATACACAGTTATCAAAAATGCACACCCTTCACTGGGCATCTCCAGCACCTTCAGCTTTCTGTGCCTGGTCTGTTTTGGCATCTCCATTTTCTGCAGGATTATTCCCATCTTTGCCAGCATCAGCTTTCCCCTTTTTCCCTTTTGGTATCTTCTCTCCCTTCTTTGCAGGGGCCTTTTTAGTCTTGGGCTCTGGCTTTGGAGGAGCAGGTTTAGCTGATAACCTGGCAGATCTTCTCTGTGGTTCGTCCTTCACCTTGGCTTTATCTCCTTTAGCATCCCCTTCAGCCTTTCTCTTGGGTATGATGGCGATGGTGGCGGGACGCGGGGATGCAGTAGCGCGCGGGCCTTGCTTGGTGCGGGGGTTGATCTAGTCTCATCACTCTGCTCTGATCTGTTTCTTAAAAGTGTAAGTTTTGAATGATCGTTTAAGATATAAGCCCTACATTTACTCACATTGGGCTTCCTTTTATTCTTATACATTTTAAATAAAATTTTCATTTGTAGCTGCCTAAGCATAAATGATTAATTAACATAAATATCTGATTTTCTAAATATTAATAACCTAATACTTTTTATACTACTTTGCTAATGTAGTTAAAGCTAAAAAAGGAGAGAAGACAATATATGGCTTATATAGACATGTACTAACCCCTTGCCGTTTTAAATTTTCATATGTGGAATTTGTGAATTAATTAAGGTTGCATTTACTCTAGCCAAAGACAAATTTTATAAAAAAAAATGATGGGGATCCTTTCCATAGCAAGTAGGTTTTTATTTGTGTTATAGAGTTTAGAAGTAAGGAGATAAGAATACCAGGATATAAGGTACTGAATGTTTGAACATCTGACCATAGGGTCTACTTACAGGAGTCAACAAAGCCAGCACATTATTGTCAAAGGCTTTTAAAAGACTGTCTTAAATAAATATAATGCTTGTCTTCCATTATGAGACCCTATTACTGAAAAAAGATGAAAATATATGAATAAAATTGAAACCCATTTAAGTTATTTGGCTTTTAGCTGAGACACTTAAAGTTTATTTTATTTGATTGTGGTAGAGATGTTTTCCCCTCTTTGTAAGAGGATTGTATATTCCTACCCATTGCTATAACAGCCACAGTGCCTCTCTGTGGAAGGGGAATGCAACCCATCCTATTGAATCAGACTTGTCATTGACTTGCTTAAGCTAATGGAATGTGACTAGAAGTGAGTATCTGGGAGCAGAAACTACAAGAGTTATTGTATTGTTTTCCCACGGCTCTTTATCTTTGCCCAATATTAGAGTAATTGCTACTTTGTGCATCTTCCCAGTAACTTGTTATTTAGAAATATAGCACCTGAAATTTTATTTAGGCATAATGGGAATATCTGGAAACTATGGTTGGTATCATTCTTTTGATGATTTTAATAAATGTGAGGAAAGTGAGAATGATTTGACAATTATTTGATGAATTAAAGCAATTGCATGAAGGGAAAGTTTAAGAAGCTCAAGCTGTGGTACATTTACACAATGGAATACTATGCAGTTGTAAAAAGGAAAGAACTCGTACTATTTGCAACAGCATGGGTGGACCTGGAGAGTAGTATGCTAAGTGAAACAAGCCAGTCAGAGTAAGATAAGTATCACATGATATCACTCATATGTGGAATCTAATGAACATAATAAACTGATGAGCAAAATAGATCCGAGATATAGAATAGAAGCATGGAACAGACTGACAAATTTCAGAGGAAAGGCAGGGATAGGGGGGAGGTGATGAACTGGGGAACTTATATGCATATATGCATAGCCCATGGACAGACAGTAGAGTGGTGAAGGCCTGGGAGGGGTGGGTGCAAGGTAGAGACACTCAATGGGAAGAAAACAAACAAACAAAGGGGACATCTGCAATACTTTCAACAATAAAGAAAAAAAGAGAGAACCCTAAAATAGAGTGACTTGAAAAGGGAGATGTTTTTGATTCCTTATGTAACCATCTGTCTGATCTAGCCTGGTGGGAAGTCCTGCTCCCTGAAGTTGTCAAGGGTCTGAGTTTCCATCCATCTTTATTCTCCCACCAACTGGTCACAGTCCCTTTCTGGATGATCAAAGTTGGGTATTGATGTTTTTATATGCACAGCTCAGCACTGCTGCTAATAAGGTGGAAGAGAAGTGGTTTGAGGCATGGCACTTCGTATTAAATAAATAACCTGAAAGTTGTACACAGATGATTTTCACTCCTAAACCATTGCTGATAATGTAGTCTCTATCAGGTTGCCCATGATCCCAGCCAAAACTAAAGGAAGAAACTCTATTACCATAAGGGAGAAGAAGAGAGTTGGTAACAAGAGACAGCCATCCTCACCTCCTAACCAAACTGGTAGTTCAGGTTGTGTGGCCTCCATGTATGTTGCATTTTTCGGAATTCTTGAGTTAAAAGAGATTATAGAAGCTATTACACGCAGGCCTCTGAGAGAAATATCTATCTTAACATTTAGCTTTTTGAGAAGACAGGATTTAGAGCTTCTCTTGTTGTCTACTTTGTTATCCTGCAACACTAAATCATGAAGTTCTTTAAATGCCTGGCACACAGAGATGCAGTCACAACAATAAAGCCATTTTTTGGAATTAATTGGCTCTTAAGGATGTCGTAAAGATAAAGGAGAAGCTTTTACCTTTTGCAATGGAGTGAATTGTGTCCTCTCCCCAAATTCATACATTGAAACTCTACCCCCAATGTGACCGTATTTGGAGATAGTGTCTTTAGAAAGTAATTAAAGTTAAATGAGGTTGTAAGAGTGGGGCCTTAGTTGGATAGTTCTGTGGACTTAAAAAGAGGAAGAGATCCCTCCATCTTTGCCATGTGAAGACACAGCAAGAAGGTGGCCATCTCTAAGCCAGGAAGAGTTCTCATCTGAAACCGACCATGCTATCACCTTGACCTTGGACTTTTGGCCTTACAGTGATAAAATAAATTTATGTTGTTTCAGCCACCCAATCTACAGCATTTTGTTATGGCCGCCTGATAGATACCTTTCTAATTAATATACCTTTCATTATAAACTCTGCTTTGAGATTTGATTTTTCATATTTTGTGAATGTCTACATTACTTTGAAAAACCTTGAAAAACAATAGCAACGTGAGGACAAGGCTTGCATACCCTACAGCAGTAATGGCGAACCTTTTGAGCTCTGCGTGTCAGCATTTTGAAAAGCCCTAACTTAACTCTGGTGCTGTGTCACATATAGAAATTTTCTGATATTTGCAACCATAGTAAAACAAAGACTTATATTTTTGATATTTATTTTACATATTTAAATGCCATTTAACAAAGAAAAATCAACCAAAAAAATGAGTTCACGTGTCACCTCTGATACGCATGTCATAGGTTCGCCATCACTTCCCTACAGGATGAATTAGATAATGAATTATTTTTGATGAGGTGCTTTCTACTATTGGCTCTTTGAAAGCTGACCTCAATCTTCTCCCTGCTCTGATAAGTAGTTAGTTTCACATACCCATTTATTCCCATCCTCAAAAAAAATGGAGTGAGATTTCTAGAAAATTTTAATAATGCAGCCCTCATGGTATTTTCCTAAATGGCCTCACATGCTATCTGCCAACTCTTGAATTCAATATAGATTATATGTGAAAGAAATAAAATGGATTTACCCTTATGTAAAAGTTGTTTTTCTACTGTTAGTTTAGAGGAATCATTTTTTCTTTTTTTATATTACAAAACAATCCTTCAATATAAACAAAGTTATTGTAACATTTATGTGAAAATATCAAGTAAATAACATGTGTGTCCAAATGTATATTGGTCACTATTAAGTAATTGCCTGTGTAAGGTAATAGCTGTCCAGCCAAATATGTCCAATTCTCATAGGACATGCTCAATATTTTTTCCCCTTTGTTGTTTTTACATCTCTTGGGACATGTAGGAGGAGTCACTGACATAACAAGGACCACTGATGTCCCATGCTAACCTAACTTTTCAGACTCACCAATCCCAGGTGGCTGCTTGATTCATTGCCCCCTTTGTACACCTGTTTGGTTTTTTTTTTAGCCAACTGCACCTTTCAATGGTGTTTTATGTGAAACATACTTGAGCCAAACAATTTCCTACTTAAAATCTATAATAATAAAAGTGTAATATGCTAATTAGACTGAACAGCTGAACGACCTTCTGGATGTCCTTCTGGACAACCTTCCAGATAAAGCAGGGACTGCGAGGGCCGAGGCAAGCCACCGTGGCTGCAAGGGCCGAGCCCCTTGCACAAATTTCTTGCATCTCGTTTCTAGTCTCATATAATCTATTTCCATATATTCCCTTGGGATTGAAGGAGTTTATGTGGTTGATATCATTTAGGAAACTAATAAACAAAATAAAGGTTAAATTTTATAATAAATTTACCTATTCTACCTATTCCCACAGACTTAGCATTCCCCTATTACTTATTATAGTCTTCAATATACAGAACTTACTAGGCTGGGGCATAGTATAGTGAAGAATGAGGACTCAAGTATGACATTGGGTGTGTGATTAAATCCTCTGATTATTAAGAAAGTATTATTTTCCTTATTTGTAATATTTGAATGCTAATATTACTACCCTATAGGATAATTGAGAAGAGAGAAGATATAATGGATTTAGAGTATTTAGCATTTTACCTGACTCATAGCAAGCAGTCAATAAATGCTAGCAATTATGGCCATAGGACTTGTGCTTTTAAAAAAACTTCAAAAAACATGTTTGTCAAATAAAAATGAGTGCTGTCCAGAAGAATCCTACTTGACCTTACTTGTGTGACTTCCTTAATAAAATAATCACCAAAATGCTTAGTATACTTCTCTGTAGAAACCACTGCTAAATTTTATTCAGTTGAGTTCTCAGTGTGTGTATGATCCTGGCAACTTACACACAAATGAAGCCCTTGTTTTCCAGGAGCTCACATTCTAGTACAAGAGACAGACCAATAAATAAATGGCAAAGGTTTAAGCAAAATATTAATTTTAATTTCAATTACAAAATTGGCCCCAAATTTGCATACAGAACAATTACTGTGTTGCTAGTACATGACAGAAATACAGAAAGTCAAAGTCATCAAGAACATAATGGAAATGTAAGTTTGATTTTAGTTTTGAATGGAATGATCCAGTGAATCAGGATTAATATCTCAATACATCTGAAATACTCTGTTTGAATAAGTTCTTGCATTGATTTTTTTTTTTTTTGGATCGGAGACAGAAAACTACTGCATGTATTAAATTATGTTGCCTTACATGATTTGGGAAAGTGAGGCCAAAGAACATCTGTGGGATATTCTAAATGTTGTTTATGTGAACCAACAGAAAGAATTAGATTGCACATACATATTAAATGACCACATTCTCAACTCCCCAATTCTTTATATAGCTGTCATGAAACAAAGATATGCCTAATTGGCTTTGCCAGCAGTAAGGGATAAGGTACCTCCCTCGTTCGCCATCTTCATTGGCTATAAGTCTCATTCCTAATTTGATATAGAATACTCAGCTTCCTCTAAAAAAGATCCATGCTAAAATGAATCCATATACAGATGCATTTTTGCATAAAGTCTCCAAAGCAATGGCATGCTGGATGCCTTTGGTGTTGTGGAAACTTGTGATATGGAACATATGACTGGCATTTCCTTTAGGGGTGTCAGTGGCTCAGTGGCTCAAGATAGAATGCCAATCCCTGCCTGGTATTACATTATGCACCGTCAGAAACCCTGATGCTGATTTATGATCATTACTTACATGTTTTATACCAACTAATATATTGTATGAAATGGACTCCAACTCAGTTCCAAACATTGTTTCACTAACAGGTATTAAGCATAATTAAATTTTCCCAACTCTTTGGAAAACCCCAGTTAAATTTTTTTCTTAATTTCTTCTATTCTCATAGCTTTCCCTATGGAGTGCAGATTTTAATAATAGGACAACATAACTGAGAGTTTGTACCCTAAATTCTATTGCTCTCTGTATAATTAAATGGAATTTTGCTGAATCTATAAAATAGAGATAATAAATAGTTAAGCTGTATGTTTGTAAATCTTGGGACTTTTCATCCAAGTGATGGATAATGTTATTGTTCTCATAAATGAATGGGAACACCTGAGAATTTGATGATCACAAGTTAATTTTTTAAAATATATTTTTATTGAGTTTTAGAGAGAAATGGAGAGAGTGATAGAAACATCAATGATGTGAGAGAAACATCATTACTTGGCTACCCCTGCATGCCCCCTACTGGGGATCAAGCCCACAACCCAGGCATGTGCACTGATCAGGAATCTAACCAGTGACCTTTTGGTTCCTGGATGGACTCTCAACCACTGGGCCACATCCAGCCAGGCCACAAGTTAATTTTTAAATGTTGCTTATGACAGAGCATGTTATTGAACTTTATTTCTGGGCTATGCATTTATTTCCAGAAATCTGTATAAGTACAGAAGGAAGGAAGTGGGAAAACTTAATGTTCACAAGAGCACTCTATCCCACATTATACTCAGCACTGCATTTACCGTTTGTTCTTGACTATACTTTCAGCCAACGTTTTTTCTTTTTTCCTCTTAGGATATATTTTTGAGAGTAGATTTATTTCTTAGGATTCATTTGGGAAGTACAGTGTGTAGGGCTGGCTTCAGGTGAGGGTTAAGTCAAATGCTCAAAAGATGACATCTCCCTTCTCATTCTCTGGACTCAGGTTCCTTTCTCATACAGGTTCTCTCCTTGTATCCAAATGGCTGCCTAATTTAATGCTTTATAGTTACTTTATGCTTACTTTCAAGTCCAGTAAGTAGAAGAGTCTTTTTTTTCTAGAAGTTACAGCCCAAGTCCATACTTCTGATTAGTTTTGATTGACTTATGTGAACTTCTGTGGACCAATCACCATCACCAAGCTAGTGGTTTGCATGTGCCATGTTTTCCACTTCTGAGTGGAAGTAGCAATACAGTTGGTCCAAAGTAAATACTCAAATAATATTCTGGAGCTAATATTGGAAAAAGGGGACATGCATTCAGAGCCTGATAATAAGCAAACACAAACAAAAATGTCCATTATAGACTAGCACATAGGTGTTTCCTTCAGTGACAATTTAGACTGTGGTATAAATTACTGTGCTGAAGAATGATTGCATATGGATGCCCTTGGGGGCACTCAGACCTTGTCAGGGCCTGTACCTAATCAACACTAATAAAAGAGAAAAATGGTAATTGGCGTACGAGCTACCCTTTTCATTGGCTAATCAGGGCTATATGCAAATTAACTGCCAACTGAGATGGCAGTTAACTGCCAACAAGATGGCGGCTAATTTGCATATGTAGGCACAATGCAGGGAGGCAAAAGGGAAAGCAGGAAGAAGCCCTGCCCCCCAGCCATGATCGGAGAATCAGGTGCCTTTTCCGCCCTGGCCAGTGATAGCAGGAAGTAGGGGTGGAGCCAGTGATGGGAGCTGGGCATGGTCGAAGCTGGCAGTCCCAGGAGCTAGGGGTCCCTTGCCTGGGCCTAAAGCGAAGCCCACGATCGTGGGGCCGCTGCAGCTGCGGGTCCCCGCTGCCCGGGCCGAACGCCTAGACCAGAGGCATCAGGCCTGGGCAAGGGGCCGATCCTGCGATTGGAGGGTGATGGGGGTCAACGCCTGAGGGCTCCCAGTATGTGAGAGGGGGCAGGCTGGGCTGAGGGACACTCCCCCCCCACACACACCCAGTGCACGGGGATCAGCGGAGCCGCGAGGCCTCCCGGCACCGGCATCAGTGTGACAGGGGGCAGTGCCCAAACCCCCTGAACCCCCTGATCGCCCTGCGGCTCTGTGTGCGACAGGGGGCGGGGCCACAACCTCCCTATCCGCCCTGCTCTGTTCGGGACAGGGGAAGGCGCCCCAACCCCCTGATCAGCCCTGCTCTGTGCCTGATAGGGGGGAGCTCCCCAACCCCCTGATCGCTCTGCGGCTCTGTGTGTGACAGGGTGTGGTGCCCCAACCCCCTCCCCCCCTCGCCCCCCCCAACGGGTCCTGCTCTGTGTGTGACGGGGTAGAGCCATAACCTCCCCTTCGGCCCTGCCCTGAGTGTGAGAGTGGCGGCGCCCCAACCCCTCTGATGGGCTCTGCTCTGTGAGTGACAGGGGCCAGCGCCCCAACCCCCTGATTGGCCCTGCTCTGTGCGTGACAGGGGGTTGCACTGCAACCTCCCCATTGACCCTGCCTTGAGTGTGACAGGGGGCGGTGCCCCAACCCCCCAATCGGCCCTACCCTGAGCGTGACTGAGGGTGGCATCGCAACCTCCTGATTCTCCCTGCTCTGTGCATGACATGGGGTGGTGCCCCAACTCCCCAAATGGCCCTGCTCTGAGCCCGACCAGGGGCTGCACCTAGGGATTGGGTCTGCCCTCTGCCACCCTGCAGCAGGTCTAAGCCAGCAGGTCGTTATCTCCCGAGGGGTCCCAGACTGGGAGAGGGCACAGGCCTGGCTGAGGGACCCCCCCTGCCTCCCCGAGTGCACAAATTTTTGTGCACCGGGCCTCTAGTATTCCAATAATTAGCTTACCAAAGTGACTGCTGACACTCTCCATAGAATATAATTATGGATCATATGGCTTTTTGAGTCCGGAATTATAACCTGAATAGCATGCTATGTGGAATGCCAGCCTTCCGTCCTTCTCTCTCCCTTCACCTCTCCTATTTTCCTACCTTTCCACTTTAATTTTCCAGAGGAGTACCCTTCTTTATCCATTCCTTATCACACTTAGTACTCAGATAACTAATATTGTGGTTTCTGCTAGCCTGGTGCAAATTTCATATAAGCTTTTCAGGATATAAACTTCTGAAGTTTGATCTTTAGGGAAAGAGTTGGCAAACTGATTTCAATGACAAGCAGTTTAGTGGCACTTTCTTGTGCAGTACAGAGGCCTCTTTCTAAGGTCAGTGAAAATCTTTTGCCAAATATACTCATGAAGCTTTTATGTAAAGCCAGTCCTAATGGCAAAGAAAGATGGTCTTGGTTGAATCATAATTTCAAGGACTCTAGAAAATTTAATTCTGGAGTTATCCTTCTAGGTTTTTCTCTAAAAAGAGTCCTAGAATAATACTGTATTCAGAAATTAAGTTCTGAGGTTTTACACTCTCAGAGAGCAAGGAATTAATCAGCCTTATAAAACAGCATTTCACAGATCACCTGGGAATCTTGTTAAAATGCATTCTGTTTGTAGATCTATTTCAATCTGTATCTCTATTTCTTTTAGCTATGCTGTAATCACATGTGCTTATTTAAATTTAAACTAGATAAAATTTAAAAATTCAGCCTCAGCAGCCACAGCTTTTAGTGCTCAATAGCCACTCATGACCTGTGGCTGCAGTACTTGGCAGCTCAGAATAGAACACTGACATAGTCTCAGAAATATCACGACAACCTTGCTCTAGAACTGTGGTCGGCAAACTGTGGCTCGCGAGCCACATGCGGCTCTTTGGCCCCTTGAGTGTGGCTCTTCCCAAGCCTTAGGAGTACCCTAATTAAGTAAATAACAATGTACCTTCCTATATAATTTCATTTTAAAAAATTTGGCTCTCAAAAGAAATTTCAATCATTGTACTGTTGATATTTGGCTCTGTTGACTAATGAGTTTGCCGACCACTGCTTTAGAAGATAGACAGTTCAACTCTAGATTGAGTACAATGGTGTAACCAGGATGTGACTTCTTGAAATTTCAAGGTAACATCATTTCCCAGAGAAGTGGTATGTATTTTCAGACCAAAAGGACTAGCCTTTACCAAGCCATGGTGAAATCTAAGCTACATGAGATTTCTTCTAAGAACTTATTTTCCTGTTTGCACACAAGATGCCACACCTCATCACCACCATGCAGACAGTTTAGCTCTGGTTCAGTTATTGGCTGTGGTTCTCATCTTGGAATTCTTGATACATATTTTTGATTAAATAATTTAAAAACTGCAGAGTAGTTCTTTATCTACCTAGAATTCTTATGTGGCCAGTGCTGGTGATAAGGGCATAACCCAGACTCTGCTCTCATAGTGGGCTTATGTAGCTTTGACTTTATATACAATTAGCTGTAGTTTTATTAGAGAGTACTAATTTCAATATCTTAAATGAGAAGTTTATAGAAGTGTCCCAAGTGATGCTCAGGTGCTTCCAATTTAGCTCTGGAGTCCTTTTCCAGTGTGGGAATGTCAGTCACATGGCACTTGAGAATGCCTGCTGAGTGCAGGAGAACTTGTGTAATGCAGTCAATCCTGTCCTCTGGATTTGCTTCCATATGGACAGGACCTCTGTGCTGTGGCACACTTAATGCTGCTCCGACACTGTTTCAATTTCTTTTGCCAAACTTGCTGCTGGCAAGTCACATGGTCTCCAGGCCATTTCTCCAGTCACAGGAGTCATTAGTATTTTTGCCTCCTGAGAGCTGGCATGACAAGTATGCCTTTGGCCTTAGCATGAGGTTACCTGAGATCACTGGTCTGTATGAAGCACAGGGTCAATTCTCTCAAGTTTCTGTAAGGGTAAGTGCAGTGTGTATTAGCTACAGGTTTAGGTTAATATCCTCAGTGAGAATCTCCTCATACTAGGGTAAATACATAGTCAAGAAAGGGACTTCCTTGCCACTAACAGGATGTCCGGCTGAAAGTTGAATAATCTCAGGGATGGTATTGCTGCTTTGAGGGGACCCAATAAATAACATCCTTCTTCCCTGCCTGGTATGGACCCTGGAATCAGACTGATGGGGATAAAAATATCACCTTTATGGTTTTTGGTTGTTGAAGGCAGTTTCTCACTTGACTCCAGTGACATCTACCTTCTGGAATTCACATCTCTGTGCAATCCCCTACTCTTGACTGTGGGCAAGACCTAGTAACTTGCTCTAATCAATAGAATATGGTAACAATGATTATAGACAGAAGATTGTCATTTCCATCTTGCTAGCAGACTCTCTCAATTTAAGCCCTTACGGGCTTTGATGAAGCAAGTTGAAGACACTCAAGTGGCAAGGAATTGAGAACAGCCTGGGACAACAGCCAGTGAAGAATGGAGGCCATCAGTCCAATATCCTGCAAGGAGATGATCCTGTCAATAGCCAGTGATCTTAGAAGTAGATATTTCTCAAGTTAAGCCTTCAGATGAAACCTCAGCTTTGGTTGATAACTTGATGGCAGCCCAGAAAAACTCTGATGCAGAGGATGCACTACCAGTAAGCCATGCCAAGACTCCTGTCCCACAGAAACTGTGAGATAATACATTGTTTTAAGCTGCTAAGTTTGGGGTAATATTTTCCCAAGCAATAGATAACTAATACAGGCATCTTTGCCAAGTGCCTGCTAATATTCTGCCCCTAAAGTAGTCATACCACTTGTTCTCCAGTGGTGCTGAGCTACAATATACCTCATATGTTGGGTCTGCCCTATGTAACTTGTAGAATCAGAGAAGACAATATGCTTTTGTTAGGCAGGTGGATTCCAAATCAATTGAGGAAGAGAAAGGATCAATTTATTTTACCAAACTTACCTACTGATAAGTTAGTTACTCCTCCACTGGGAAAGAGTGAAGGTTGAAAGAAGCTAGGACTCTTACTCCAGAGACATCTCTTTACAGGTGCAAATGAAATGGGTGAGCATCCTTGAGTCACAGTGTTACCTGATGACCAGGTAAGTAACTCTACTTCTACAGATAGGAATGATGTTGGAGCTATAGGCTATGAGTGCTTAGGAAAAATCTCTCCCCATGGAAGTGAGAGTAATTAAAAACAACTTTCTCTTTTACAGTGAGAAACTCCCAAATGTTAAAGAGTCCCTTGCATAGAAAAGTCTTCCTTGCACCAATTAGAAATCACACATTTCATTTTCTTGTCCTGGTCTTAATGTCATATTAAATGAAAGTCCTAATCCCTTTCTTAGGTACCATGTGTCAGCAATGGGAAAATGTGTCCCATCTTTGCCCTCAAGGCATTTACAGACTTAGATACAGATACAGTTGAAAGGAAACAACTAGAATACACTATTTCATGTTTAATTTCCCCTGGGCACTGACTCTAAGTGGAGTTTAATATATAAAACTAGAGGCCCCAGGGGCTGGTGCACGAATTTGTGCACAGGTTGTGCTTGAGGCCTATGGGGGGGCTGGCCGGCCAGGGGTAGGAACCCTGGGAGGTTGGCTGGCTGGCCCCCCATTGGGACCTATGGGGGGGAAGCTGGCCAGTGGGAGGAACTGCGGGAGGTTGGCTGTGGGAGCACAATGACCACCAGGGGCAGCTCCTGTGTTGAGTGTCTGTCCCCTGGCAGTCAGTGCGCATCATAGCAACTGGTCCACCCTTTGTTCTGGTTGTAATGATTGTTCGGTCGTGACAGTCCCTTAGGCTTTTATACATATAGATATTTATTGGGAAATGTCCTTGGGATCAACACCTGTTGAAGGGAAGGGGCTGATGCAGGATTAGGCAGAGGGAGTTAAGCTGGGAGGAGGCTCAGGAGAGCCCCAGTTCCTTTGTATTTGACCTGACAGGTTGAAATAGCTTGACCTTATATGCCATTGGATCTTTCGTTGGATGTGGGTCACTCTGCAAGGGACAGTTTAGAAGGTAGGAACCCCATACTCCTCTCTCCAAAGATAGGAGTATGACTTTCCATGGCAGAAGCCCTCCCCAGTACAGATATTCTACAAAATCCCCTATCTCTATGCTCTGGCCCATTTTTATTTACTCATGGCGGAGGGTGTGGTTTAAGAAGCTCAGGTTAGTTATTTCCTTCACCTATTTCCTTCACCTTCATCCACCACACACTCACTTTGGCATCTGGTGTCAGTTGAGGTGGGAGAAATTCCCATTGGAATATCCTGCTGGATATACTTAGGTGCAAAATAGCAGTGTATAGCAGGTGCCTGGCTATAAGACCAAAAGGTTACCTGGGGCTAGTTTGTGAAGAGAGCTGTATGTTACAGTAAGGAATTGGAATTTTTTGGTTAATGAGATGCTATTGTAAGATTATTCTCCATGGCACCCATGGGTCAAATCATTGTTATGACCTAGTAACAGATGGTGGTATAGAACATGGATTGAAGGTAAAAGGGATTGGAAGCATGGAGGCAAACCAAGAGACCAAGAAGCTACTGAAGAAAGTGGGGATGAGGTCTAGAGTAGAATAGAGGCAGGGGGAACATAGGGACTCTGAGGAAGGATGTTGAACATTAGATGGCCGGGATTTGATGATTGATTAGATATGGGAGGTAAAAATGATGTTAGAATTAATTAGTTTTCTCATTTGAGCTAATGTATGTGTGAGGAGGAGGAATGAAGCTCTTTTCTATTGCAAAAATATATATTTATTCTAAAACACACATATAAATGTTATTAATAACATAATATTATATCTTTTCATATATTCACTTGTTTCATCACTAATAACTTTTTAGGCATAGAAAATTTGGGCAGGCGTTAAACCATTAGGTCCCAGCTGATAGTAAGAATTGTTTTCTGTGCGCGCTCCAGAAACTAGCTTATTAAACTTTACAACAGCATTAGTATCCTGTAGATAATAATGCCAATCTACAGCTGAGAAAGGAAAATGGTGTGCCCATAATTGGAATGAGCATAGTTGGACTTCAAAGCTCAGACTTTATCCTTATATCCAATTCAAAGCCTCACTCAAGATGTTAACATTCTTCCCCAGGCCTGTGGCCTGGGTCATTCCGTCTCTGCTGATAATGTGTTCTTCCCATCACTGGCAGCCAAGGGGTGAAGGGTAAGGTAGCTGATGCTGCAGGCAGTCCATGCCAGTAATTTGTGATATGGAATGTGGATGTGCTGCGGGGGGGGAAAAAAGATGTTCTAGTTGCCAGGATTTCTTGCATAGAAAATAGAAACAAAACCTCCATTCACATCCTGCTGAATTTTCAGGACCTAATTAGATGTGGGACTAAATATTACAGTTTATTTACTCAACAAGAGCACAGATGAACACTGATAAAGGTTGGAATAGGATTTTCCACCTTTCTTTTTAAGTATTATAGATTTATTAAACTTTAAGCTTTGATGTAAATAATACCTACAGATTACGATGTTTTTTCTTCATTTTCTACTATAATATGCTACATTTGAATAGCACTTTGTGTTTGACAAGCAGCTCCTTTACACGGACTCCTATTTGATCTTCCAATAATGTAAGACAGAGTGACTCAGAGGGCTAAGTTGTCAAACCTCACTGAGCTACTAAGAGACAGGACCAAGTTTCATACTTGATATTTCCACTTTTAGGTTTAGTACTTTTAAAATATTTTCACCACATTTAGGAATTTTGTTGGCCAAACAGTAATCAAAAGCACACAGTCAATTTTTTTAATTTTTCTTATTTGTTACATATTGATATAAAGAAAATTATTTCCATTCTATTACTGTTAAAAACAGAGTTCAAATGAAGTGGATGAAAATTTGGGTGTTTTATTATTTCTTGACCTAGAAAAACCAAACAAACCAGAAAATAGGAGACAGATTCATTTTTTATAGTGACATGAACCGATGACATCCAGTTAGCCCAAGGATTTGCATAGAGTTTGCATTGTTTTTGTGAAACATTGTGGACTGCTATGCTACTGAATTGAGTAATGACATTAGAATTTGGACTTTGAAATAAAGACAAACAGATAAGTCTTGGTGCTACACAAAGGCTGGCCTCTTTTGCCTTAGACTTGCAGACAGGGATTTCTGTGTCGTGCAGTGATTAAGAGTGCCAAATGTAGCTAGGAACTGCTTCAGCAATCATAGATGTTGTTTTTCCAATTGGGCCAATCTGCCAGACTGGCAGACAGAAAACTAACAGAAATATTAAATATAGACAGCTTCTATAGTCGAATCGTGTTTTTCCCTCCCTCTGCTGGAAGCCACTATAAAATAGTAGCCTGTGTGTAGGTCATTAAAAACATACACAGATACACACTCCATGCTGAGTATTTGCACTGTTAAATTAAGTCTTTGTGGACTCAATACCTGGGTGCCAAAACAGTTGTTGTAGATGTATTAGGTGACTGAAGCAGTCCTTCATTTATGATTGTATACCCAGGTACTCTCTCCTGGCTCCCTGTCACACTGTGAAGGATTCCGTTCTCTGTAGATCCACACACCTTGGGGAATCATTTCAGGGGAAGCACCATTCTTGAGTTTCCAAATTCACACCCCTGAGGTCTCATAAATTTATGTGCTTGGAGAACTTGATAGAATAGTTGGTTTTATTTCCAGGATTTGTTTCCATGCATGGCCAACAAAGATGCATAATTACATGCAATTCTTCTCCTGGCCACAAATGTAAAAGAAGTGAGCTCAGTTAGCTTCTGTGACCACAATTTATGTAGAGCAAATCCCTCCCCTTGGATTCAGAGAAATGATGATGCAATTACATTGCAACATACATATGGTTTCCTCACATGCCCCTGGGATACAAAAGGGCCTTATGCAGCTTGTGTGACAGCATGATTCTCCTTTGCTATGAATATTCTTTTCCTATTTTCTCAGCTTTCTTATGGAATATATTTCTACCTTTTTTACTGTGAATTTCTTAGGAAGAAAAATGTTTAATAATATGATGTAAAGATAACTTTTGTTTGGTAGGATTGATCAATGCTCACTTAGAGAAAATATCTTCCAAATAATTCATCACATAGGTAGGAAGCATATGAGAGTAGCGGGCTCTCTTATAGCTGATTTGGAATGACTTTCTCCACCTTCTCCTCTCCTTCCATTAGTAAAGCTGACTAATGAAATGATGACATCTTTATGATGAGATGTTTGAGCATGAGAAGCAGTACTCTCCAGTATTAAAAACAGCATTTAATGCACATGTGTCTATATAGATTGGGAATTATGACTTCTTCCTCTGTTTTGGAAGGTTGGGATTACCTGATTCTTTGACCAAAGCAAATAGTGGATTTAAGAAGCAGGAAACAATGTCATTTTCCATCTAGAACTACTTCTTCGTAGGTTTAGTGGTGTAATTACTGAATTGAAAAAAACAAACTTGGTCCTTTTCTCCCTTCTTCTGTCTAAGAGGTGGCGCCAAGAAGGAGGGGTTAAAAAAGTTGCATTCCTCCAACAATCTATACCCCAGAATAAAAAGCATGTATAATAATTTCTGGATAATTATGTGTTGATAATTCTCATTAACTAGTTTTTTTCTGACCTACCAACCTACGTTCTTCACCATTATATTACATAGCAACACACTCCTTATACCTAAAAGGTCATTTGTGGCCTCATCATTTTACACATGTGGGAAGACACCAGTTGCAAACTCTTCAATATGGAAATATCTCTCTGCATAGCAGACCACTCCTGTCCTGCATATGAATGCTTAATTGATGGTTCAGAACTATTTCGCAACTTTTGGAAGTTATTTTTATTAGTTTTCTATGTAAATTTAACACATTAGTGTCTTAAAACAACATAAATTTATTATCTTACCATTTTGGAGACCAGAAGTCTGATATGGGTCTCACTAAGCTAAAACCAAGGCATTGGTAGGCCTGTGTTTCTTCCTGGAAGTTGTTGGGGAGATTCTGTTACCTTGACTCATCCAGCTTCCAGAGCTTGCTGGCATTTCTTACCATGGCTCCCTTCCATTTTCAAAGCCAGCCATGGGATTGTGGGTCCTTTTCACATTGTTTCACACCAACCTCTGCTTCTATCATCACATCTCTCTCTCTGACTTTGACTTCTCTTCTGTCACCTTCTTCCACTTCTAAAAAATCCCTTGTAACTACATTGGACCCATCCAGATAATCCAAGATAATCTCTTCATCTCAAGGTTAGCTGATTTGATGAAATTTAATTTCATCCACAACCTTTATTCTCCCTTGCCATGTAACAACGTACTCGTAAGTACTGGGCATTAGGGAGTGGATATTTTCGGAGGGCCATTATTTTATCATACCCTTCCCTCATCTCAGATTTAACTAATGAGGGATAGAGGTTGAGGTTTTGAACTGGATTAGCAGAAGTTAGCTGATCTTGGCAGAAGTGAAGATGATATTTCTCAGACAGTTGCTCAGGAGTCTCACCCTGAGTCCGAGCTTCATCATGCAGAGTTGTTCTGCATGGCTGCTGGAGCGCAGCCTGCAGTCAGGTCAGAACCACGATGTTCGATCTATGGGACTGTTCTTTTCTAATAGGAATATAGTCCTGCAAAGGAGAGAATTGACATTTGCTGACTTATACTCTTTGGTCCTAGTTAATAAAGACAATATTATTGTTATTTATAGAAGTGATCAGACTGCATGAATACTGGGGATTTTCCAGCATATTTGCCTTTGAGTAGACAACATGGTCCCTGAGAACAGGTTCCAGGCCTCTGTGTTTCTACCTGTGCCCAAACACCTCCCCTTAGCTCTGGTCAACCCATTTCAGAGGGTATTAAAGGTCAAGCAGCTGTCTTGTCACAGCTGTCCTACTCCAGTTGTTGAAAGGTGCTTTAAAGTTTTCTGAAATGTGCAATTTCCCCTTTTCTCATTTGAATCCCAGAATTCTAGCTGTGTAGTCAGTTTTTTAGATTTGACTTCTGCCAAGCCTGAACTTCTGGGCTTGGGTCTTGAACTCAACTCTTTTAGGTTTTCCCATTGTCTTTGACTGAGCCAGTCACTCCAAATTGGATTTTCACTAATCTTTTCTTCCCTCTGTTCTTACTCCTCCTTCTACCTTCAGGACTTTGTAAGGCATGCAGAACTCACTGCTAGGTCCCACTGACCTTGCCAGGTTTTATCTCAGTCCTTTCTGATCTTTCCCTTGCTGACTTTCCTTAGCTTTGAGCAGACACTTAGATGATGTTAAGGCTCATTAATGTAGAAGAAGATGCTTTGATAGGAGAAACAAGGCAACTTCTGATCAAGCACAGAACACATAATTTCTTAGCAACACTTCATAAGGAATTGGGAGTACAGGTAGTTACTCCCTCATATTTTTATGTCTGTAGCAGCGAGAGCAGAGCTCTGAAAAAGAAGGGACTCTTCAATATTTTTCACTGAATAGGGAGGTTGTCATGATTGGGAGAGAAGATTTTGGTTACAGAACTTTGAGTCACTGTATAAAAAATGTCTCCCTTTAAACTGACAGGTCATTATTTTTTAAGTAATTTTTTTTTTTTTTTTTTGGTTTTGGCTTTTAGATGAAAACCTTTCTCAGATTTCTAATTGCCTAGAAGTAGTTTTCTTCAGGACCTTTTGGATATGAAATAGACAATCCAGAAAGGAGGAAAAAAGTAGATGAAAGCCAAAAGAAAAGCTAAGGGAAGTGTTGTGTTTCTTTGGGATCTTTTCTAAGCTGTCAACAGTGTTAAGGGCAGTTTGGGGACACAGAGGGAAGTATGGCGACTGTGTCTTCCAGAGGAAATAAAGAACTTTATTCTTGTGGGAGTAATGGAAGCTCCATGGCCAAATTTACTCAGGACTCAGTCCTCCTGGGAGGTTGAGAGCATGGTGGTGGATAATCTTTTGCCAATAAAACAAGAAAAAGAATGAGAAAGGACAGTGGAAATGTGCCTGGAGGCCTCAGATGTAAGAAAATTCTTTAGAGAGACCCTTAAAAGCATAAAGAGACCTTGCTGAGTAGTTGATAGACTTACTTGAGTTTTACAGAGAAGATACAATGAGAGCTAGAGAGTCATCTGTCTCCTATACATTCCTGTAAAAACCTTTAAGCTCAAGCTCCAGCTCCAGAAGTCACAGAATGTTGAGGGGTAAATGGTCTCAAAGGGCCAGGCAAGTGGAGAAAGGTACTGTGTCTGCAGCATCCTACTGGCTATCTGTGGGTTGCCAACCCTATAAACATTTGGTTGTGCTTTGTGCTACATGGGGTTGGGTGGCATGAGTTTGGTTCCTGGCTTATCTAATTAGTCTCCAAATGACCCCCAAACAATGTGTTTAGTCTCTATATGCTCTCTGTGTCAAGGAGGAATAATATACACTCTTCATTATTGGGTAGTGTTGAGCCGCATGTGAGGTAAGGTGTGCTCAACATTCAGCACACTTCAGAGTGCATAGTAGGGGTCATTAAAAGTGAGCTGCAGTGATTTTCATATTATTATGGTTAGTTAAACTCAGGAACTGGAGGGGCATGCTTATAGCAGTAGCTGGAATTTTGTTGCCCAATCTTGCCCTACCTAAGGGTTAACTTGCACATACGAAAAAGCTCCCCCTTCCATTTTTCAGGGTATTGACTTCAAAGTTTAGGCTCTCTGCACCCTACAATTTGAATTTGTACTGCTTTTGGTTCAACTGTGAAATTGTGGTATGCTAGAGCTTAACTCAGCCAGGCTTGTTTTTTCTGTTTTTTCCTTGTAGCCAGTTTGGCATTACATAGGTCTTAACGCTGGTTTCACACTCCCTTGAATAGAAGGTTAGAGGTCAATTTGAAACATGGCAGGGTGGACAGTAATAGCATTTGGCACCTAGATTCCCCTTTTATCCAGTGTGAAGCATTTTAGAAACACTAACCTCAGTGGGGTTCTCAGATTAGTTCTGTTTTGAATTAGTCCCTCCAATCTGGGTGGTAAAAAGCAAGCAGGGAGGTTAAATGAACTTATTCAAGTTGAGACACAGAGAACTTTTCGAAATTGATATTCATCTTTAGGACCTAAGCCTTCATTGCCTCCCCCCACACCCTTCCTCTTGGCACTCTCTGGAACCCATTGCTTTCTCTGACCTAAGTCATCTCTATCTAGAACAGTGGTTCTCAACCTTCTGGCCCTTTAAATACAGTTCCTCATGTTGTGACCCAACCATAAAATTATTTTCGTTTGTACTTCATCACTGTAATGTTGCTACTGTTATGAATTGTAATGTAAATATCTGATATGCAGGATGGTCTTAGGCGACCCCTGTGAAAGGGTCGTTCGACCGCCAAAAGGGTCGCGACCCACAGGTTGAGAACCGCTGATCTAGAAGGCAATGGCATTCAAGTACAATTATTTGTCTAATTTCTTCCTTTTTTTGGTAGATGGAGATTTTGTTACTGGGCAGAGGAGGGGATAAAGGGAAGAAACTCACCGTGTGTCTACCACTGCCACTCACCATGATTGTTTATGGAATAAAGGGAACAGCACACACTTCTTCGGGAACCACTCATGACACTGGTGGTCGGCAGGAGGATGCTGGGAGCTGGTGTTGGAGGGGGAACAATTCACAGCTGATGTTGAATACGCATTTGTATTTTCTAAAAGTCGCATCTTTAACAGGATTCCCTGCCAACCCTGTCTCCGCCTGGGGTTTCTAGGGCTGCTATTGCTGGTTCTGACATCTTCTAAGGTAGAAATGATAGAGACGAACAAGAAGGAGAAGGGGGAGGAGTAGAAAGAGAAAGAGAGGAGATTGAGGAGGAGGAGAAGTAAGAAGGGGAGGAAGAGAAAAATATTTTTCTTCTAAATAATTGCTGAAGGAAAACACATCTCCTGGCAAAATGGAATCACATTTATTTCTATGATCATTTTTCTCCTAGGAGAAGAAAGCACTTATGTATTTGTAAAACTATGCATGTTAATAACAGGTAAACTGCATTTGAATTACAGGTAAACACAGTAATGGCAGGCGGCTTGCTTTGACCTGGGGCGTATCTCCAATATCAGTGGACAGATGGTAGCAAAGGGGGCTTTTTTTTCATCTGAGTCCCTGCACTACAATGTATCACTGAGCATTGGCTTTGGGATAAAGGGAATTATTCTGTTCTAGGCTAAAATTTTACTAATGTTTAAGTTACTAACCCATCTCTGAAGCTAGACATCTTTTGATTACTTACCTCACTACTTTCTCGATTGATAAGTTATTGTCAATTGTTTTATAAGGGACTCAGAGTTTGTCTTCTATCACTTGGTAGAGAGTGGTATCCACTTGTTTGCCATTTTAGGCTTTGTGAATGTCCAGTTTATGAAGCTAACAAATGCCTTTGTAACATTCTGGACAATGTGTCCTCATTTCATAGGTGGCTCTTTCTATTCAGCATTGACTAACTGGAGACAAAGACAAGCAGAGAGGTAGACTTTATTTCCTTAGTCTCCTGGCACATTGAGTAGAAACTCTACCATCCCACTTTTCACAGGTAATGCTAGAACACACCTCAGTGCTCACTCTAATTTCTTGATCAAACACCAAAAATGGGGAGTAAGTTCTGAAATATTACTTTGGGTGGTGTTATAGGTATGTTTCTGAAAATTTTCATATAGTGCTATTCAACTGCCCTAATGAGAATCCAATGGGAATGGTAAATCTTAGAGTGTTGTACAGCATCTCAAATTCATTTTAAAACATTTAAATATAGTTGGTATACAATATTATTTTAGTTATATTACTTTCAGGTGTACACATAGTGATTTGACATTTTAAATATTTTTTATTGATTTTTAGAAATAGAACCATTGATGAGAGAGAAACATCATCAATCAGCTGCCTCCTGTGCACCCTACACTGAGGATCGAGCCTGCAACCTGGGCATATGCTCTGATTGGGAATCGAACCAGTGACCTCCTAGTTCATGGGTCAATACTCAACCACTGAGCCACACCAGCTGGGCATGATTTGACATTTTTATACCGTACAGTGTGATCACCCCACTAATTCTAGTAATCATCTGTCACCATGAAAACTTATCACAATATTGACTATACTCCCTTTCATTTTTTTCACCCATTCCCCTGTTCCCACCCCCTTGGCAACCTTCCCTTTGGTTTCTACACTGTCTCTTAAAGTCCCGTCTGGGTGGGAAGTTGCAGAATACATGATCTTTTTTCATAGACCCTAGCAACATATTCATGGAAGCCTCAAGTAGACATCCAAATAAAATAAATCATTAGACTGCAGCTCATTTATTGATGTCCTACTTTAAGAAATAGAAAGTCAGTGCCCATCAGACTTCTAGATAGTTCCTCCCACAGTTAGTTTTGATATTTCCAGGCAATTAAGGCCAATGAGTCTGAGCAGATATGACATTCAGCATCTTTTTCAGATGCTTAAGGATATCATTTCAGATACTCAAGTATTAAAATGTTCACCTTTTGGCAGCACTGGTTATTTTTGAGACTCAAAATAAACTAGACGGACTTTAATGGATATGGGATGTACTTAATGCCACTTGGAGTATCATTCTAAATTGAGAACTGTCCTATGGGACCAAATGGAAATCTGTATTAGTTTTCTCTGACAGTGTCTTATAATATTTACTGATAGATTGACATTGAAAACTTCTTGGCTCTCAGCAAGCAGTCCAAACGTTGCCAGCTGGAGAGCATGCTGACATGGTCCACCTTAGTTCATAGGTTTGGATGCTTCTAGTTCTTACATGTTCTGTTTTGTGAGTTTTCTCTTATACCTTCAAGAAAAGATCTAGCCCAGTTTGGCTCAGTGGATAGACCATTGGCCTGCGGACTAAATGGTCCCAGGTTCGATTCCGGCCAAGGGCACATGCCCAGGTTGCGGGTTCGATCCCCAGTAGGGGGCATGCAGGAGGCAGCTGATCAATGATTCTCACCATTGATGTTTCTATCTCCCTCTCCCTCTTCCTTCTTTTCTGAAATCAATAAAGAAATATTTTTTTAAATATATTTTATTGATTTTTTACAGAGAGGAAGGGAGAGAGATAGAGAGCCAGAAACATCGATGAGAGAGAAACATCAATCAGCTGCCTCCTGCACATCTCCTACTGGGGATGTGCCCGCAACCCAGGTACATGCCCTTGACCGGAATCGAACCTGGGACCCTTCAGTCCACAGGCCGACGCTCCATCCACTGAGCCAAACCGGTTTCGGCAGAAATATTTTTTTAAAAAAAGAAAAGTTCTAGAAGAAATATCCCAGAGCAGTATTTCTCTTATGAAAATCCCCACCTCCAAGGAGGATGATTATCTATGAAAATTCTTCAGTCTCAAGCATGTCAAACTCACGTCTGGCAGGTCACATGCCTTGTTTACTCAAACAAGGCATGTGGCTGCTGGCTGCAAGTTTGATATGCTTGGTCTAAGTTCATCTAACTTTTTGATGAAACAACAAACACTCCAACCCATGGTCTTCTTAATTCTATTTATAATTCTTCTGGATAATAAACCTACAACATGAAGCATCTGTTACTAAGCTACTGCCTCTCAGCTAAAACTCTAAGGGTCAGATACCAGTTTAGAGTTTTTTAAAAAATTGTCTGGACTCCCAACCTAGTTTGGGGAGGTCCAGTACTATTTCCCAGTAAGAAATTATTATTTTCTCATTTTTTGTGAAGCTGTGATGTAAAAAAAAAAACAAAAAACATTTCCAGCCCTGGCTGGTTTAGCTCAGTGGAGCATTAGCTTATAAATCGAAGGGCCCCGGGTTCGATTCCAGTCAATGGCATGTGCCTGGGTTGCGGGCTCGATCCCAGTAAGGGGGAGGGGTACAGGAAGCAGCCGATCAATGATTCTCATCATTAATGTTTCTATCTCTCTCTCCCTCTCTCTTTCTCTCTCTCTCTCAAAAAAAATCAATAAAAGTATTAAAAATTTTTTTCCCCAAACTTCTTCCTGATGTTTACTGTGCAGTAGTTCTGGGACTCTCCTCTCTAATGGGTTACTGCTCTGGAAAAACAAACTTCAAACTGTGAAGCCTCATAGGTAGCCATCTCTTTTGTGTCTGAATAGCCCTTTTCCAGAGCTATGTCCATCACCAGTGACACCCTTGATGGTTACAACATAGAAGTGCCTCTTAAACTATATATGGTGAAGGACTAGGGCTCAGTCCTTATTTCCAAGGAATGAAATATATACAAACACAAATCTGCTGAGCAGGTAAGTAAATTCACTAATGAATTTCTAAATACTTTCAATTTTCATTCTCATGTACCATGGACAAGTAATAAACAAGTGTCAAGACCAGCACCAGTTCCTTACATGAGTTCCTGACAATAGCTCTGCCCTAGGTCCCTTGTTAGAAGGTCATCTTAGTGCTGTTCTCTGGACAAACTGACATCCTGGCTGAGCCATGTGATGGGAACATATTCAAAGTCCTCTGAAGTTGCTCTGCAAAGGAATTTTCTGTAACAACCCAGCAAGCAACCTTTCTCCCGCCCAGTCAAGTACCCTGACGTGAGGACATGTTTTGTTGCATTTCTTTGATTAGCAAGTGTTTTCCTGCTCAGAGGATACCCTTCCTTCTTTGGTTTTCTGATTTATCTTGCTTATAAATTTCAAATTCAAGAATTCAGAAAATTTGGCAAGAGTCCCAAATTCCTTTTGAATTTCTCTTATGTGACACCCAAGGACAAATGTGCAACTGAGTATCAGAAAGAATGGGGCTAAATAGTTCCCTGGGGTAGATATGTAAATCGAACATTAATAACAATTCTGGGCTATGTTGATTAACATTCATTCATAAACAATGGAACTTCTGGAGGGAGGGACAATGGCACAGTTTTAGTGCAGGAAGCTACTGGTCCCCATACTTGTGAAATCGGTATTTATAAAATGATGACAATAGCAACAAAACATAATAAATAAACCAATTCTTAGAATTTTAGTCTGAGAAAAGAATTACTACAAGGCTGAGTCTTTCTAATGTTTTTTTTTTTATTTCTGATATGTCTTAAATGTAAAATTTGAAGTGTTTTTTTTTTTTTTTGTATTTGTAATCTCCTTTGTCTTTCTCTTCAATTTTTATTCATCCTAGCTCTTTTTTGTTGTGAAACCAAGAACTTAGAGGTGGCCAACAGGGATTTAATGGGTCTTTGAGGAATCTTTTCTAAGCCATTTTTGGCATTTAGGACAAACTCTATGCTATGATTACTGAAAATTTGGCAAAATCGAACTCTTGCTCATATATATTTATAGAATAATAAGGGAAACTGATTGATAGGGTTTTCATCACAGCTAAGTGTAGCTTTGACATAAAAACAACGAGCTTCTACTTGGCAGCTCATCCTAAGGCAAAATATTTTAGAATTGGTGAACTCAGAGAATCCAAAGAAAAAGAAAGCATGTGAGTAGACAAAGAGGAAGGGTGTAAATCTCTGATCTTTTATTGTATAAGAGGTTTTAGTTGGCATATTAAGAAATATGTCAAATTAATTGAATTAAGAGCCTCTAATAATACTCAATATTCAGCTACCTCTAAGCACTTAAAAAAAGAAAGAAATATACAGTATTTAACCTACAATTTCTAGGAAAATAATCTCTTCCTAAACACAAAACATAAATATAATCACTGTAGGAGTAACTTGTCTGTCATGCTATGAAACTTACCTGGACACATCTTATTCTTTGCAGGTAAATTCACAATAGTTTTTCTACATATGTAGAAGGTATGAATGTAAAATGAGAAATTCTCATAAAAAAACAGAATGATGATCAGTCTAATGCCCTATAATCACTGACAAGAGTTCCAATAAAAGGGGGCTGTATTGGTTTTTTTCCTCCTTTACTTTTGCAGGGGGAAGGAGCAGAGAAGGGCTCTTTGCCCTGGAGAAGGATCAGGGAATGGGTCAGGGCAGGGTCTAGGAGAGGTATGAAGGTTAAGATGGACTCCCACCGATGATGAGGTCACTCCTATTCACACATCTTCATGAATCAGAACACCCCACCTTAAAAAATCCAGGTATATAAATGGAAGGAGAGAATCATATAAATCTCACCCTGTGTTTATAGAAGAATTACAACAAAATGAGAGTTTTCATTAACTGGAGTAACTTATCCAGGCAAGAAGCTTATCCAGAGTATATGTCTAGCAGTTTTAATCTCAATAGAAATGAGTGAAAAGGAAAGCTAGAGTTCCACATTTTTGTGTCATGCTTTAAGGGAGTTTCATGATGGTCAATTGGGTTTACTGATTCCCTGAATAATTGAAAGTGCTGACTCTTTCATTAAGTCTGCTTCTCAATATCCCACCCATTTCATATGACAGTACCTGTGAGTACTAGGGCTTTGAGACATGAAGGCCAGCCCCTTCCATCAGCGATACCCAGTCTAGTGAAGGGAGATAAACAAACACATGCAGCACATAAGAAGGAGTGGGGGTAGTATTGGGGTACCCAGGAGAGGCATATGGTCCTAGATTTAGAAACTCAAAGAAGGCACCCAGGAGGTGCTGATGCCTCTCATGGGACCATATCAATAGAATGAAGGTGGGACAGGGTATTGAGTGTCCTGGGGGAAGCCCTTTCCAGGCTCAGGTGTGAGTGTGAAGATTGGGGGGGTGGGAACAGAAGGCAGGATGGCAATTCACAGGAAAGCAGGTGAGAAAAGAGCTGCCAGCGCTGGAGGGGACCTTCAAGTTCGCAAACAAAATGCTACATTTTTTATTACGAACATCAGTAGTTATAGCCTGGCTGGTGTTGCCCAGTGGTTAAGCATCAACCTTTGAACCAGGAGTTCATGGTTCAATTCCTGGTCAGGGCACATGCCCAGGTTGTGGGCTCGATCCCCAGTTGGGGGTGTGTAGGAAGCAGCCCATCAATGATTCTTTGTCATCATTGATGTTTCTCTTCCTCTTCCTTCCTCTCTGAAATGAATAAAAAATACATTTTAAAAAAAGAAAAGAAAATCGGTAGTTATAATGCTAATACAATTGAGAAAAGAGCTGATGAAATTTAGAATTTCTTGTCTAATAAAGGAATATATGATTTGGAAATATTTAATGTAAAATAATTAAAATTAAAATGTTGCACCTTTTTATTTTATTTATTTATTTTTTAAATATATTTTTATTGATTTTTTACAGAGAGGAAGGGAGAGGGATAGAGAGTCAGAAACATCGACGAGAGAGAAACATCAACCAGCTGCCTCCTGCACACCTCCCACTGGGGATGCGCCCTCAACCAAGGTACATGCCCTTGACCAGAATCGAACCTGGGACCTTTCAGTCCGCAGGCCGACACTCTATCCACTGAGCCAAACCGGTCTTGGCAAAATGTTGCACCCTTTTAAAAAAGTATTGTAAACATCTACTCAATGTAATGCATATAAGAGGGGAAGTCTTGGTTATCTATAACATTATTTTAAGGAGGATACCTCACTCCCTAACAATAACAGATGAACAGGATGTAGAAATGGAAATGGAAATCGAAAGAGAAAATATGCTTTGGGTGCCCATCGTACTGTGTTGCATTTATAATCACTCTTCAGCTATTCCTGAATAATATCTATAATAATAACACTGTTGTTAGACTCTCTTTGCACTTGACCCAGATATAGCCAAGCACTCAAGTATGGCTTTAAAAACACTAAAAGCATTATATATAGAGGTCAGCTGTCTTTAGGCTAGTAGTTAAAGGGGATATATAACATTCTGTTTATGGCAAATCAATGATTCACTGAAGAGAGCATTGATGTTTAGTTAGAAAATTCTTTGAAAAGAAAATATATCCTGATATGGAAGAAATATAATTGAAATTAAGTTGGCCAAAACTTAACCTCCACTAAAAATCTTAGAGTAACAAGTATGTTTAGAGTACCAGGATATGAGGTGAACACTATGGAAGTTGTTAATGACTAATGTGGGAACTTGGAATTCTGTATTACCAAGGGACAGAGCCATCCCTGGGATGCTTATGCGCGTGCGCGTGTGTGTGCACACAAACACACACATATCCCTTTAGGTTCCATTAAATCTCTAAGAGTAAAGATCAGGTATAATACTTTTCAGAAGTCACACTGATACTGCTAACTAGAGAACCGGAGCACAAAATTCATGCACGGGTAGGGTCCCTAGGCCTGGCTGGCGATCAGGGCTGATCTGTGGGGAGACTGGTGGGGAGACTGGGTGGGCAATCAGGAGGCCCCTGCTGGCACCTGCCTTGGCTGGCCTGGGGCCTGTGGGCTGGGGGAAGCTCCTGTGTTGACTGTCTGTCCTCTGGTGGTCAGTGCATGTCATAGCGACCGGTCATTCCACTGTTCAGTTAATTTGCATATTAGGCTTTTATTATTATATAGGCTATGCAGCCAGGATTGGAAACCACTGCTTCAGTTACCCGTGTGTGTGTGTGTGTGTGTGTGTGTGTGTGTGTGTGTGTGTGTGTGCGTGTGTGTAGAGGAAGGGAGCAGTTAGGAAGGTTAGTAGTGGGGCATCATGAAGGATGAAAGTCATCTACATGGAAAATTCACTGGAACATGCAAGAACAAAAGAGGTTCTGAAAAGGCATGCTGAGTTCTGGGAACTGGAGAGGAGGGAAATAAGGCTGGAGGAAAGCTGAGTATGTCCTAAATCCACACAACTAGAAATGAGGAACCACTGAAGAGCTTTAGAAGGAGGAAGACACAGTCAGATTTATGGTTTGAATGGATTACATAATGGCAGGATAGAAAATAGATATGGGGTAGATGTTAGTTCAGAGTTCTCATCAATTGTGTCTCTCTGACTCCTATACCTATTTTGAGCTATTTTATGCCAGTGACTTGTGGCCAATATTCTTTCCCCAATTTTTAAAAAATATATTTTTATTTATTTCAGAGAGGAAGGGAAAGGGAGGGGGGGCGAGAGAGAGAGAGAGAGAGAGAGAGAGAGAGAGAGAGAGAGAGAAACATCAATGATGAGAGAGAATCAGTGGTTGGCTGCCTCCTGCACGTCCCCCACTGGGGATCGAGCCCACAATCCACGTATGTGCCCTTGACTGGAATCGAACCTGGGACTCTTCAGTCCACAGGCCAATGCTCTATCCACTGAGCCAAACCAGCTAGGGCTTTTCCCATGTTTTGATGACACACAGAAAGAGAAAGAGGAAAGGAGAGGAGGCAACACAGGAGCGAAGGTAGACAGGCTCTGTCTCTGGTAGAAAACACTACTTCAGCCACGTTCCTTGGCCGGTGGCTCCTCATGCTACGTGGGCATCCTGAGTGGGGGTACCTGGATGCCCGAGGCTTGTGCGGCTCCCTCTAGGCTGTTGCTACTCACACATTGGTCCCTTGGACCAGCAGCATCAGGATCACTTGAGAGTTTTGATGGAAATGCAAACTGTAAAACCACACTCCCCCTACCAAATCAGAAATTGCATTTTAACAAGTTTCTCAGGTAATTTTTATGCAATATAGTTTGAGATGCACTACTCTAAAGCAATGCTTTTCAAACTTTTACCCCGCACCCTTCCATAAAGCAAGAAGTTCATTTTACATTGTGGCCTAGGAGTCATACACACCTGTGTACATGCAAATGAAGTAAAACTTTTGAGGGGCAAATGTGGTCTATTCTATGCATGCAATGCTATGCTACTGCATCCTAAAAAAATATGCTGGTCAACACCTACTCCATTGGTTTCATAATTTGCTCGTAGTTGGTGACATACTCAGTTTGTGCACCTAAAGAAACCAAAGTGGGGTACCCTAAAATAGAATATTGGCAATATATTCTCATTTTACAGGAAAAATTAATTAAATGGAAAACAATTGGCCAATTGAAATATACTTTTGTCTGATACACCTTAAAAAATTCTGGCTTTTGCCATTGTTAATTGTTAGCATCTGAGTGTCAGTAAACATAATAAAAAATAAAGGAAGAGGAGACAAATATTGGTGGGAAAGGAGTTGGAAAGAGTCAACCAGGCTTCATTTAATAATTGAAATGTTAGTAGTGTACTTTCAGTTGAAATTTTATGTGTCATCACATTAATGTTTGTTGCTATGGAATTTTTCTTGATATAAAAAAGATTTGGTCATGTGATGTTATTCCATGTAGTAATATTTAATTCTACCTGATTACAGTTGAGAGTCATTGCTTTAGAAAAGTATTTCTAAATTATTTTGGCCATAGTGGAGATTGACAGGGCAAAAGACCCTGCAGCCCACTTATTCTATTCATTCCTACTCTGTAGAGAGGGGGAAATAGAGTAATAAGAGGGAACGTGTCACTGTATAAGCAAATTTTTTGTGGTTTGCCTTAGCAGAGTGGTAGAAATGACTGGCCTTTGAATCACAGCATATACATGACTTAAAGTCTAGTGATTGCAAAATTATGGTCCTCAAATACTGTTGATGGAAGCATATATCACTGTGCACTCTGGGGTTAACCAAACAATCCACAACAAAGTGCAATGTAAATGAAGAAGCTAAGCCAAAAGTAATTCATAAGTTGGAGGTACTGGCAACCATGATCAAGTTAAGACCACACTGATAACCAAGTGTGCTTCCTGAAAACTGCTGGTGTCCTACCAGTTGTGCTCAATTTGACTTATGTAACAACTTCGCCAGCATTACATGGGACCCTGAATTAAAGTCATCAGGATGCGCTAGTAAAACAAGAATTTAATTTTATGAATACAACATTTTAGTCACTTCAACTCATTCATTTAGTCAGTGGCCAATGAGTCATCTTTGAATGCACATAAAAACGACAACATATGGATTATGCAACATTTAGCTGGAAGAACCAAAGAAAGAATGAGCATTATCAGGAAGCCCACTGTGGATTGTAATTCCTAGTTCAGAATAGGAGGATCATTACTGGAGGATCATTCACTATCAAGGTCTCAACTGAGCAATCTAGTCACAACTCTGGGCTTCCATGGCTTTTTAAGATAATAGTATTTTTGTTTGTTTTTAAATTTTATTTTTATTATTATTTTTGAAAACACAGGAAAACTATTGAAATTTGCCTGGGAACTAAGTCTGACTAATTCTGCATATTTCCACACTCACAGCCTTGTCTAAGCCAGAGATTGCTAAAAAGTTTCATCTCACAAAGTCTGATTGATTTGTAATGGATGTCTGTGGGGCTGTGTTGAAGCCAGAAAGGGGTGTCTTGATTGATTAAGGATGTTGGCTCTGGTCACTGGACAGTGGAGGGGCAGCTGCTTGCCTTGTTTGGTCTTTCCTGCTACAGGCTCGCTTCTCCTAAACTCTAAGGCAGGACTCTCTGTCACTTTGTGAAGGTATGTTTCTGGGATGTTACTGATGAATTAATTTTTGACTTCCTCCTCACCATGTCCAGATTCAGCTAAGGTTGCTAGATAAAGTACAAGATGCTCAGATAAATCTGATTGTCAGCTAAACAACAAAGACTTTGTGGGTAAAGTATGTGCCAAATATTGCAAAGAATATACTTATACAAAAGACATTGTTTATCTGAAATTTAAATTTAATTTGATACCCTATAGTTTTCTTTGCTAAGTCTGGCACCCTAAATCCAGCATTTAGGATTACTTCATAGTGCGTTGGTCTCTGGATTTATAGGTCAACTACCTCCAATTTCTTCAGGGTGTACAAACTCATTTGGCACTAGAATAATTTTGTGTGTCTCCGAGTGACCCAAGATAAATATGCAAACTAATCCTGAATTACAAAAGTTTGATAAATCCAAGGAATGTGGAAAAGGGGAGTATGGGGTGGGGAATAAAGGATTAGAGGGTCAATGGAATGTAGGAGCCAGGAATGTTCAGTATTGTAGGTTGGGATTAAGTGACTGGCAGAGGCTCAGGTGGATAAAACCAATTGTGTTAGAGGTGACCTGTAGGGAGGGATCTAAAGGAGAAAAGCAATGCAGCATGATATGGTGTCTGGTTCTTACAAACCTGCAACAACTACCACAGTAGGAGTTCCTGAAATAGTGGGAGGGAGTTAAGAACCCCAGTTCCTATGGCTCAGGCTGGTATTCAGTCTGGAATGCAGACTGTAACTCTATGTGTGGTGCTGAAACATGGCAGTCATGATCTTTGGAGTCCTGCTAAAGAATCCCCAAATAATATTCTTATCACTTTAGAAAAGGGCATGAAGAAACACATTTAAACACAGAGTTCCAGGAACTGCTCTCTCTCTCTCTCTCTCTCTCTCTCTCTCTCTCTCTCTCTCTCTCTGATTCTATCATGTTTCTGGGAGTAGAATTTAACTGTCAATGTTTGCTTCAAATGAAGTGGTGTGTGTGTGTGTGTGTGTGTGTGTGTGTGTGTGTGTGAATATACTAGTAGTTTAATATAAAATTATCATCACTTTTGGTAATAATCAGAAGCACCTTAAGCTTTATAAGGCAAAACAACAACAGAAAAACTGAAAAACAGAATTTAGCCACAGTTTATATTTGTGACCAGCCCTGGAAAGATTTACAGTTAGGTGGTACTGACTGTAATGATTAAAACCAATTTCCTCAGTGTTTCACTCATTTTCCATATGCTGGAGAGTTACACTGCAGTGTGGAAGGTCTTTGTCATCTTGGTAAATTACATGAAATCAACTAGGTATCTGATGAGCTGTGATTGAGTTCTGTATTATCCATCTGAATTTGCAATAACTGCTTGACTTAGCGCTTCTGAGAAAATTCTGCACAGACCTTTCTTTTGCCTTATCGTCATGTTTCATTAAACACTGAAATGCCTGCAGTGTCCAAGGACTGCATACAAAATAGGGTTAAGGTATTCATTTGATCACTTTTCCATAAAGTCTAGATATTCAGCAATTCAGGAGGAAATGCATCCACAGCCCCCACGCGAAGCTGCAGGTAAACGGGCTTATCTATCACCTTGCCTCATAAGAACTCTCTCTCATCCTGTAGTATTTTCTCCCTATCACGGTCATTTTCGCATTACTTACTGCAAGGTCCCCAGGAAGATGAAGGCAGGGAAACAGATTATACGCCAGGCGCTGCATTTTCTCTCTAGCCTTTCCTTTTTGAATGAAGCTTCCTCCTTTCACGGGTTTATGAAGAACCCTCCCTGTGATTTTGCAGCACAGACTGGTGAGTGCCTGCCAGCTCCCAGCGCAGCCAGGTGCTAAGCATCCCCTGCGGTGAGCTAGTGACTCTGCAAATTGCATGTTCCCCATTCATGTATGATGCGCATTCTGTCATCCTCTGGGGAGCAAGGAGGCTGACGGCAACTCTCACACGAAACCGTCCCCACCGAGTCTTGCAGGTAGCAAGAATATCATGTGAATTGCTGATGCTCTGCTTCGACTTTGTTTCCCCTGCTAAGCTTAGCCCAGTGATATCAAGAGAAGCAAGAGCTCAGCCTGGACAGGGCAGTATTGCTTTGTGGCCAGGTGGTCCTGCAGGATCAAACAGAAATAATTTCTCTTGTTCCTGATGAGCAAGGGCCCATCCCATTGTCTTCATATGATTTTTCTTTTCGTGTAACTGTTGAATGGCTGGCATGGTAGGAAAACTATAGTGGCCAAAGTCATTCTGGATGGAGAGACTTGCTAAACCCCTGCAGGTTCATGCGCCATGAAATAGGTTTGCAGTTGGTCCTTGTTCTATAGGTGAAAAAGAAATATTGAGGAAGTCATTTCATATGCATGATAACTGAATTCTGGAGAGCCCAACTCTACTCTAAATGGTATAAAATTCAGATCATTGAGTAGCTGAGCAAATGTCCTACCTTAATGATTATAGATTTGATTTGTAAATTACAGTAATAACTTATAACCAATGACAGATTAAATGGTATCAAAGTTAACGCCAGCTCATTTTTCTGCATGGTTGCACCCCAGTCTAGTGTATGTCAGATACATCTCATTTCATGTGCTTTATACAGTAGAAAACAGTGCGTATGCTGAATTTCAGTATATCAAACTGCATTTTAACTCTACAGTGGCAAAGCAGATGTATGAAGGTTGATATTTATTTAGATATTACTATGTGCCAGGCATAGTGCTCAGTACTTTGCATGAATTTTCTAAGTTTAATCCTCACAACAACTCCATGGTTTAGATATGATAATAACCTCCAATTGAGACATGTAGAAACTGGCCCCAAAAGGTGAAATAACTTACCTGAAGTACTTAGTGATGAAGGTCCACTACGCTTCCTCGTACATGTTTCCCCAAGGAACAAGACTGGCCTGACCTGGAGAAGCTTTTCCCAGGTGCAATACATTGAGAATAAGAAATGAGTAGATTGGAGTGACAGAAGGGGTGGGCCATAGCGAACACCATTATATTTTTCACAATTATGAAGGGGCCAGAATCACTCATTCCCTGAGCAACTGCCTACTGGCTGCTGCCACGCCCAAGATTACGCCCCTCCACAGCCCCAGGGACAGCCCACTTCTAAAGTCTGAATGACAAAACTTTTTAAAGACCTGTCCTTTTTGCCTCAATTGGCTGAGGCTTCTGTTGTAATTACAACACACATCAATGTTTCCCTCTACCAATGTTTCCCTCTGCTCCCCTCACTTTTCTATTGGGAGAATATTCCTCTCAATAAAGTTCCTGAGTACATATCCATCTCAGAGTTTGTTTGCTGCTGAATCTGACCTGAGATGTACCAACATTTTCAGTGAAGGATGGATAGAGCCTTCAAGTCCTTGATGATATTTATTAACAGACACCCATCATTCTGTTTGTTTCTAGTTATGGTTCCCCTGTGTAACTACCCTCCTGCCCATCTGCATGGCCCCTTAAGTTTGGGGATGTCCTGTGAGAGCATATGAAAATGACTGCTGCTTCTATGCCGTGCCAGGATGTGAGAACCCACAAGGCAGTCTCTTGCCATGTATGCTCAGGTTCACTGTGTGGCCATTCTTATTCTCTCCACCTTTTTTACTTTTCTGTCTGCCTTCCCTTTGGTTTTAGTAATACCGGAGGCTCTTCTCGGGAGGCCCATTGGCCCCTATCAGGAGGATCAACCCATTTCTGTCTTTTCCCTACTTCCTGTTGGTTCCCCTTTCTCCCCTTGTCCTGGGAGAAGATTTCAACTCTTGGGAGAAGGGTGTTGGTAGAAGAATTCAGTTCTCAAGCCCTCAGAATGACTACAGTCAGCCTTTCTACTTACTTAAAGATGCATCTTTTGAAACGGAAGAGAGGGTGGGTGGACCTCAACACATTTGCTTTTGGTCTGGCTGCAGTCCTTCTCTGAGGCAATGAATGAAGAGGGCTTAGAGATGGTTGGATTGGATAGAGAGCAAAAGATGGGTGACAAAAGTAAATATCTATAAATGTCCAGCAGGTATCAGTTAATATGGTAATTCAAAGGAGTAATCTCACTACATATAACACTTTATTGCAGTGGATATCTATTTACCCTCCAAAATTCTGTTAAAGCAACATTAGTTTCTTAAACAAAACAAAACCTAGGATCTAATACACTGTTCTGTTCATGGAGTGTTAATAATTATTGTTATTGTCATACCTGTTATTAAAATTGTTAACTATAACCAGCACACAAGATAATAAAATGAATAATTTGAAATATAGATATTGACATTAGATTCCTGAAACATAATGTTGACCATACCAGCCACACTGATGTCTGACCTCTACTCATAGCCACATTAGTATTTCTTTTATATTCTGAAAGTTATAAACACCTTTCTTAGTATCCACATATAGTACCTCAATTCATTTACTACAGTACTTCAATCATTTACTATAGTCCATATTTTTAAGTACCTTCCCTCTTGGTTAGTTAATAAGATTTCATGAATGAAACTGATATTATGAATTAAAGGGTTACCGTGGAGAGAAAGCAAACCAAATCCAGGATTCAAGTACACCTTCTTTCCTTCCATCTGTCCCTGTGATGAGTAAGAAGGTGCCAAGGCAATTTGAAGTAATAATAGTTTGACTTTATCACTAGAAGGGAATACTCAATCAATAGAAATCACACTGTTCAATTTTGCTAATTGTTAAAGACATAATAAATGAAAAGTACTGCATGTACAGAATGATCTGAATTTTGTAAGAAAGGAATAAATTTTGGGGGGTATAAAATATTTTAGAAGGAACCAACCCCCTGATCTTGAAGTTCTGGTCTCCAGAACTATTAGACCATAACTTTCTGCCATTTAAGGGGAAAAAAATCCAAGAATAAAGTGTACCAAAGTGTGTAAATTTGTTTTTCTTATGGTAGCAGGGGAGTTTTCTTTATAAATTCTGTAATTTCAAAATTTTTCCCTTTGGCTATGTATTACTTACAAGTATCAAGTATTATCATACAAAGGATGTTTGCCTTTGGTGACAACATCAGTGTCTTCATGTGTTGAGGAAGCAAGTGCCACAGTGCCATGCAATGATGTACATATCTGAGGTTCATTTCCTCAAAGTGCCCCACCATCCTCTGTCCTAGGTTTCTTTGGCATGTATGTGTTATAGGCACAGTATTAAAGCTCAATCTCTTCCTTGGTAGAGTATCAATGGGAATGGATATCGCTTGTTATTTCTTGATTATCACTTACTACAAGGCTTCATTCATAGCCTTGAGAACTCATTTGAGAACTTCTATTCTCAGAAATAAAATAATGTGACGCTCTAAGAGAAGCACAGAATTTTGTGACCCACAGTCTTTGTCAACTGCTGTGGCGCACATTTTCACTTTGACCCGGGAGGATGTTTGTGACAGGAATTTGAGCATCACGAGGGAGAAGGAGAAAATGCCCATACAATAGCAAGTTCCTGGCTTGTGTCTTCCAAATTAGAAAAGGACCTATGAACAGAAACTTGTGTAATGATGAATGCAATGCAAGGTAGCAATGTTTAATATTTCTCCAAGGAAATTGTTTCCTTCATTTGGTTCTCTATTCCCCTCTCATTTTGATTCACTCCTTCCAAGACTTCCCCCAGCACAGGTTTTACAAAGCAAGATAAAGAAAATAAATGAAAACAAACAAAATGTTGTAAAATTGCACATGTTTTCTAAGAATACAGGAAAAATATTTTTCCCTTTTCTTCTTTCTGCCCTCCATCTCTTCCTTCCCTTTCTCTTTTGGTCTCATTCTTGCTCTTATTCTCTCTTTCTTACTCTGTCTTTGCTTCCTGATTTAGGTTGTGACTTTAAGTCTGATCCAACTTGTTTCTTTAGAGGTAAAAATATATGAAATCTTAGTTTTAACAGCAGTATTTTAACATGCATAAGCCATCACTGCTGAATGGGACTATGTTCTCCTATGTAAGATGGCATCTCCATTTATGATTTAACTTGTGCTATGTAATTTTGTTTGCATGAGTATAGTCACAAAAAGGTCTTTCCCAATTTTTAGACTTTGAGATGCCTTGTGGCTGTTTTTGAACAATTTACTCACCATAGACTCAAATCCAGGGAAAGTCTTGTTACTTGTTTCTTTCAATAATTTTACCAAACATCTGCTAAGAGCTCCCAGGGGCATATTTTGCACAGGACTGAAAAATGCCTGTTGGTAATGCTAAAAGCCTGCTACTTTTAGAATACGTAACACAGCTAATATGCATTATGATTTAATAAATCCATGAATGGATATTATATGGAGATTGCAGGCCAGCTGTTCCCTTCTAAACCCAGCCAGAGGAATAGGGGCTGCAGCTAGAGGGATTTAGGTTTTAATATAAGGAACTGAAAAGGAGTTGCTAGGGAGATTTCTGAATCCCCTGTGAAGATTCTGACTCAGAACTCTGAATGTTGTCAGCTCTGGCCTGTGATTTCCAAGTCTTGCAAGTTAAAAAAAGAACAAAATATCCACTTGGATTTTAAACTTAGCTGAAAATCATTTAATTCACTGGAACACGTTCTCAAGCTGTACCGAAAATAAGGAGGAACATTTCCTCTCAAAATTTGAGTTAAAATAGGTCCTATTCACAGTCTTCCTTTGCCATCTCAACATAGCAAAAACGGAATCCTCACAGATTGTAGGAGCAACTGCAGGCCTTGTACCAAACCTTTACCATTACAGCTTCCCACTGGGACTTCTCACCAAACTCCCTGTCCATTACCCTGCCAACCTGAGGCAGTCCCACAGCGAGACTGAAGCAACCACACACAGATCCTTCAATTTTTGCACTAATTTTGTTGATGTCAATGCTTCCTTGGTTAGCGTCCCATTTGATCTTCCCAAAGATCCTACAAATCAGATAGTATTATTCCCATTTTGTTGTTGTTAATCCCCACCAGAGGATATTTTTCCATTGATTTTTTAAAAATTTTAATTATTATTATTATTTTTTTAGAGATAGTGGAAGGGAAGGGGAAAGACACAGAGAGAGAAACATCCATGCGAGAGAGAGACATTCATTGGCTGCCTCCTGCACATCCCCGATCAGGGCAGGGGATGGAGCCTGCAACTAAGCTATATGCCCTTGATTGGAATCAAACCCAGGACCCTTTAGTTCATGGGCCAACACTCTATTCACTCAGCCAAACTGGCTAGGGCGTTGTTCCAATTTTCTGATAAGAAAAGTGAAAATCATGGGGTGACCAATACAAAACTATCACCTCCATAAGTGACAAAGCCAGAGAAAACCCATTGTTTTGAATCCTACTTAAGGACTCTTTGTCCTCTAGCTCAGCATTTTAATGCATATATATATATATATATATATATATATATATATATATATATATATAATTTTTTTTTCAGGAGTGTTCCACTTCCAACAGTGTGGCTGATTTATCTGGAATGACCCCGGATAGTCACCCTTCAGAGAAATTACTAGGGAAATACTCAGGTTGGAGCTTTCCAGAAAGCCTCCTTCATGAAGAACATTCCTACTCATCCATTTACTATAAGCATCGACCACCTGGCTTTTCCACTCACCAACTGTGAGGTGAGTTATTTAACATTTATACATCTCAGTTTTGTCATCTGTATAAATGGAAGTAATAATAGTACCTGCCCTAATGGGCTATTGTGAGGGAAAATTGAGCTAATGTATGCAAGGTGTTTGGAACAAATTGTGCTTGCAACAAAGTAAGTGGAGTGAAAATGCTGGTTACTATTACAGATTTTCCATCAATTCTAGACTTTAAACTTGGCTGTCTCATGTGACAATAGGATAATTAATTTTATAAAAGTCATCTATAAACATATATATCTTTTTAATGAACTGAAAGAATGAGGGATAAATAAAAACTAGTGGCTTATCATTTAGTGGGAAAGAGGAAATATATGCACATTTCTATAGTCCAAGGCACCATAAATAATGTAAGATGAGAGCATAAAGGAAAGAGACAATCGTTGTTTTAAAAAATATATATTTTTATTGATTTCAAAGAGAAAGAGAGAGGGAGAGAGATAGAAACATCAATGATGAGAGAGAATCATCTACTATTTGTCTCCTCACACCCCCACTGGGAATTGAGTCTGAAACCCAGGCATATGCCCTGATTGGGAATTGAACTATGATCTCCTGATTCATAGGTCGATGCTCAACCACTGAGCCACACCAGCTGGGTGAGACATTCTTAACAGCTAGAAGGATCTGATAAGATTTCCAAAAGTGGTGGGACCTGCATATGTTATTTGCCTTAAGTCCCCACAAGACTTGCCTCAGTGGGTGCTCAGTGAATATGTGTAGGGTGACTGAAGTGGAGGCCAGGGTTTAGGGAAAGCTTCCTGAGAGAGAAAATAGTATAAGCCATACAGAGAGGCATGGCAAGGATTAAATTAGTAAGTTCATTGCTAGTGGATTCATGGTTTGCAAAGGTAGATTTAGTCCTAGATATTGGATGGTCTTGAGTGAAATTCTACAGATTTAAGTTTAATGTGGGACTCAAGCAGAACATCAGATGCATCAAAGGATCCAGCATGATTAGATATGCACTATAGGACTGTTCCTTTTATGAATTTGAGGAATGTTAGGACTGGTGGTCTGGAATCCAATACAGACAGTCCTCGGGTTATGTCGGACTCGACGTACATTGTTTCGTGGTTATGTTGCCATCTTCCATTTTTTTTAATTTTTTTAAATTTTTTTATTGATTAAGTTATTACATATGTGTCCTTATCTCCATGTTACCCCCACCCCCCATTCATGCCCTCACCCCCCTGTTGTCTGTGTCCATTGGTTAGGCCTATATGCTTGTAAATAAGTCCTTTGGTTGATCTCTCCCCCCATCTCCCATTTATTTATTTATATATATATATATATATATATATATATATATATATATATATATAAAGTTCTGTCATTTCGATGTATGTACATATGTGCTTTACGTTTTTTATTATTTATTTATCACAAGTAAAGGTCAGGAATTGTTATCTTTCTTTTAAATTTTTTTTACTGTTTCACTTCATTACTGCTGTGTATGTGCTCCATGTGAGTGATGTAGGTGCTTATGTAGGTGGGTTCCGATTTACGGTGAAAATTGCGCGGATCTCCAATGTAACCTGAGGACCTACTGTATTAGCAAAATTATAGCCACTCCTCTTATAAGACTTTCAAGGGAAATGTCCATGTTGGAGCTCAAACACACAAAAAAACAAGACAATATTTTACTATTAGTTGGACAGTTGGTCCTTACCTACCAAGAGCTCTAGTAAGATGACTTGGAATGTGGCGTGCAGATTAGAAGCTTAAGTAGCCTCTGCCCTAAACCTAGACACTATTCTGAGCACGGTGTTCCTGACAGCTTCAAGGAAGGATAGACACTTTCGAGATTAATGGACTAAAATACATATGAAAGAGAATTGATGAGTGAGACAACTGGATAATTCAATCTCCACACGTGAGAGAAGTTTTGGGCCACTTTGCCATTTCTTGTCCATAAAAGGAGAAAGCAAAAAAGAGCCATACTGATGGGTGTGATCATTAATCCACAGTGACTCTGCTCATTAGTAAATGCAGCCTAGGCACATGTGTGGGATCTGATTCATTATATGAATGTCCCTCTTCCTGGAGAGAAGAAAAAGAAGGTACAGGAGAAAGTAGATGCTATTATTATTATCCTTTCCCCCTTTATGCTCCCCCCGCCCCGCCCCAGGTCTACTTAGAAGGCTTAAAGAGGAGAAGACAGAATTTGAGCGAGGTAACTGTCCATGGGACTGAAAGGAAGGTTTGATTTCAAAGACACTGGACACTCTGATCTGATACTGGAATGAGATATAGTAGCATTGAAGATAATGATCAGCTCCCATCAAAAGTGACTGGGAGGATAGGGCTGCTGCCATCAACTGAGATAAGCAATGAAGAGGCCATAGAGATTTCTGTTCTTTTGTAGTTTTTGTGTAGTATTAAAACAAACAAGCAAGCAAGCACAAAAACACATGCATCTGCTACTATCTAAGGCTACCTCAAGGCTAAGAGGAATACTGAGTTAATTAACAAGTAGAATTACAGTGTTAAAAAAAAGGAAGAGTGAAAATCACCCTTTTTCTTTTCTTAGAGAAATAAAGTCCAGGGAGTTAGGCTTTTTTAGGAAGAAGTTATACTGGGTTCCTAAAACAAATGCCTGCTTGTTGGCATCCTTTTTGTGTCTCAGAGAATCTCAGAAAACATCTAAAGGGCGCTGAAAACTTTTGGAAGGATTATGTTAAAAAAGGTTCTAAAAGAGGGCAGTCATAGAAATTATTCTCCAAGCAACACAACATTTTCATAGTTAAGCAGAGAACCTTGGCTCTGGGAATTGTTTAAGCACATGAGAAGAGAGAAGTGAAGGGACCATTGTTGGTATTTAAAAAGAAGAAATAGAGGAGGAGCATTATGATTGCAGACTCATGAAGAAAGATTCATATATGTGTATCTTAGCATTTGTCCTAGAATCACTGAAGGAGCTGGTAATGTGTGCGGTGCAAACAGCTGAGATAAGTGCTGAAATGTAGTTGATATTTCAGGTTGTTATTTTAGGAAGACAAGAAAAGAGCTACAACAGACTCAGTGATTGCTAACAACTAATGTAATTTAAGAGGACACTTTAGTTCAGGAGGGTCAAATACAGGCATAGGTCAAAGGCCCCCGGGCTAGATTCTTAGGCAGCCATCAGAAACAGGAGCAGACAATGGCAAAGATCCAAAGTTATAGTTTATATACCATGGTTGGGGGGTGGGGGTAGTAAACAAAAAGGGGGTTGGCTCTAGCCAGTTTGGCTCAGTGGATAGAGCATTGGCCTGCGGACCAAAGGGTCCCGGGTTCAATTCTGGTCAAGGGCACGTACCTTGGTTGCAGGTTCCTCTCTGGCCCTAGCCCTGGTCAGGGCACATGCAGGAGACAACCAATTGATGTGTTTCTCTCACATGGGTGTTTCTCTTTGTCTTTCCCTCTTTCTTCCACTCTCTCTAAAAAGATCAATGAAAAAATATTCCCAGGAGAGGATTTACAAAAAAACAAACAAAACAACAACAAAAATAACAAAACAAAAAGGGGGCTGGAACTTTGACCTGTGGCTGAGGAAATTGTAAATATTCAGCATAAAAGCAGGAAGAAAGACCTTGAAAAGTGAGAGAACTGTGGTTTCATTTGAGTTCTTGTTAGAACAAGAGCCATTTCTCAGGTTGATCCCTTATAAAAGAATGAATAAGCTCTTCATGTATGTATAAGGAATGATCCCACAGAGTAAAACAAAGAAATACAGAGCACTTGATATAGTATGCTAGCAATTGTATAAAATAAAAGGTGTGTGGATGCCCTAGCTGGTTTGGCTCAGTGGATAGAGCATTGGCCTGCAGAGTGAAGGTCCCGGTTTCGATTCTGGTCAAGGGCACATGCCCAGGTTGCTGGCTCGATCCCCAGTAGGGGGCATGTAGGAGGCCGCCGACCAATAATTCTCATCATTCATGTTTCTATCTTTCTCTCCCCTCTCCCTTGATCTCTGAAGTCAATAAAAATATATTGAAAACAAATGTTTGTAGCTTTCTATATGTAACTACCTTGAACTTCTGGAAGAATCCACAAGGCTTTGTAATTTTGGTTACTGGGTTATTGGTTATGGTGGTAGTGGGGAATTACACAAAAAGAAATAAAGGGTGGAAAGAAGACTTATATACTTATCAATTGTTATATGACCTATGGAAAATTAAAGATATACATTTTAAAAAGAGTACATTGCTTAAAGATTTCATGTGGGAGTAAATGGGGTTTTATGTGTTGGAAAAGGTAGAGAATGAGGTGATCAGTCATCTCACATTATGGAAGGACAGATTTCATTTTAACAAGTTGTTTCAAATATGCACCACACAAAATTAGTGTTTAATGTGTGAGTTAAAAGCTTTAACTCATCAAATCAAATATGTGAAGTGAGTCTAGATTAAAGATGTATTTCCTTGGAGAATATAAATCAGTCAAAATCACCCACTTTGGGGCTCTGTGGATTTTCAACTATTTCTTGCCATCTTTAGCAGTATAGTTTAAATTCTGGGGCAAGCATAAGGGTGAACAAACTTCTTGTATGTGAAACTGTGAAGTCAACTTAGTGTGGCAATAGCTTTGTGATAGAGCTCTTCCTACCTGTAGGTGTTTTTGTTTGTTTCTCCTGGTTGGTGTCAGCAATGCTTTGGTTTAAAAACTCTCCCAAATCAACCCACAAACTCAAAGCAAACCAGAAAAAGGAAACAGAGATGACAGGGATGAAGAGAAACACTTGTACTTGACTGTTCTGCTCAGGGCAAGTTTTGCCTGAAACATTTGTACATTAAATTATAGCTTACAATACCAATTCATAGGTTCACTATAAACCTTTCTTCTGCTTGTAGCTCTTATCTCAGTCACTGGGGATGAAACCAGAAGGCGATTTTAGAGTGATGGCGTGCATGCTCTTATTATGACTGAAATCCCATTTAGGATGACCGAAAGATTGATTTGTGCAAGTCATAGATGTAACATTGACTATAAATAAGTATTGGGTTCAACCTTTGGAAGAATTGAAAATTCTGTGGGGATAGAGATTTATATTCAGGTGTTACTCTGTCAAGGCAATTCTAAAACTATTGATCAACCAAAATGTTTAACAGTGTAAAAAATGCCTTGGTTAAGTAATCATAAAAAAAATGTTAAAAAAGATTTTTAGATTTACTCCTGATTTTAGAATTTCCTCATTTTATTTTCATCCTCTACAACCACAGTGCCTCACTTCTTATCTCAGAAATAGGGGACCAATGCTGTTGTATAATGATACTAGAAGAAGCAACTTAAAAAATGTTACTGCAGGCATTTTGCAAGGATAGAATATTAAAATTTTAGAAAAAAAGTCAATGCAAACAATTATGAATTGGATTTATTGCTAACTAATATTTTTACCTGTTTTCATTTGGGTTATATTCCTAGACACAGTAATAGTTTACTATGCTGCTCTTTTTGAGGCATTTTGATTGAGAATTGAACAATGTTTATTTATAAAAGTCCTTTCATTTGTTAAACATTTCTATTTTTATCTAAAGCTATCTTGGAGCCTTTTTCCTCTTCTCAGTTGTAAAATAGATTCATGCAAGATAGTTTTCTCTAGTGCTCCAGTCTTGTTTACAATAGTAAATTCTTTTAAAATCTTGTAATTGATATTTCCAAGGGCTTACAATTAAATATTAATACAGTGGGGTTGAACTACCAAACACCAATTTCTGAAGGAAAGAATCAAATAGACAACAAACTAGCAAATGGTGAAGAGCTATTAAATACTCTGAGATTCTAGCTATTAGTCATTGGTGTTTTGGTAATTGTGATTTATTGGGGAAAGTTACAATGCTCTGAGTTCATCAGGCTTCCACTTCTGTATTGTGGCCCAAGCGTACTGCATTTGTTTGTGACATAAATCATGTCTGAACACCAAAGACTCCAGATCTGCTAACCTTTAAGCCTTCCTCCCCCGACACCCCCATTCTTTGTGTTTCCTTATTAGGAAATCTTGTTGCTATGTTTAAAGGCATATTTTTCTCATAAAATAAATATGGTTCAGAAATATTGTTTAATATAACAATTATTAGAAGACAGGTGAGCCTCAAATTTATAGCATTTGATTACCCATGCCACCTTTTTTTAAGAAAAATCACTTTTTGGTGTCATTTTGAATCACAGTCACCTAACTCAACAATTGTGAATTTTGAAATCCTGCCAATAAGTAGTTCATTTTTTTATTCTCCATAATTCAAAAATAAGCATACAAAATATTGCTTTAAGAAGCTAGGAGTTAAGACCTGCTCCTAGAATGCTTTATTTTAAGTCTGTACTTGCTAGGGTCCTTTCTGTCATTCACAGTTCACATCAAATGTCAAATCCTCAAACAGGCCTTTCCAATGCTTCCCAAAGTGGTCCTCACCATTACTCTCTATCTCATAAGCTTGTTTCATGTCAGTGTGTGAAATCATCTTATCTGGTTCCTTTTGTACTGTCTGTATCCTCTTAGTAGAAGGAAATATCTGTGAGGGCAGAAAGCTTGTCATCCATGTTTTCCGTTATATCCTCAGCACAGTCCAGGTCTCCGTATGTAATGGACACAATACATACTTGAATAAATTCAATAAATAAACGAAATGGGAGTTAGAGCTTTTCCCCTGCACCTCTCTATAGAGATAATCTTGAGTATATTATTTGATCCTATTCATCTTATTTCTTTCTTTATAAAATATTGAGTTGAGTGTCATGACCTAAAAGGTTGCTTTAAGGTTGGAAATTCCACTTAATTAGTATTGTTATTGCAAGAAAGCCCATTGCATTGGATTGTGTCACTGTACTGGTAGATGTCTGTAATCATCGTTCAGCTAAATTATTGTTTTCCTTCAACTTTGAGAGAAAACCGTCCTGATTTATATTTTCCCTCTAGTGCAGCGGTTCTCAACCTGTGGGTCGCGACCCCTTTGGCGGTTGAACGACCCTTTCACAGGGACCGCCTAAGACCATCCTGCATATCAGATATTTACATTACGATTCATAACAGTAGCAACGAAAATAATTTTATGATTGGGTCACAACATGATGGAACTGTCTTTAAAGGGCCAGAAGGTTGAGAACCACTGCTCTAGTGGATTCTTCCTTTCTGTTATAATTTTGACTTGGCATCCTATCTAATAAAGAGGGGCTATGCTAATTGACCCTGATGCTGTTGCAAAGATGGGAGCACCCACAGCCAATAAGGAGGGAATATGCTAATTGACTTCCCCACCCTCAAAGATGGTGGCACGCATAGCCAATAAGGAGGGAATATGCTAATTGACTGCCATGCCCTCAAAAATGGTGGTGCTCACAGCCACAAGATGGTGGTGCCCAGTCCCCGGGGCAGCAGGCATGCGGCAAGGCTGGGCCCACCCCTAGGCAGGCCCAGCTGCTCCGCATGCCTGCCTCTGGAGACCCCCAGTCTCCTCAGCCCCTCAGCTGCCCAGAGCCAGCCCGAGGTGGAGGCAAACCTCAGATGGCAGCTTCCCAGCCACCCAGAGCCACCCAAGGCTCAGGTAACCAGGGACAGCTGAGGCTTGCGCTGCTGGCAGTGGCAACAGCAGAGGTGTGATGGGGCATTGCCTTCCCCTGATTGCTGGGTCGCCTCCCACTCCTGAGGGCTCCTGGACTGTGCGAGGGGGCAGGCCAAGCTGAGGGACACCCCATCCCGTGCATGAATTTTCATGCACCGGGCCTCTAATTATGATATAAAATAAAAAGTATGTGTAAAAGGACACTTATGTCTGGTTGTACACTGTTAGAACCTGAACAAACAGGCTTAATGATACTGAAGTGAAGCTTGAGAGATGTTACTAAATTGCCTATTCGCTTTGAGTGATCGATTGTCCTTGAATATGTACCATTCAGTGCTTCCTTCATTCAAATTCAAAGTCCAGGTTTTTGGTGATTAAAATAAATAGATGATGATAATTGGCTTTTTTCACCTCCTGTTTTTTTCAAACTATATTTTTATGTTCACATTCTTATGATATCAATTATTATGATAACCATACTTAAAGTAAGATGAAAAATCTGGCCCTTCTTATTCCCTTCTCATGTTAATTTTCTCCTTGGATACTTATCTATTTATCACCATCTAACACAGGGGTCCTCAAACTTTTTAAACAGGGGACCAGTTCACTGTCCCTTGGACCGTTGGAGGGCCGGACTATAGTTTTAAAAAAAAAACTATGAACAAATTCCTATGCACACTGCACATATCTTATTTTGAAGTAAAAAAAACAAAACGGGAACAAATACAATATTTGTATTTGCATGTGGCCCACGGGCCATAGTTTGAGGACCCCTGATCTAACATCACACACACACACACACACACACATACCCGCATATACACACAATTTATTTATCTTCATTTTTTTCTCTCTAGTAGATTATAAGTTTCACATCAAGTTTTTCTTTTTCATTTTTGCCTGTTTTATTACCCATGTCTGTCACATAGTAAAAATATAATAAATATTTATTGAATAATAAATGAATATATTTATATATAACTTTTAGATTTTTAAAATTTAATATATTGCCAGAAAAGCAGAAACAATGCTTGCTTCTGCCTTCCCATTATCTGTACTATTAGGTTGGAAATCTGTCAGCAAAATTGAATTTCAACATAAATAAGTCCTCAAAAACTCAGTCACTTAAAAAATATATATATATTGATTTCATAGAGGAAGGGAGAGGGAAAGAGAGAAACATCTATGTGAGAGAATCATTGATTTTCTCATGCATGCCTACTGGGGATCAAGCCTGCAACCTGGGCATATGCCCTGACCGAGAATCCAACGTGTGACCTTCCAGTTCATAGGTGACACTCAACTACTGAGCCATGCCAGCTGGGCCTCAGTCACTGTTTTAGAGCTTAATTTTATCACTTTATGTGTTAAACCCTGCAATTTTTCCTTTGGAATAAGAATTTTAAAAATCGATAAGAAGATATTCAAATTAGTTTGTATGCCCAAAATAAGCCTTAGGAATCTGGTGAATAAGAGAAAAATTTTTTTTAAAATTATATTTCAATGGGTATATAATGTAATGATCTCATATGACAAGCTTTCTATTTTTTAAATCTTAGTTAATGAAGAGGAAAAAAATTCTCTGTATTCTCTTTACCACATCACTTCTTTGTGACTTGCCTATGAAATGGAAGAAAAGGTTTGGTTTTTATATAAGTTAAAATGTCCATATGTTTTATTTTTTTAGAATTATTTGAGCTTTTTGAATGTCATGCACCCTTTCCTTTTTCATATTTAACTGAACTCAGGAGGAAGAACATATTGAGCAGCTTTTCTTATTTTCCCTTAAATCAAATGAAGGGTTGTTCATATTTCAAGCAGGATAGGGGAGCTCTGTGAAGCATTTGTGTGTGTGTGTTTTTTTCCTCCAGAAGAACAGGGCACCCGCTATTCACAAGACTCAAGAAGCAGAACAACAAAGAGAACTAATGAGCAAATTGCCAAGACTTGATAAAAATCTGAATGACCTTTCCTTCTTAGAGGAAAGGGTCACTGATCCAAAGCATGCTATTGATACCAACGAGAAAGAAAAAATGAATACATAGACTTGGGAGAGTGGATTTTTGGTTAGTTAAACTGAAACCACCTGTTATCGCCAATTATTTTATTTTTAGAAAAATAAAGCCAAAGTGTTAGAAATCCCAGTTTATAGGAAGCTATTTTTTGGAGTTAAATGAGCCCAAAGCCATAATTTCCTTTTCTGAAACACATCTCATCCATTTATTTTCTCACTCGTCCATTCATTCATTCCAGGGGTCCAGAGTGTACTAGACAGGCCAACCTGGAAATAATTATAGTGGTATGACAAATGTGGTAATAAAAGTGCAGACAATGAATAAATAAGGATTTAGTTAACTCTCCCTGCAGAATTTAGACAACTCTTTTGTCAGAGGGTGACATTTGAATCATGCCTGAAAGAATAAGGAGAATTTTTCCAGTAGGACAACATGGCAAGAAAATATTGAACAAAGGGAAATGGCTTTTTCAGAAACAAAACAAAACAGTCAAGATGAAAAAAACAAAACCATGCAAGTCTCTGCTTGGTTAACGAGAAGGCATATTAGGCCATTTTCCTGACTGCTCATATTAAATCTTCTTGAACAGTTGTATACCTGCTTTTCATGTTTAGCCCAACTCAGTCTCTAACAACCAAATTTAGATGAGTGTGAGGGAGAAATATTTTCAATGGGAATCATTTGTTTGAATCACTATGGTGAAGAAATGTGTTCACTCACTGGCCAGTTAAACAGCCTAAATGTTCTGCAAGCACTTCCAGGATAGCTATTCATTTCATAATGATTGGTTCTCTTGTGGGTGAAACGCTGCTGTTTCCCCATTACTGGTGATGGAATGTCTTGATTAATATCTCTCACTTTTCTTCATTCTGCCTCCTGGGTGTTTTGGCCATGACTTCATGGGAACTCAACTGTTGCTTGGTAGAAATATTTGTACAGTTAGGACAGCTCATCTATTCTTTTGGAACATATTTGTTTGCTCCCTTCACTCCTTCTGACCTCTTGCCTCCTTTCTCAGCTGCCTTTACCTCTTCCCATTACCTTCTTCCCGTCTCTGCAAAAAGAATTAAGACTTGTTCATACCACGATCTTGATATTTGTTTCTCTTAATCCTTATCATTTACTCAATATTGTAGATATTATAAAAAATTAAATAAATATTCAAACTCTGATTATTCTTATTAACATTTTAAGTAAATATATAATCATTTGAGTTTTAAGGTTGTAATAGAAATATGTTGTGTGGAAATATAATAATGCTTTTCATCTTTTTATGATGTGTTTTCCATTATTTTGTGATGTTACATTTGATGTATCCCATCTTTATGAATTGGTATATTATGAAAAATTAAAACTCCATCTCTCCCTTTCTATAGGAAATGTCCCATCTACTTTTAAATACAAAGGAGAGTTGGAGTTTAACTTTTCCTTCAGAGACAGAAGGAAATGATAAATGAAGTTTCAAATAGAGAGGTTGAATTTTTCTTTTTGGCTGCATAGTTCCCATGTTCTCAGTAAGGACATGAATGATGTCTCTGTATGAGTAGTAGATCTTCTTAATCTTTCCTGGCTAGTGAGGTTCAGTGCCTCCATGAATGAACTATCAGGTAATGGGTTGGCAGTTTTGAGGAAAGAAGTGAAGTTTAGAGCATCTGCTGAGGACCATGGGAAAAATGAGTGGGCTAAGGATAAATAGAAGGGCTGCTAGGGTTATCGATATACATAAAAGGCTAAGTGACCATCCGACCAGAGGGAGCCTGATTCCTCATGGGGCCGAGTGATTCTACCTTTAGCCATGGGTTACTTTGTTGCTGAGGCACTGTCAGCCCCGAATCTGGTTTACTGCTGAGTTGTGGTGACTTGGCAGCCGTGGTTCTCGGGTGATGAACCCCGGAACCAGAGAGGAGGGAGCCCGATTCCTCACAGGATTCCTGCATGATTCCACCTTTGGCCATGGGTTATGTTGTTGCTGGGGCATTGTCGGCACTGAATCAGGCTTATTGCACATTTGCATTTGCGTTCCACACCCTGTACGACAGCAACTTTGCAGAGTGCCTTCTTGCACTCTGGGATTCCTATCTATCTATCTATCTATCTATCTATCTATCTATCTATCTATCTATCTATCTATCTAAAAGGCTAAGTGACCGGCCATACATCCGATGATTTTACTAATTTTCTTTCATCTCTGACTTCTATTATAGAGAAAGAGCAAATAGCAATATTGAAGTATTTCTTCTAATTAATTTCAATGTGCACAAATCCATGCACTGGGTCACTAGTTAGTATATGATCTTAGAAATCATTAATCAATATTGACTCTCATCATCAAAATCACTGAGTGATATTCCTCATCAGGGCTTAGTACTCTGAGAGAAAAAAACAGACAAAGGTTGTAACCATTGGATCTAATAGGCTCTGATGAAGTGGAGGAGAATGTGGGTTCTTAGACCAAGTATGAGTGTGCAGGTACCAGGAGATTCATTTGATTTAAAAGCCATGGTAAAGAATAAAAAAAGTTGAAACCTGGCAGAACAAAGTCTGATATCCAAGGAGGAACAGGTGAGGTAGGTAAGATATAGATATGGAGGATGCTGAAACAAGAAAGATCTTGTGGATATTAGAGTCCAGCCAAAGGTGAACAGAAATTTACCCAGGACCTCTGGTGGCCCTTTTAAAAGAGTTTATTTTACTCTGACAGGCAGCCTACATTCCTTTTTCTTTTCTTATTCTTTTTTTTTTTCACTTTTTCTACACAAAACAAAACAGAACAGAATAAAAATCAGATTAGATTTGTTTGGCCTAAAGTATCAAGAACAATAGGATCATTTATTGTGAGTAACATTTCCAGAAGCTTCCTAATTCATTTATTAAAGAGAAACAGTATGTACATTGCTATTCATTAACAAAATAAAGGTTAATGTCCCTCATGAAATCTTTACAAATTTTACTGCCAACTTATTGTAATGATGTTTTTCTAGGTCTAGACATTCTGGAAAATATAGCTCCTAGTAAAAATCCTAAAAACCTTCAAGAGAGAAAATTCCAGATTTCCAACTGGAGTGCATCCCTGAAGCTGATTAAACACTCATATCAAAGGAACATCTACCCATATGTAAGAAACTGACCATCAAAGTCACATTTTTGAAGGTAGAAGATTAAGGAAACAGAAATCCCTGAGGGTGACTAAATGTTACTGCTAACTTCAAAATACTCTTAGTTTCAGTTATTTTTTCAAGATGTCATAAAATCCTGCAGTCATTCCAATCATTTCATGCCTAAAGTTTTCTCCATTGAAATAACATGTTTTTCAGGAAATGTTACAAAAGGAATGAATAGAAGTTCCATTAAACATCTGCAGAAGATCTGTGAGATTAAAAGACTTGATTGCTTTGTGGTATGTTTATTCCTTTCTCCTGCTGGAGTTCCTTATGACACATGCATTTTCTTCATGGGAAAAATAACCACAGTGCTTTGAAGTATATCTAACTTTAGGAATTACACCTGTTTATATTGTCAAATATGATCCTCAGAAAAATAATTATTTAGCCAGGGGTTCTCAACCTTCTGGCCCTTTAAATACAGTTCCTCATGTTGTGAACCAACCATACAATTATTTTCGTTGCTACTTCATAACTGTAATGTTGCTACTATTATGAATCGTAATATAAATATCTGATAGGCAGGACAGTCTTAGGCGACCCCTGTGAAAGGGTTGTTCGACCGCCAAAGGGGTTGTGACCCACAGGTTGAGAACCGCCGATTTAGACCAATGGTGGGTTCACTGATCAGTGTCATTAATTTCAAGCAACAGAAATAAACTAATATAAGTAACAAACTTTATTAGGTAATAGGTAGAATATCATAGATTCTCCAAGAGGATCAGAGAACAGGCTTTGTGAATGCAGCCAGTGACAGTACTTTAACTGAGTGCCAGAACTAAATACATAAACCATCATGGCAGGCTACAGACAGAGTGGCTGGGACCATCAACATCATTGCTGGGCACTTGTGACCTGCAAACTGGATGCAAGTCATAATTCTATTGCCCAAACCTCCCCTTCCTTCACCTTCCTTCTTGTTTCTTTTCTTTTTCTTTTTAAATCCTCACCCAAGGATGTTTTTCTATTGATTTTTGGAGAGAGTGGAGGAGAGAGGGAAAGGCATAGAGAAATATCAATGTGAAAGAAACACATTGATTGGTTGCCTCCTGCACGAGCCCAGATCAGTGCCCAGGCCAGAGAGGAGCCTGCAACTGAAGTATGTGCCCTTGACTGGAATCAAACCGAGGACCCTTTGGTCCGCTGGCCAATGTTCTTTCCACTGAGCCAAACGACTAGGGCTGGACTCTGTTTTCTGGCATCCCCATCTCCAGATTGAAAGTTCAGGGAAGGTACATCTGATCAGAGGAGACTAGATTCTGCATTAATGTCCTAGCTTCAAAGGATGCTGGTATTCTCCAATTCTATATTGGAAGGTACACTGTTCTCTATAAGATAGGCATGTATCTTAGACATAGGAAGGATGATTGGTTCATAGGTGGGCAAAGGAATAAAAAATATCTGCAATAGTTTTTATATTTTGGTAAACATATAATATGCTTTAATATATGTATATATTACATATATAATGTATATGTGTTCTAATATATATGATATTAACTATAATTTCACTTTACTACAGTACTCATTAAAATATCTCTAAATTCTCTTTCAGTATCTTCTCCCATCTCTCTCCCAAATATACTCTGTGTTCTCCTAATATGACAAACATTGTATGGTAATGTCATACATTTATTTGTTTGCTTAAATATTTATTCATGTACCAATTACTATGTTAGTTATTGAATTCTCAGTGACGCGTGAAGGCATCATCATCTAATGAAGGAGACAAATTAGACAAGTAAACAGGAATTGTAAAAAAAATCAATCAGGCCACTCCTCTAGTGAAAGCTTCTAATGGCTTCCCATGTAATTAAGCATAAAAGCTAAAGTCCTTCTGAGGGCCCACAAGGTCCTACAAAGTCCAACCCTGACCTCTTCACTCTCAGAACTCATTTCCTGCTTGTCTCACCATGGGTCAATCATTTGGTCCTAGCCATTCTGATTTCCTTAAGTTCCCTAAACACAAAGCCATGTTCCAACCTTAGTGCTTTTGAACTAGTTATTCCTTCTGCCTGGAATATACTTCTCTAGATATTCTAGCTAATCCATCACCACCTTTAAATTCCACATAAATATCACCTTTCTAAGATTACCTGAACCACCCTACTTAATGCAACTCTCCCCATCTCCCCACATTGGTATTCCTGAACCCCTCTGCAACCTGCTTTGTTTTTTCCATTGTACTTATAACCTTCCATATTATTGGCTTGTTTACTGTTTTATCCCAAGTGCTTACTACATGGCCTGGAACACAGTAGGCACTTAATAGATATTTGTTGACTAAATAAACAAAGGAAAGAAGTGAGTTTAGTGCACAGAATTGGGAAAGAAATAAGCAGGCAAAAGAGAATGAGATCAACTAGGAAGTTAGAGAAGAGCCTGAGAGGTAAGTGTTCTAGGAAACAGGAAGTGCTCTCCAGTGCTTCTCAGAATTGTGATATGATGAGGACAGAAAGGTGTTTATTGATTTTGGCAACAAGTAACTCATTGAGGACATTAACAATAGTGGTTTCAGAGGAGTGAGATAAGATTGGAAAGAGGAAAAGAGTAAATTGGAAGTGAGAAATATGGACCTTAAAGGGAACAGAGGAGGGAGGTGTTTGTATAGGAAGATTTTGTTTTGTTTTGTTTTAATTATAAAGGAAGTAAAACATGTTGAATATGTTCTAATAATCAGGAAGGAGAGCAATACTTGATGCAGGAAAAAGCAGACGTAGCCAATGGGCTAAGTCCTTGCTAAGGCCCGGGAAGGGAAGAGGGAGGAGACTAAATCCTGAGAGGAAACCCTTTGTCCTGAGACAAGAGGAAAGAAGCAGAAAAGGGGAGCAGTTGCACCCTGGGTACCACTGGGTATTTTTTCTGTTCTTAACTGGGCTCACTCACCTGTGTGATTTGCTATGCTAGACTGTGAGTTCTTTGCTTCTATCTGTCTTCTCATCACCTGATACTCAACATAGTCTTGCTGAAAAAAGGAAGAATTGGTGGTGACTTTAGGTAATGGAAGCCATGAGGATAGATGAGCTTATCAGTGATAGTGTCTATTGCTCTGGTGGCCAATATAGTAACTCAATAACATGTGGCTATTAAAACAAATTAATGTACTTAAACTTAAATATAATTAAAATGAATTTAATTTATTTTAAATAAAAATAAATTAAAAATCTGGTTCATCAGTCACACTAGCCACATTATTTTTTAAATCCTCACCTGAGGATATTTTTCCATTGATTTTTAGAGAGAGGGGGAGAGAGGAAGACAGAGAGAAACACATCAATTGGATTGGTTGCCTCCTGCATGCATCCTGACCAGGGCCCAGCCAGGGAGGGGCCTGCATCTGTAGTATGTGCCCTTGACTGGAATCAAAAAGGGGACCCTTCAGTCTCTAGGATGATGCTCTATGCACTGAGCCAAACTGGACAGGGCACTAACCATGTTTTAAGAATTCAATTGACACACCTGGCTACCTTATTAGAAAGCACAGAGATAGATACTTTTCATCATAGCAGAAAGTTCAGTTGGACAGCTCTGGAATCCTATATAATAAAAGCCTAATATGCTAAGTCTGGTTGTCTGGTCATCCATTCAACTAATCAAAGCATAATATGCTAATGATATGCTAAGGCTGCTCAACCACTTGCTATGATGTGCACAGACCACCAGGGGGAAGACAGTCGACCAGTCAACCAGTTGCTATGACATGCACTGACCACCAGGGGCAGATGCTCCGACTGGTAGGTTAGCTTGCTGCTGGGGTTGAAGTATGGTACCTATTTGCTTTGTTTAACAATGGACAGGTTACTTTGATTTTCTAAATTGTATAAGTCATCCCATTCGATTGAATGCCTTATCAATTGAATGACTATCCCATTGATTGTTATCATACTGGTCTTAGAGAGCACATTCTACTGTACCTGGAAACAGGACAGCACAATTACCCTAAATTGTTTTAGTGGCCACAGGTGGTGCGTTCCAGCTGACTCAGTGGTCCCAAGACCAGGACAGCACAATTACTCTAAATTGTCCTGACAACTCAGTGGTCAGGAGACCCGAGGGCTCTAGATAATGTGTTTCTATCAACTCAGTGATCCGAGACCCAAAACTGTAATTTAGATAACATGCCTAAGTTTAACCCAGGTTACCCAAGGGTTCTAGATAATGTATATCTGTCAATTCAGTGACCACGACACCCAAAACTGTAATTAACATGCTTAATTCTGCTTCTGTAATCTGCTTTTTTGGGAGCCAGGTGCCACATTCCAAACCCTGGTATGTAATCAATACCTTTGTGATTTTTGCCTATATAACTCTAGTTTTGCCACCATCTTATTGCTATGAGATTTGGGAATGCCCCCCTCATAGTCCTGGATTGCAATAAATGTGACTCTTTAATTCGACTTCTTGAGGCGTCCTTCTGTGATTCTCGGGGTACATTACAACAGGGTCTGGCTGATTGGGACTGAGCAAAATGGGCCAGACACACCCTGGAGCCCTCCCACAGTCCCTCCCCAGCTAGCCAACCTCCTGGGTCCCTCCCTGGCCCCAATCGTGCACCAATGGGGTCCCTCAGCCTGGCCTGCAGCCTCTCGCAATCTGGGACCCCTCGGGGGATGTTAGAGAGACAGTTTCGGCCTGATCCCACTGGTGCACAAATTGTGCACTGGGCCTCTAGTTATAGAATAAGAAGTTGTGGGGGAAAAGGGCCTAGGGACAATGTATGGAAGTTACTGACAGAGTTTCACCATAGAGGAAGATGAGATAGGAGAAGAACAATCAGAGATCTAGGAAGTGGTCCACAGAGATAACCTTCCACAAGAAGTCCAGTAGGTTATAGGAGAAAAACAAAAAATTGCTACAAGAAATTAGATGTGAATGGAAAATATATGATGCTATATTTTTATATAAGGGTGTGCAAAAGTAGGTTTACAGTTGTTTGTATGCAAAATACTATAATAATTAATTAATAATAATACAAGAATAAACTTTTGCATAGTCACCACTCTAAGCCTACTTTTGTACACTCCTGTGTGTGTGTGTGCATATATATATATATATATGAAGATAGTAGGAGGAAAGGTAAAAAAGAGTTAGACTACAGCAAAGTGGTAGGGCTGAGTGAGAGATATTTTTCTGCTGTCGACCAAGATCAACAGTAATTGATATAAATGTGAGGAGTCTGGCAGAAGGCTGACCAGGACTCCTTTTGATATTCACAGGGTGAATATCTACATTTTACTACCTGCTGCTGACTCAATGGCCTAAAGCAAACTCCCCCAAGACCTGGCAATCTTACTGTTTGCTAAATATTACCATTGATATGTCTGTTTGCATTCCTAAAGGCAATTGTGTATTCTAGCTAATAAAAGCAGCTGGGAAAGGAGCAACAGGGAGAACTTGACTTCTTTAGTTGAGTTATTCTCTGGTTCCCCCGGTAATTATAAAAATTAATATTCCATCTTGTGTGTATCATTTGCGCGTCAGCCCTCCCTCCAAGTCTTTGAACCCGCGAAAGCCACGCTGGCCGTGGACTCTCGCATTTTTCTTTCATTTGGAATGGGAGAGTGGTATATTTGTGGATAGAGGGAAGTTCTACAGAAGAAATGATTGAATAGGGGAAAGCATGGAAATCATCAATAATGCAAATTTCAGTGTTTGAAAGCAACATGGGATCTAGGGGATGAGTATTGGAGTTCCTGCTTTGTTTTCAGCTCTGTTCTAGGTACTAAGAATTCACTATGAGCAGATAGAAAAACTGGTCTTATGAAGTTTATATTCTGGTTTTGGAGACAGACAGTGAACAAGGTATGTAAATGCATAGCATGTCATAGAATGATAAGTACTAGCGGTGTAACCCACTGTAGGGAATGGAAATATTGCTGTTAATAAAATCATTAAAATTTCTTTCTACTCTGCACTAAAAATATAGCAATGTGCTTTTAATTTGCATATTATTTTTAGTCTTATTTTACTGACACTGTCTGTTGCAGTCACGGAGTGGAAAATATTACTAGAATCCTATAGAAATTTGCCTGTTAATTTTATGAATTTTGTGAACTTATAACTAACTTAAAAATTTTTATTATTCATGGAAAAAATTACATAACTTGAAAATCCGATGCTAAATTGCTAAAGGACCCAGAAGACTATGAACTTGTGTAATTAAAGGAGTAAAAAAGAAAGGGTGTTTCAGTTACAAAAAAGAGTGAGTCCCATGTTATGTTCTTAAATCTAAGGGAGTCAGTAGAGCATTTCAAAATTTTTGTTCAGTTTTCCTTTAGTTAGGAAAAATGAATCTACACTAATAAAAGACAAAGATGCTAACTGACCATACCTTCACTAAGCCCTAAGCCACACCCACCAGCCAATCAGAGTGACTATATGCAAATTAACCCAACCAAGATGGTGGCCGGCAGCCATGAGCTGGAGCAAGCAGGAGGCTTGGTTGCCCAGGTGATGGAGGAAGCCAAGCTTCCCTCCAGTCCTGAGCTAGCTGAGGCCTCTGCTCATGGCAACAAAGTTTCAATTATAGAGGACAAATAAATCCCAGATGCCTGCTTCCAGCCAGCCTCAACCAGACTGGCCTAGGCACCCCAGCAGGAACCCCCGCCCTGAAGGAGCTATGGCCAGCCTACAAACGGCCCTCAGCCCCTCACCCAGGGTGGCCAGGCACTCCAGTGGAGACCCCCACACTGAAGGGGCTGTGGTCAGCCTGCAAACAGCCATCAGCCCCTCACCCAGGTTGTCCAGGCACCCCAGGGAGGACCCCAACCTAAAGGGGCTGTGGCCAGCCTGCAAACAGCCCTCAGCCCCTCACTCAGGCTGGCCAGGCACCCCAGGGGGGGATCCCCACCCTGAAGTGGCTGTGGCCAGCCTGAAAACAGCCATCAGCCCCTCATCCAGGATGGCCAGGCACTCCTATATAATAAAAGGGTAATATGCAAATTGAACCTAACAGCAGAATGAGTGGGAATGACTGGTCACTATGACACACACTGACCACCAGGAGGCAGATGCTCAATGCAGGCTGATGGCTGCCAATACAGCAGTTGTGGTGGGAGTCTCTCCCGCCTCCTCAGCAGTGCTAAGGATGTCTGACTGCAGCTTAGGCCTGCTCCCCACTGGCAAGTGGACATCCCCCGATCTCTCCTGGGCTGCCAGGGGGATGTATGACTGCCATCTTAGGCCCATTCCCCCAGGGTGCAGGCCTAAGCCAGCAGGTGGTCATCCCCTGAGGGGTCCCAGACTGCGAGAGGGTACAGGCCAGGCTGAGAGACCCCACTGAGTGCACAAATTTTTGTGCACCGGGCTTCTAGTGTATTCATAAGACTCTAAGGTGACTCAGAAAAAATTAAAAATTTTAAAATGTATTTTTCAATTTTAGAGATTTTTATTAGAAGTTAAATTGGTAACAAAATGAGCCAACATTTAAATACTGATACTTATTTAATGTCATATGAAAGATTCATCACTTGATAGTCGTGTTGAAATGAAAGGTAAATAACTTTTCCTGAACAGTTGAGGTTGCAGGGTGCTGTAAAACTAATCAGGTACCATTTTCTCTGAGAAGCAGTGGTAGATTTTTATAATTTAGTAAACATGCTGGAAAATTTCACAGAAATGACTAGAAGGAAAAAAAAAACACATCTGGAATTTTTGTAGCATATATCTGGAGATCAGGATCTGAAAGAACTTTCGATGGAGTAAATGAGTACCTGACTGGAAGATCCAGTCCTCAAATATTTCCCAACAGGCTTGTCTTTGTTCTGTCTCTATTGTAAAATTCCATCAATAGCAATTCATTTCTTTGTTTGAGCTTTGTGCTTGTGTAGGGCCCAGAACTCATTCTATCTCCCTTTTCTCCTTTCTTAATCAAATGTCAGTGTTCTTCCAGTGTTAACATTGGTTGTCTATTCTCACTACTATGTACTACCGCTCATTGCTGCTGTTTCAAGCATCCATGATTCTCCAAACCTTATTTACTGCTCTAGGCTTATTCCAACAAGTCTACTGCATGTAATACTAATAGTAATCATAATAATTTGATTATAGTGAAGGATGTCATCTGTGAATGGTTTATATACACTATATATTAGAAACTAAACTTAGAACTTTCAAATATGATTCCATTTGATTCTCTTAAGTCTGTGAGGTTTACAGAGGAGAAAACCAAGGCATATTAAGTATAAGTAACTCATCCAGGATATCTTGGCTTTTAAGAGGAAGATTTGTGACCTAAATCCAGATCTGTCTGATGTGAATGTGCTTGCTTTAATCCTTACCTTACACTAATATCCCGCTCAGATGAGATGGTCCAGGGGGATTTCAAAATCAACTACAGCCAAATATCTCATTTTATTCTTCCCAGTATCCCCCTTCTCCCATGTTTTTGATCCTAATTAAGGATCCCACTATCCACTTGAGCACTTTAGACAGAACCTAAGCACTGGGAGAGCTTCATGGACATGTCACCTGAGCAGTTGCATGAGCTTCAACTCAGAAGGGCCCTGTGCTCAGCTGTTGTTCTCTTCAACATTTTTATAATTTTTGAACAATTTTATTTTTCACTGGGCTCCACAAATTATGTAGCCAGTCTTGTGTGGGGATGTCTTTGATTTTTTTCCTTCTTTTGATACATTCTTCTCACTACTTCTTTTATCTCTAAGTAGTAAATCCTGCTGGGTGGAGTCTCCTTATTAAGTCCCACTTGAATCTCTCCCCTCTTCACACCAAATTTCTCTGCCTTAATTTAGGTCCTCATCATGCTTTTTCTATATTATCATAGAGTCTCTTTCTTTCTGTTTCTAGTCTCAATTCCTATGATAAGTCCTGCACATTATTTCCAGAAGAAATTTTTAAAAATGTACTTGTTTGCTTGCAATCCCCCAGCAACTTCCTACTTCCTGTTGGAATAAAGTTTAAACTCCTTTTTACAGCATGTAGGTTCTCAAAACTATGCCCTTTGCCTGTTTCCTTGGTAGCATCTCTTGCCACCTCTCCACTCACTCCATGTTTTCCAGCCAAGTTGATATGAACAAGGGCAATTTCACCGTTTTATGCTTATATCCTTGATGTTCCTCATTCCTAGGGTCATCTTTCCTCCCTTAACTCTCATGATTTAGACTCAGCTTATCTTCTTAGGAAAAGGCTTTCCAGGATTGTCTCTGCTTTTCTCCAAACACAACTCATTATGTCATTCCCTATAGAACCCAGGACTTTTAATACACTTTTATCAGAGATTTGAAGCAAGCACTTACATTAGGCTAAGCCATAGGAATGGTTGTTTTGGTGAGTCCAAAATGGTGGTATATCTGCACTTTTCTGTGGTTAGTCCTCTATTTTGTTGCAACTCTTGATACTGTCATTTGATTACTAGCGGCCCGGTGCACAGATTCATGCACATTGAAAGGAAATTAATTAGAAGAAATATTTTAATATCACTATCCGCCCTTTCTCTATAATAGAAGTGTCAGAGATGAAAGAAAATTAGTAAAATGTATATGAAAATAGTATATAAATTGATTAATAAATAAATAATAACAACATGATAGAACAACAACAAACACATGATATAAAAACAACGTTGCTGAAAACAATGACTGATCAATTGATTAAACTGATTCTAATATCTCCCTGTATGCCACTTTAAGAGTAAAAACACTTTCAGAGTGCTTGACTAATTTTTCTCGTGATGAAGTATTTACAACTGTAACTTTAATGTCACACGCTCTTCAAACTCGAGAGAAAGCAACATATAACTGACCATGCCTGAAAACGGGTTCAGGTAGGAATGTTCTTATTCTGTCTAGAGTTTGTCCTTGTGATTTATTAATAGTCATCGCAAATGCTGGCATCACAGGAAACTGTCTTCAAATTAATTTAAATGGGAGGCCAGTGTCAGACGGGGATGCTGGCTTCTTTCGGCTTCAGAGGTACACTGTACCAATAGTTGGTCTTCAGACATATTCTGTCGACACCACTGCTTTCTTTCAGCTTCAGAATGTGAAAAAAAACAACCAAATTCACAATCAGCAATGACAGATTAAAACACACACATGTGATAGGTGCCAGAGAGAGCTTTATATGTGTCATGCATGTGCAAGTCAACATTTATTTTTAATATCATATGTGCTGGCTGGTTGGTTCAGATGGTCGGATGTATATATGATTGGTCACTTAGCCTTTTATATATATAGACTAGAAGCCCAGTGCACGAAGTTCGTGCACTGGGGGGTGGGGTTCCCTCAGCCCAGCCTGCCCCTCTCACAGTCCGGGACCCCTCAGTGGATGTCCTACTGATGGCCACAGTCTGGCAGCAGAGGCTCGGAGCAGGCATCGTGTGTGTGTGTGTGTGTGTGTGTGTGTGTGTGTGTGTGTCTGTGTCTGCTAGGGCTTGCCCCCAGCCATGCCACGTAAGCTCAAAGCAGTTGCCCTGTGTGTCTGTGTGTGTGTGTCTGCTAGGGCTTGCCCCCAGCCGTGCTGCCGTGTGTGTGTGTGTGTCTGCTGGGGGCCTGCCCCCGGCCACACCATGGAGGCTTGGAGCAGGACCCCTCTGTGTTGATCTCTCAGGCTCCTGACCTCCACGACATGTTGTATTCTCCCTTGAGCTATGGCCAGGATGGGGGTGCTGCTTGCAAGCCGGGCTTTCCTGCTCCCAGGTCTCCATGGCAACCGGGGAGCAGGCCCAGCTTGGAGCTTCCAGCAGGCGGGGCTTTCCTGCTCCCATTTCAGGCCCAGCTTAGGGCTGCCTGTAGGCCAGGCTTGTTTTCCTGCTCCCAGATCAGGCGCAGCTAGGGGCTGCACTTTTCTACTTAATGATGGCCAGATCACCACAGCGACCCAGGGCCCAGCGGCACTTTCCTGCTCTCCAATAGTCATAGGGTCCCGACTGGGGGTGGGGCTTAGCAGTGCGGGGCTTAGGCAGACGGGGGTCCCATCTGGGGGCTCAGGTGGCACACAGGGGTCCTGGCTGGGGGCGGGGCTTATGTCCCGCTGCCCAGGGCTGCACATGGGGTCCGGATGGCAGCTCGCGCTGCCGCCCTGCCTGTAGTATAGGATAGAGGCCTGGTGCATGGGTGGGGGCTGGCTGGTTTGCCCTGAAGGGTGTCCCAGATCAGGGTGGGGGTCCCGCTTGGGTGCCTGGCCAGCCTGGATGATGGGCTGATGGCTGTTTGCAGCTGGTCACAACCCCTTCAGGGTGGGGGTCCCCACTGGGGTGCCTGGGTGAGGGCCTGAGAGCCGTTTTCAGGCTGGAGGGCAACTTAAGCTCCCAGCCTCTCCTTTTTTTCTTTTTTTTTTAATTCTGGAATTTATTTACCTTCTATAGCTGTCACTGGAGCTGAGAGCCGGCTCCAGCTCTGAGGGCTGAAAGCAGGTTCTGGGTCTGTTTGGCTTCTATAATTGAAACTCTGTTGCCATCCCAGCAGCTCTAAGCTCTGAGGCCCAAGCTGGCTGAAAGCAGGTTTCTAGGTTTGTTTGGCTTCTATAATTGAAACTCTGTTGCCATCACTGCAGCTCTAAGCTCTGAGGCCGAAGCTGGCTGAAAGCAGGTCTCTGGAGCTTGTTTAGCTTCTATAATTGCAAAATAGTTGCTTAGAGTGCAGCTCAAAGGCAGGCAGCAGCAGGCCAGGGAACGTTGGTTTCCTCCATCATTGGAGCAAGCAAGCCTCCTGTTCACTTCAGCTGCGTGGCTGCCGGCCGCCATTTTGATTGGCAGTTAATTTGCATATCCTGCTGATTAGCCAATGGGAAGGGTGTCAGGGTTATGGTCAATTTGCATGTTTCTCTTTTATTAGATAGGATGAGTTAAGAACAGAGACTGAATTGTGTCCTGCTTCTATCCTTGAGGATAATTCCTGGCACAAAACAGTTGCATGAATTTCGTGAAAGAACAACAAATCAGAGCACATTGTGAGGACATAGTAACTTGAATTGGAAATGCTCATTTATAATTATACAATTCTTTCCTCAATATATGTATAGGTTCTTGACAGTTTTAAGTAATGTAGAATCCCAGAATCAAAGGGAGCCAATGTTTTTCATCTAAGAGCTCATCGATCTGGAATATTTCTTACACAGTCATTGTCAGTTATCAGAGTTCAAACTGCTTAGAGGAAAATTGTTGGATAGAGGCACCCACACCTATGGGCAATGAAGATACTGGGGCTGGCTAGGGAGGGCAAGAAATAGCTTTAATAGGCTCTGAGGGCAATTCTGATGCCACCTTCCAGAAAAAGTCTCTGAAATCTCTAGTATTTTATGGATAACCATGTACCTCCCCACCCAACCTGAGTGATTCCTGGTGTTTCCTGCTTCTGGCTCTAGGTTTATTCTTATTATCTGCTTCAGGTGTTTCTCTTCATTTTGCCACCTTTGAGGAAATTGGGAGTAGAAGTGTTTCCAGTCTGAGCATTCTTATGGAAAGCCCTCCTCAGCATCAAACCCCTGAGGCTTCCTAGTTTTGAACTGGTCTCTCACCTGGATTGTTTGACCTTGCCTAGCAGAATGCCAAATAAAGGAAATGAAGCTGACTTGCCTAGGAGCAAGGAAAGCATTCTAAAAGACAGCATTTAATTCTCCTGCCCAATTGATTTTCAATTATCTTTCCTTTTTTTAAAAAAAAAAATATTTTTATTGATTTCAGAGAGAAAGGGGGAGGGATAGAGAGATAGAAACATCAATGATGAGAGATAATCATTGATTGGCTGCCTCCTGCATGTCCCCTACTGGGGATTGATTGAGCCCACATCCCGAGCATGTGCCCTTGACCAGAATCAAACCTGGGACCCTTTAATTGCAGGCCAATCTATCCACTGAGCCAAACCAGCTAGGGCAATTGTCTTTCCTTTTAACCATTTATTATCTTCATCTTACATAGATGTTGTGCCCAGTGCTGGGCTATGCATTGCAAAGTATGGAAAAGAAATTGTCTGACGCATCAAGAAATATCTAATCTAACTGAAATACCAAATTCAAATCTCCAACCTCTCAGTTAGAGAAAGATCAGAGGCAAACTTTTGTGGTGCCAAGTACCTTTACAGGAATTTAGGATTATCTAAATTCCCTTTAGGTGTGATTCATTTGGGTGAAAATGTCAGGAGGACACATGCATGAGCTGAGGCTCCAGATGGGCCTGCCACTGACCATGGAACAAGGAGTTGCTGTGGGCTCACCATCATCCTAACTATTAGGCTTGATGGGATGATGAAAGCTCATGAGAAGGAGAAGGAAAAGGTGAGTATGGGGAGTCATTTTATAAAAGGGAAAACAACAAATATAAAAATATAAATATGAAATATAAAATAAACCAAGTGAATCCTGATTTTCTATTGTAGGATTTCTCAGATTCTCTCCTATGAGTATGCTTAATGTTCAGCAATTTCTATAGTTACTAAGCAGCAGTCCAGTGTCATATTCCATGGCAGTGGAGTGTTGTGGAATGTGTTTTATAAAATAGCATGGAGTCCCAGGGAGTACATTGAGCCTGACAGTAGGAAAATTGAGGGGAGAAGGAGAAGCAGACCATGTATTGTAAAAAGCAGATAATCATCATTGTTAAAAGGACATGATAAGAAATGTTTCTTGTATCCTGCATGATAAATAAATAAGAGGTGTGAAGAAAATTGGGGAATATAAAGTAAAACCATGGCTTTTTTAGTCTGTCCAAAGCTATGTCCAATTAAGACTCTGAGAGTCCCAGATGATGTTGCTGAAGGTGAGAAAGCTAAGAGTAGCAAGATAAACAAGTAAGGTTTATAGATAGGGGCATATCCAGTTTTATTAGCTATCAGTTGTCATGTTTGAAAGCAAGAAAGAAAGACTGATTTATGACCAGCAAAGTGATTTGATGTGCACTTTGGGTTAATCACTGCCATGTTTGATTTCAGAGCCAGATTCTATTTTGGTAAGGTAAATTTGGCATTTGCGTTGCTTATCTTTCAAAATGAGCATATACATAAGAAACATGAGTTCTCTTACAATCATCAAATGCATGTTTTTATTTTTCTACATAATACACACACATTAAGAAAGCTTTACTCTTTTAGGATCTATGTAGTGTTTGGATTTAGGGCTGAATATATGGAACCAGCCATTTTGTAAACATAATCCTATGCAGCATGAACTTGGAATAAAGGGGGTGCTTATAAGTGTCAGAGGATTCATTTTAACTACTCTATAACCTTTTTTTTTTTTTTACTACTTTGACTATTAATTAATTTGTTTGCTTGTTTGTTTATTTATTTACTGATAGGTATTTTTTTCTTTCCTTGATTCCATCCTAAGATTTCTTTTGAAGAATAGATAACTGCTGATAAATGCTCAGTATATTTCTTATAGGGAAGGATTGAAAAATGTCTTTTAAACTATTTCTCTGTGTACAATTTGGTTATAGGTATACCTTTTTCCATGCGAATCGTAACACACATTTTACCTATTATTGTGCAAATGCACACATCCACACACACCCCTAGCTCAGGTAGATAAGGTGTGATTCCACCTTACAAATTACACAAATTATTAGGTCTTTTCCTTTTATTATTGTTAAAAATAGTGAGATAATTATTAATGATATTAAAATGTATTCAGGTATCTAAAACATATTTAAATATATGCTTAACTGTAAGTGGGATAAAGTATTATACATCTGGAAATGTCTTTTTGCTTCTGTTTCCCCAAATACCCCTTCTTATTTTCCATTCTATGGTCTTGATTGTTTCACCTAATTTAGCACATTTATTGCATGCTGGGTATATGCCATAAAGTGCTCTAAGATTCTCAGAAAATGTGGATAACTAGAATTTCTCTATTAACAGACTTATGAACTAGTGGTGAGCAATTGGGGTGGTTAGTGTATACGTACATACATACTATTAAGTTTTAATAGTTTCTGAATATCAATAGATCTTAGATTTTAATAAATGATGACTTTGGTTGTTGTTCCTGGCTTCCTCTTTCTACATTCTAAGATGGCACTCCTGGCCCCTGATGGAATTTCTTAAAATACCATCTTGATCATTTACTCCTAAACTCCAAACTCTTTAGTATGGTATAAAATGTTCTCCATAACTTGGATTCTTTCTTACTTTCAAATATTATCCATCAATTGCTACTTCCCTAAAATCTCATCTGATGAATTGGTTTATATATGGGGTCGCCTATTAAAACTACACCTATAAGGCCACGTGGATAATGGAAATGAGTACCCTGTCTATGGTGAGATGACAGAGGTGGGGGCTCTGACAAATTGGAGTGTGTCTAAACACTTCTACTAAGCTCCAGCCAGTTGTATTCATAGGGAAATGTTTGCTAGCTATTGCTGGACTTTGGGTATTTGAATATTTATGTAAATCTACCAGTTTGGAAGTGTTATAACTAATTTTAAAAGGATAGCATGAAGGATAATAAGTAGACTATGTCTGTGGGCTGGATCTAGTGCGTGGATTGTCATCTTGAGACTTCTTATCTCAAAGTATTTGCAGACTCCTGGATATGACTCGGGCTCCTCCAGCTTTCTACCTTTATCTGTACTCATTTTGTTTCTTGTTTAGAATGCTCAGTGGCCATCTCATTCTACCCCATTGTTCAGTGTTCAGTGCGAGGGCCACCATGGAGTCTCCCTTGCTGCAGTCTGTCAGCTCCTCTGAGCACCTGTAATGTGCGTTGTCTGTGACTCTGCTTTGATTTTTACAAGTCCTTTGTCTTATCATTATTCTTGGACAAAACCATATTTACTCTTTAAAATTTTTGAGAACCATGTCTGCATATGGTAGACTGTATATTTTAGCCATAACTGCAATATCTGTTTAAGGATATTACACATAACTTTTATACAAAATCAAGTAGTTGAATGAATGAAACAATGTATCTGAAAGCATCTTGGCAAAATATGTTTTTGCATACATGTAAGAAAAGAGCTAAAGTTTTAGTTCATCAATTATGGAAGTGGTATTATATTACTTTTAGAAATAAAGCCTTAATAAGTCTGGGAAAATAGCTGATCATTAAGTATCACAAAAATCACATGTGGTCTATTGGATATATTTTATTTTAAAACTTTTCCCTTCAGGTTTTTACATGCTACACATTCAATGAGCTTAGGAATATTTGTAGGTATAATTGTGTTGGATGTGTTGAAGAGAATAATTTTTTTAAAACACTCTGGAATTTCAGTGGGCTGTTTATTTCTCTCTGTTTCAGATTGATTAGGCAAGTGTTTTAAGATCTTAAGCTTACCATAAAAAGAATCTAACTTCTCAAATTGCCTAGAGTAAATGAAAATTTAAAAGTATTCTCAGAGCAATTACTTGAAAGATCTCACATTTAATCCTAGGTTATGAGTGCAGACAGACAAAAAAAACAAACAACACAAGGAGCTATAGGGGGGATCAACATATCAGATCATTTTATTGTTTAGTAATTTTTGTGTGAAGACAGAATATACATATATCTTGATCTCCCTGGGGGGGAGATATATATACATATACAGTGTATTTTGAAAGTTTAAAACATCTTTTTTTTCTAAGGAATGAAAAAGCACATTCATCTAAATCATATTATGAAAAGAGAAAAGGTTTCCGACATCTGTTGGAAATATTAGTGCGGAGATGTTTGAGCTAGGCAGCCCTATAATATTTCCTTTGTACTGCATGTGATATCATGCATGTGGCAGTTTGTCTGTGTGCTATAACAAGCTCCCTTTCTGATTGGGATTTGCAAATATTTCCAGAGGGCTGACCACACTTGTTAAAACAAGGGGAAATTCCTCTCAGATGAAAGAGTATATTACCTTTAGGACTAGTGGGATTATGCACTAAGCCCTTAGAAGTGAACTGTTAGAAATGACTATGACTTTGAGAAGGTAACTGAATGAAGGAATCTATTGCCCAACAATACTATAGTGTTCATATAAATTTGGGTTCAACAATCCTGTGATATTTGTCTTATCAAGAAAGCATTTTTCATGCTTCAATGCTGCAAACTTTGATATAAAAGAAAATGTGTCTCCTCTTTAATTCAACAGCATGCATTAAACTCTATTTTGGTCATTGTTGGCTCTAGGAATAACATAAAAATTAAATGAGAAACTACCTCTTTTTATATTCTAGTAGAACGCAAGAAATGTCTTAACAATTATAATACAAGATGATTATTGTTATAATTGAGGCACATAAATCAGGAAAGAGATTCACACTTCCTTGGGGAAGCCAGATGAAGTCACAGGAACCAGGACTGTAAAGATACATCGTGATGTTTTTGGAAAGTGGGTTTGGGAGGACAATGCTGGCAGAGGAATCTTAAGTGCAAAAGTCCAGGGGCTTGGAGTCAACATGGGTTTGGTTCATAGAAAGGTCAGCAGTTTGAGGTGGTCATGTGAGGTGGCTCTGGGACATGATGTGGAATCAGAATACAATGGGCATTATATGCCTGCTAAAAAAATTGCAGAATTTTATTCTGTAGGGAATATTCTTATTGCCTTTGACTGGCTCATTTAAATTAACGATTTAAAACTATGTTGGGTAATAAAAGAGGAGGGTAAACTTAGTGGGAAATTTTGATGACTGTCTTACTAAGTGTCAAGTATTGATTTGACATTTAATACTTACAACCCCCTTTCTGGGTAAGTAACATCATTGTCTGCCATCTGAAGATTCTGAGGATTGGAGAGGGTAAGTACTTGTCCCAGAGTCACCTGTCCAGTGAGCAACAAAGCCAAGTTCAAGCCCAGGAAGTCTGGCTCCAGTGGCCATACACTCGAAGTTCTGATGTTCTGATTCTCCAGGCAGATCTTCTATTCCAATTCATCCTTATTGAATGTAATAGATTGCATTGTCACTGATCCAGACCCTTTAAAGGCTAAACGGATATGATTGTTAAATGTCACATGTTAAGACAGAAAGCTGTCTTCTTAGTGCTCTTCAAATATAACACTTGAAATGATAGAATATTCAGAACAATCCTCATCCTTTCCCCAGATATTAAAAATGGAAGCTGGAAAGAGAAAGCCATCTTTACTCTTTGGTCAAAGGCTATAAGGATGTGACTTTAGAGCTGTCAGTGGTCATGTCCCCAGCAAGCAGAGAAGCACCAGAGCAGGAACTCACACTGCAGAGAGGTGCAGACCTGAGATTTGGAGGGAAAAGGGATTGTGTTCCAGAACTGAGTCCTGGTCATGCCTTGTTTAGAGGACCCTCTACCTTTTTAATATCTGACTGTTTTAAATCACCAAACACCCCTTTTTTGACTGAGCTACTTAGAGTTTGGATCTTAGAAACAGCAATTCTAGTATATGACAATGTGTTTCTTGTCCTTAGAATAGTTTAGTTCTTAAAATGTAAATTTTCTTTGCATGAACTGATATAATACTACTACTAATAATTATAACTAAATTGAATATCAAATGACTCTACTCCAAACTGTCTTCTTTCTTTGATCTCATACATTTAAATTTTTGTATGTTATTGGCATTTAACCATCCAATACTCAATGTTATTTCCGTGATCTATAACAAATGACAATGTGGAAGAAAGATAATAGATAAATAATTCAGAAAAAGAATAAAGAAAATAGTCCCTATAAAATAATTTATGAACCCTTTTTAAATTCTGAACCTTGTTTGAGATTCTCTCTAGAAAATTTAAATTAATAGATGAATTAGGCTTTAGGATGCTGAGACACTTTAGGAGACTCTTATTCAAGCATGATATTTAAAACTAGAGGCCCGGTTCTCGAAATGCATGCATGGGTGGGGTCCTTAGGCCTGTCCAGTGATCAGGGCTGATTGGGGACTTCTGGCTGCCGGCTGGGGCTTTCCTGCTGGCTGCCGGCTGCCAGACAGGGCCTGCTGGACGGGAGGGAGGGACCGCGGGATGTTGGCCAACCATGGGGAGGGACCAGGGGAGGTTGGCCGGCCACGGGAGGTTGGCTATGGGAGCGCACTGACCAGCAGGGATCAGCTCCTGCGTTGAGTGTCTGACTCCTGGTGGTCAGTGCACATCATAGCGACCGGTCATTCCGGTTGTTCCAGTGTTCCAGTTGCTTAGGCTTTTATATATACATATAGATATATATATAGATATATATATATCTATATACATCTATATATATAGATATATGTATCTATATATATATAGATATGTATATAGATATAAATATAGATATGTAATGACTGCAATGCATGAGTACTGACCAATCAAAATGGGTGCTGGCCTTGAACAATTGGAATGTAGTCCTACTGGTATGATGGGTATTTGTTGAACACAGACTGGTCTTCATTCCAGGTTCTGAAACATTATCTGACTCCTTTATCCATCCCTGTCTTCCCCCATCACCCTGACAACACCCACCGCACACCCACACACACATGCTTTATTGACTTAAGCAGGGAGTCTGGATTTTTACTGAAAGCAGAATTGGGCCCATGGGCTTAACAAACATGTTTTTCCTATTAAGGTGAGGGAGGCTTATTTTAAAATTCAAACAAGGTCTCTGTTTTGTATGACTATCATTTGACTATTTTCTGGCATTTTAATAACCTTTATTTATGGAATTCTTTTCATATTACAGCTTCTTCTATGCCTTTTAAGAAAACATAATTTCTATGGTTCAAAAGAAAAGCCATTTGACCTCATAACACTTCTTTCCACAGGGAGTTCAAAGTGCTTTGGCCTTTGTGTTTCATCTTTGAAAGTGCTGCTGTGCTGATTTTAGGTTCTGTCCTTGGCCTGCTCCCTGGCGGAAAACTTATGCATGGATTGTCAAAGGTAGGGGTGACTTGGATGTCTCAACTTTGACCCTGGGACCAAGCAGCCCCCACACTGAGGGCCAGTTTAGTGAGTAATTAGTGACTAATGGGTTTTCTGTGTAATTCTTCAGCTGTTACATCAACATGTAGCTCAGAACCTCATGCTCTTTCCCATAAATCCTGTGCCAGCATTGACTGTTAATCATTATAGAAAATTTTAACATATGCATAATTATGACAAAAAGGTGGAAGCATAGCCTTGGATTGTGGAAATTTCTTAAAGTGAAGGGGCACTCCATTTGGGTGCAGAATAAGGCAACTCATAAGAAAACAGGGAGTTGAAAAAGATATTATATTGAGGGGAAAAATAAAAGGACAACAGATATAGACCAACAAGGGCAGTAGAGAGTAAACAAGACAATATCCTGTGAAGAAGAAACAGTCATTAGGTTTATAGGAAAGCTGGAATTCTGTACTTCCTTATCAACAAATCTCTCCAAGGTTGAGACTTGGGTTACTCAGCTGATAGAGAAAGAGACCAACTCCTTGGAGGCTTTGATGAAAAATCAGCAATTCACTTACACTGATTCCCAGACTCCCACTAAGGCAGGAAGAACATGAAAGTTTTTTGACTCTGGTGAGGTCCAGCACAGATCCAGCATTTATTTTTCTATTATAATCTAGTAACAAGGACTTACTGAAATCTAGAAACCATGCTAGCCACTTTGATAGAAAAGAAATTCAGATTGTCCCATAAATCCAGCATCATAGGAAAATACTATTAAAAAGACAACAGAACAAGGCTTTCATTCACACAAATTCTGATGCAATCATTGAGCCAGCACATGGGGAAGCAGGTCAGCAGCAGCGAGGTTACATCCCTCACTAATGTGCGGCAATTAATACTCAAAACTGGCAATTTTCTCTACATATGTTTGCATTTTTAAATGGCAAACTGCACACCCACACATAAAAATTATTTGTGTTACTCTTTCCTTCATTAGAGGCATTAAGGTTTGCAGAAATAGGAAAATATGAATTATGAGTAGAAAAGTATACATTTTTTTCCCTATGAGATTGGACTTACAAGCCACCCTGTGAAATTTATAGTTAACTGTCATTGAAAACTAGGGACCTAATGTGTGTGTGGGAAGGGAGGGGGGTGAAAATATAAGATTAAAGCATTTTATGAATCAGGCTGTTTGTACTCCACATGCTTACATACTGGTAGGGTACCATGTTAAATTGGGCATTCAACCAGCAAACTATGGCCCATGGGCCAAATCCAGCCTGCCATCTGTTTTTGTCAATAAAGTTTTATTAGAGAAAGCCACACTCATTGGTTTACATGTTGTCTGTCTAGGGTGCTTTCCCACTACAGAGGCAGAGTTGAAGAATTTCTACAGAGACCATAGGGCCAGTAAGTCTAAACTATTTACTATATGTCCATTTGCAGAAAAGTGTTGCCAACACTTTTTCAGAAGCTGGAATGCTTAGAGGTATTCCTAAAGATTTTCAGGCATAGGAGACACCACAATGAGTAGTTTCCCTGTGCTTTTTAGGAAGAATTAAAAGTTGAGATGGACTTCAAGGGTAGGTTTGAAGGCAAAAAGAAGGAAAGTCAACATAAACTGATGGTGCATGTGGAAGGGTCACTATGATTCACTGACTGGAGGGGCACCAGACTCAGATCTGTTTTCCAACCAGCTGGCAACTCTTAACCCTTCATCCCTGTCATGTGAAACTTTAGCCACCTGGTCCCAGCAGCCGTGAGGGCCCCCCAAAGTGAGGGGCTCAAGCTGATTAGCACAATTGGTTATACTCTAGGATTTGGTTGTGAGAAGTCATACAAAACTGTGACATTGTGCAAAACAGGCACAATTGAACAGGGCATTGTGTGATAAAATACTTATCATGTGATGTGTACAAAAGATAAATTCTGTAACTTGAGGGGTTAAGAGTCACCAGCTGGCATCATGAGTCAAGAATGCCCAAGAATGTGAGATTTGAGGTGGGCTCTAAGGAATGGTAAAATGCTGATAGATGGGGAAGGGTAAGAAATGCTCCCCCGTGGAATCAGTGGAGATTATCTCTTCTCTGCCTAGAGCAGAGCTGAGCGACAGCTGGTCGACTTCCTACAGAGAACAGCTTTTGTACACAGGAACTGAAGACATGGTCCAGGGCTTTATGCTCTAGGATTAAACTGCCTCAGGCCTTATACAGTATCTCTCAGCACAATTCTCACTATTGTTCATTCAGGAATTTTCATTTGTCTTATCAAATTCTCCCCGGTGCTATCACAATAGAAAGCCATAGGAAATAGTTTGCAATTTACACAATGAAAAAGAAAGACATGCTTATACATAAATCCATTTAAATGGAATTCACATGGAGTGAATTAAAGAGAAACAGCAATAAACTTACTTTCAAAGTAGGGGAAATGGAAGTATCAGAACAATTTCCCAGAGTGACAATTAGTGTCAGATTAGTGACTGAATTCAAATCTATTAACTTTGAGTACACAGTGCTGATATGAGGTCAACAGGCAAGGATAGGCTTTACTGTGTTAACACTTTTTAAAATTCTTTTACTTTATAGTTGGTAAATATTCATCCTCTTGAGTTCAAAATTAGCACAATTTATTATACTGTGGGATTTGGTTGTGACTATAGTCTAAGGTTACTCTAATTCCTGCTTTGCTGGGACATTCCTAATTTATATCGGTTATCCTAAGTGTGATTAATACAGTGTCCTCTAACTCAGTCTAAACTGTTCCAGTTTGGGTGATAAATGATACGACCACCTTACCAAGGGTCCTCCACTGTTCCTCCCTAGAACCTCTTGGACTTCCTACAAACTAGAAACTAGTGGGTTAACAGCAATGTAGCCACAACCTACAGAGGGAGTGTGGCCCCACACTAAGGCCGGTGTCCCTGTCTAATCACTTAGTAAATATTTTGGCTGTTACCTCTATAGGTTTGGCCTTTTCCAGAGTCTCAGATTCTACAGATGGCTGAGAGAGATTCTCCCTTAGCCTGTGGCAGTAAGCTGTTCCCCACAGATTGGAGGACTCAAGACCTCTCAGGGCCTATGTGGCCCTGGATGATGTGGCCCAGGCTATCCATTATACCTCTCTCCAGTCTCAGTTCATTTTCTGTCCTCTTGCCATGTGGGTTTCTCCTCCATTTCTTGAGAACAGCTTTCCTTTTCACTCTTATTCTGCCTACCATGCTCCTTCTTCCTCCTCATCTGGCTAAGGCCATCTGTTAGGTCCAAGCTCCATTATGACATTCTTAGACAAGCTTTCCCTGACCCACTGTGGTAGTAGAATTCTAAGATGATCCCTAAAACTTTTGCCCCAATATATATAATCTCCTATCTAATAAAGAGTGAATATGCTAATTGACCCTCACACCATCACAAAGATGGTGGCCAATAAGAAAGAATATGCTAATCGACCGCCCCACAAGATGGCGGCACCCAGTCCCTTCAGCCCCCTAGCTGCCCAGGGCCGCCCGAGGCACAGGTAACCAGGGCTGGCCAAGGCTTGCGCTGCCGGCAGTGGCAGGAGCAGAGGTGTGATGTGGCGTCACCTTCCCCTGATCGCCAGGTCACCTCCCACCCCTGAGGGCTACTGGACTGTGAAAGGGGGCAGGCCGGACTGAAGGACCCCCCTCCAATGTATGAATTTTCATGCCCCGGGCCTCTAGTGTGTATATATATATACAATGAAGCACTAATGTAGGTACTGCTGTGTTGGGATTTTGCAAATGTAATGAAGGACCCAAATAGATTGTGAATCTTCAGATGTAGAACCTAACCTTGCTGAGCCTAACCCAGGGGTGGGTAAACTTTTTGACTCGAGGGCCACAATGGGTTCTCAAACTGGACCGGAGGGCTGGAACAAAAGCATGGATGGAGTGTTTGTGTGAACTAATATAAATTCAAAGTAAACATCATTACATAAAAGGGTACGGTCTTTTTTTTTTAGTTTTATTCATTTCAAACGGGCCGGATCCGGCCTGCGGGCCATAGTTTGCCCACGGCTGGCCTAACCCAATCCAATAAAACTTAAAAGGAGCCTGGACTTTTCTGGAAGAAAGAGACTTGATTTATGAAAGAATCAACACAAAGATTTTCTTTTGCTGGCTTTGGAGGAGGATGAGATGCTGTAATAAGGATATGGTTAGTCTCTAAGAGTTGAGCCCAACACCCAGCAGTCAGCCAACAAAGATTGTAGGGGCCTCAGTCCTACAATCACAAGAAACTGATTTCTTCCAGCCAACCAAATGGAGCTTAGAAGTGACTTCCCCCCAGAATCTCCAGTCTAGAACTCCATCTGGCTAAAACCTGAATTTCAGCTTCTGAAATGCTGGGTAGAGAATCCAGCCACACCGTATCATCCAGAGTTCTGACCTACAGAAGTTTGAGATATTACATGGATATTGTTTTAATCTGCTCAGTGTGTGGTAGTTTGTTACATAAGATGAGAAAACTACTATATCCACAGTCTAGCTTGGACTCCTTTCTTATCCACCCATACAGTGTTATTCTTTCCTGTCACTGGTCTTATTTAATTTCTGATTATATATTGAGTTATGTGGTGGGTTAAAGAGTCTATCCCACATATTTAAGTCCACTGGAAACCTCAGAATGCAACCTGTTTCGCAAATAGGGTCTTTGCAGATGTAATTAGCTAAGTGAATTCTTGGTGTGAAGTCATCCTGGATTTAGGGTGGGCTCTAAATACAATATCTGCAGCCCTTATAAGAAGAGACGAGGACACAGAGACACACAGAGAAGACCATGTAAAGATGGAGGCAGGGATCAAGGGAAGTGCCTATAAGCCAAGGAATGCCAAAACTTCCAAGAGGCAGGAAGGATCCTCTCTTAGAACCTTCAGAGGGAACTTGACCCCACCAGCATCATGATTTCAGACTTCTGGTCTCCAGAACTGTGAAAAAATGAGTTTCTGTTGTTTTAAGCCATCTAGTTTATGTTACTTTATTATGACAGAGTTAAGAAACTAACACGAGGTATATGATTAAAAAAATAAAAAAAAAACTTTGGATTCCCTCTGTCAAGCCTCTTGAGTTAGGATATGTGTCTATTTTTGCCCAGCATGATGTCTTTCCCAATGCTTGGCATAGAGTAGGTTCTCAATAAATAAATCACCATTGAATTAATGAGTGTATGATTATATGAATAGAAAATGACTGAGAGCTTTGCCCTGCCTCCGACTAGTTAATTTCAGCACACTAGGGAATAAATAGCTTAGTGTCTCTTTTCCTTGGAGACCCTCTCGACATCCATTTGGTATAAGTGGAGCTCCAGGTATGCATAGGAGACCGTAGCCAGGCCAATCCAAACCAAGGAGTTTTAAGCCTATGTTTCCCCTGGGCATATTAGAGAAAAAATACTGTGTGTTTTTTCTCTGAAGGTTGCTAAGAATATAGGCTATAACCCTTGAAAGTCTTATTTCCATATAAAGAAAAGAGCCTGGCTGAGAGTGGAGCCCACAGAGGAAATCAGAATCAAGGAAGGGGAAGAGCAAAACTAAACCATAATGATCTCATTTGTGTCTCAAATCTGACCCAAATTCTGGACTTTTCAGTTGAATGAGCCTCCCTTCCCTCCCTCTTTCCCTCTCTCCCTTCTTCCTTCTCCTCTGCTCTTCCTCCTCATTTTATTTTATTTTATTTTATTTTATTTTATTTTATTTTATTTTATTTTATTTTATTGGTTTGAGCAAGTTCAAATCATAGTTTCTGTTACTTGCACCCAAAAGAATTCTGACTAAGTTGGAGGGAGTGGGAGACAAGCCCCTGTATAAACAGCAAGTACATAGTACCCTGACTGGTGTCTGCAAATGTGAGCTTTGTTGCAGTGTGCACAGAGCACTGTCTTGCGCCTTCTGACCAGAGGGCACACCGTGTATCTGGTGTTACTATTTCCCATCCCTTCCCCCCAGCTCTGATTGACTGTCAGATCTCTGGTGTCCTCTGCTATGGCCCCTTGAACTGCCTTCCTAGTCCTTCTGTGTCTGCTTTGACAGTTGCTCTCACCATCTCAAAAGTTGCCAATGTTTCTCACTGTTGCTCTGAAAAGTGGGAATTGTGCACAGAGAGGTGATATCTGTCAGCACACACAGCAGTGTTGTGAGATTGGCTTGCCAAGTTGGCGAGAGCCTTTCAATTGTTTCCTGGGGGTGCAGAGGTTTGGGAGGGTTTATTTTACTGCTGCTGTAAAGAAGTCAGTACATAAAGGCACGTGTGGCTGCCCTGTGTGCAGACAGCACTGGCCTGAAGCAGCCTGGAGCACACGGAGGGCTTTTGTGAGGAAGCAGCGCCATCCATTATTTTTGCTGCAGTTCCCGGACTCTGTTTTGAGAAATGAGATTTGCCAAACTAAGCCAAGGATCTGAGCCATGGCTGAACTAGGAAAGAAAAAGCTAAGAGAGGGCTTCTCAGGGCTTCCTTGTTTATCCTGGAGCTGAGCTGTTGGCATGAATGTCATTTCTCGCTGCCCACCTCTGACGGCTGCCGAGTGACTGTTAGAGTGATTGGTGACTAAGTGGAGTGGAGCTATTTGAGGATAATGTAGAACATCGCCTTTATGGGCCTCAGTATATTGTCTCAACAGACAGGTGGCTTTGCAAATCTATTCCCACGAATGGGGGGTTGCTGTTCTTGTTACATCCACGGAAGTGGGTGTCTGTCACTGCTGTGCCCTGTTCATGGTCTTTGTTATGGTCACTCCCTTGTCTGAATTGCTAGAGGACTTTGATTTTAAGCCTAAATGACAACAGCTGCTTTTTTGCTTAAAAGAAACGTCTATATTTCTATTGGCAAGTTGCTAAATCTCTCATGAAGAAATACTGCAATTCTAAACAAAAGGCTCCCCAACAGTCACTTATTTATAGTTTATAAACTTACTGTTGCAAAAGGTCTTCTGGTAGAGCTTCCAGGAATAGCGTGCAGCATGCTAGGAGAACAAGCAGAAAGTTCAGAAGTGACTTCATAGAATGAGGCTCTCTGGAGGAGAATGATCTAGGGCAGTGACGGTGAACCTATGACACGCGTGTCAGAGGTGACACGTGAACTCATTTTTTTGGTTGATTTTTCTTTGTTAAATGGCATTTAAATATATAAAATAAATATAAAAAATATAAACCTTTGTTTTACTATGGCTGCAAATATCAGAAAATTTCTATATGTGACACGGCACCATAGTTAAGTTAGGGTTTTTCAAAATGCTGACATGCCGAGCTCAAAAGGTTCGCCATCACTGATCTAGGGAAAGGCAATCAGAGTTAGCCAGGTGAAAAAATACAGCAAAGGCATTATGGATGGGGGTGGGGTGGGGGAGGTGGTGACACAAATAAATGCAGTCTTTCCAGACATTCCTGTAACATGCATATGAATCATTCCTATGAATGCAAGATGCAACAGAAAACACCTTGATACGTTTTCTCATCAATAATGTTATAATTGGTATTAAATTTCCTATGAACACTTGCTTACCATTTGGACACTTTAAAGCAAATAGAGGAGAAAATGTTGTCCTATGTAGAACAAGCAAGTTGCCCTCCACGTGAAGAGAAGCAGGGCCTCCCCATGTTCCGGGATGTGCACACAGATTGTGTGCTCTCAAGTAAGGAAGCCATTGTCCTTCAATCCTGCACATGATAGAAAAGTCAAGCCCAGAATGCACCATCTATTAGTTCTGTGGACTTTGGAAATTATTTAACTTATTTGCGTCCATTTCCTCACTTGTAAAATGGAGCTAATCTATAGCATTTTCTGGGCTAACTGAGAAATTGCATTTAAAGTGCTTATCACTGTTTCTATAGAAAGAATAGAAATAAACCACTTAAAATAATAAAAATGAGCCCAAAGCAAAGCAATAGAAAATGGTATAATGCAGACAAAAGTAAAATTAATGAATTCAACAGAAAACAGGTTGACAGTTAACTTAAGACATTTTTATATTGGAGAAAAGATGTTAATATTCAAATATAACAAGAACTAGAGAAAAGACAATACTTATATATGAAGTGCTTTCAAATACTCATAAACTTTGATCCAGGATTTTCACTTCTAGGAAATTTTCATGAGGAAATAATCATACAAATGCACAGATTCACAAATGCATCTATTATTTATTTTAGGAAAACAGTAGAAACAGCATCCATTAGTATATAATTGAATAGATAAATTATGCACTTAATTAAAAATTATGGTAGAGTCAAATAATCAAAATCTATGAATAATATTTATGGATATAGGAAAATGCTCATAATATAACAAAGTACAAAACTAGACTATAAAGGTATATGTTTAGATAATAATTTGACTTTTTAAAACATATGTGAATTCATATGCCTAGGGGATGGCTGTGGGGTGGGGCTAATGATACAGCCCATGGCACTTAGATACAGTGGAGTGAGAGAATTATATAGTGAGTTTGATTTTTTTCTGCATACACATTTCTTCATTAAATAAATAACTGAAAATCTCCCTCCCTCCTCCTGTAAGACACTTTGTTGAACTGAGTAATGTCCACGGATTATTGCACAAACACATGTTGGCATGAAGAAACTTCTGTAGAGAAATATGATTGTTTTAAAAACTCAGAAGGAGCTACATTGGTGGGAGAAGGGTAGTGGGAGTTGAAAGTGTCCATTATTCCTCGCCTCCCCCCCCCCCACCCCCGCACCTCTTCTCACATTCATTTATTTCCTTTATGCACCTGGACCAGGTGGGCCATCCTCCATAATAAGGGGCTTCACAGCTGCCCATTCTGGCCTAGACTCATCTTAATCACATTTTTTCTTTCCTGGCGTGGCATAGTCAAATCACATCGGTATGAATTTAAATGGAACTTGCATGCATAACTGGTGGATTTTTTTCAAACCCAGCTGCATATTTTAGTTCTCTGTTCATTTAGGAAATCTGAATGGAAAATTACGTCCATTCAGCAGTACTTTGTGAGTTTTCTGAAGCAGTCACAAGAAAAGATCATTTCTAAAGTAAGTTGCTTAAACTTTATACAATGGGCTCATTTCTCTATATGTTGTCTTATTTCTTCAATGGGCTCTTTTTAAAAAATTCTTATCAATTTAGTATTGCTTTGTGCATAATGACAAGTGAATCTAGAAGAGCCATCAGCATGAGGCAGAAGTTGAGTTCTTGGGTTGTCTCAAGGAGAGCATTTCATCTTCTGTTACAGCAGCATCCTCTTCTGTAAAAGTTTATTTGTGTGAATTCTCTCCTGGCTGTTCTGGAAGAATTAATTAGGCCAAGTTGGGAAGCAACATGAGTGAATCTGAAAATAAGGTTCTGGGAATCTGTGATTTCCTCTCTCAGAAGGATTTATGGCTTCAGCATTGGGGATTGCGTGTGTTGTGAGTACAGAGCTGGGAGTGATGTTCCTGGTTCAAGAAAGGAATTGATTTCTTTACCAAACACATAGTGCTTAGTATATTCCAGGTACTATTCTATACTCTTTAAAAATTTGTGCTCATGCAATCCTCGCAATAATCCTATGAAGTAGGCACCATTATCATTTTAATTTTATAGGTAAAGTGATTTGCCCCCCAAGTCTTGCACTTACTGAATGATAAAGCCAGACTGTAAACTCAGGCTTTAGATTTCATATTTTTAACCATGATTTATGCTGCTTCCAAGGGATGTTTGAGGACTGAAAGTCATGGCCATTGCATGTTGTTGAGGTTGGTTTGATGTACTTTGAATCTTACTAATGTTGCCCAATCCCCGATTGCTAGCCAATGCTTATCTCACATGGAATTATGGTTCTTGAACTTAACCTTTCAACGGTGATTATTGCTCTTAAATGGCTTCTATGAGCTAATGGAACCCTTGCCAGCCCATGAACTTGAACGTATTTGAATACACAGGTTGAGAGTGCCAAAGAGGGGAGCGGGGAGATCCTCTTCTGGATCGACAGAGGAGGAATCTCAGGAGGAATCTGTATGTCAGGAGGCTCAGAGCACTCAGGAGAATCTAGAGTGATGAGTTATTTTGAGGGTTTTAAATCCATGAGCCCAGCAGATTCCCTGCTGTGCTGATGGACAGGATTCGCTTGGCTGTTCCATTCCCAATGTAACACCATCGACTTGAGCCTCAGTGGAATTACCTTGGCTGCTGGTGACATTTGGCATTTGATCAAAATGAATGTGATGCAGCTGAACTTTCAGATCACATTTGTTAATTTTCGAAATGTCGCTGTTATATTTAACACAAAACTCTGGCCAAACAAATAATGCAAGTCAAAGTACCTGCTTTTTCAATCTAATAAAAGAAAAATCCTGAAATGTATGCCATCATCAAGCTATCTCATTTCTTTCTGAATGCATACATAAAATTAAATGCCATCAACCTTAAAATGGACTGCAGGGATCAGAATAAGGCAATCTCCTTGAAATAACTCTATCTGTAAGAGCTATAATAAAACTTGTGAACATTATCTCTGTGGTCCATAAGTGACTTAATATGAGATTCTTAGAGTCTGGATGGCACTTTACAATTGGCATTGTTCTTTAATGAACTCTTTTCTAACAACTTAACACCCCTCATTCAGTAATTAATCTCACAATCCATTTAAGGGGCAAGTACATATCATTACCTTTAAAATCCAATGGAAACATTGCAAAGCACTACATTTGAAAAGTGGTTGTTAGAGTTAAAGTGAAATAATAACGTTAAAGACAGTGTTAAAAATCAAACATAGTTTGGCCAGTGTTGCTCAGTGGTTGAGTGTTCACCCATGAACCAGGAGGTCACAGTTTGATTCCCTGTCAGGGCACATGCCCAAGTTGTGGGCTCAATTCCCAGTAAGAAGCATGCAGGAGGCAGCTGATTGATGATTCTCATCATTGATGTTTTTGTCTCTCTCTCTCCCTCTCCCTTCTTCTATGAAATCAGTAAAAATTATTAAAAATAATTTCTAAAAATCAAACATAGAAGAGATAATAGAACAAAGAGATGTTTAAAAACTCCTTTGGTCCTAACCAGTTTGGCTCAGTGGATAGAGCGTCGGCCTGCGGACTGAAAGGTCCCAGGTTCGATTCCGGTCAAGGGCATGTACTTTGGTTGCGGGCACATCTCCAGTTTGGGATGTGCAAGAGGCAGCTGATCGATGTTTCTCTCTCATCGATGTTTCTAACTCTCTATCCCTCTCCCTTCCTCTCTGTAAAAAATCAATAAAATATTAAAAATAAAATAAAATAAAAACTCCTTGAACAATAAACAGTGCTTTCTATTTTTATTTTTCAATACTTAGATAATTATTGAATAGCTGTATCCAAGTTCCTCTGTTACATTTATTTTTGAGTAAAAGTTGTTTTGTGTAAACTGCTTACGCAGACAAATCAAGAGGTTTCAGGTCGATTGACGAGAGTGGTGTACACTTGTGCTATAGCAACATCCTTGTTTAGGCAGTGTCCATACAGATTAGACCTAAAGGGCCAACAGCCTCTCACTCACCTGCTGTACTTGTTCTCTGGAGCCTGACAGCTCCTTCAACATCTCAGTGGCTGATGGAGGCTATGGAATCCAGCTCAGGGACCATGGCATGCTTCTGCTCTATGGGTATCAACCCTGTTTCCCTTTTGCCTCTTCATCCCATATTTGCTCAACATCTCTTTAAATAATTAATTCCTTGTATTAACACACCTCTGTTTAAAGTACCTAAAATAATTTCAGTTTTCCTGAGTGAATTATGAGCTTAATTCCAGCAGACTCCTAGAAAATGAATAACATTTTAAAAAATCTTAATGCCCTGGCCAGTTTTGCTCAGTGGATAGAGCACCAGCCTGTGGAACAAAGGATCCTGGGTTTGATTCTGGTCAAGGTCACATACCAGGCTCCTCCCTGGCATGGCCCTGGTCAGGGCTCATGCAAGAGGCAGCCAGTCGATGTATTTCTCTCACACCGATGTTCTGTCTTTCCCTCTCTCTTCCACTCTCTTTAAAAATCAATGGCAAAATATCCTCGGATGAGGAATTAAAATAAATAAATAAAAATAAAAAATCTTAATGATGTCACTTAGAAACCATTCTTCCATTGGTGAGTACTTTTAGAGAGGGCTACTAGAGGTATGCTGAAAGCAATTTAAAAGTTGTTATCAAGCAATGACTAATCAATTTCATTTATTCATTAAATGTTTATTGATGTGCACAATATTGTATTATACACATCTAATATGTAGTCCTAGCTTTTACAGAATTTTCTTCTCTTATTATTTCTTACTTAGTTTTAACTAGATTATAAAATACGAATTTGATCATAAGCAGAAATAAATGCTACTTTTAATTAAAGCCCCTGGTTAACAAGGAATAATGCAGCTCTAATCACTTTCAGCAAAACAATAAGGCAATTAAAAATTTTGGAACTGTCAACGGAGCTTAAAACACAGCTAGAAAATTGCCAAACATCTGTAAACTCATAAAGTACATGTTGAAACATCATGGAAGAAAATAACTTTTATGTCCAAAGTGGGCTCTTGCAATTTGTTAACAGTACTAGCTGCAATGTTTCTAGATGCAGAAAGGATTGCTTTTAATTTCTGTAAGGCCAGTAGAAATCTCAGCAGATGGTGAAACTAGTTAATGGTCAACATGGAGTATAGGAGAGGCAGCCTCAGGAGACCAGAGCAGGTTGCCCAGTGGAGTGGAGCCTACCCAAGTCAGTATCCTGACCCTGCCATCATCAACAATGAGTGTGGAATGCAGATCTCTCCTGTCTGAGGGTGATGACTATGATTATAATAATAGAAATGAACTCATGGGATTATGATGAGGATCATATCTAACGTACTTAGAATAGTATCTGGGACATAGTAAACATTCACTCAATGTTATTATTAACAATTATTATTATGGCTGATATAGTCACAGGGCATAGATAGCCTGGACACTAATGAGTAATTTAACTCTGTTTAGTGTACTCATATCAAATCTTTTCCTTCCTTCCTTCCTTCCTTCCTTCCTTCCTTCCTTCCTTCCTTCCTTCCTTCCTTCCTTCCTTCCTTCCTTCTTCTTTCCATCCTTCCTCACATCTTCTCTCTCACTTTCTTCCTCCTTCTCTCTTGAAGTGTCATTCTGTCTCTTTCTATCTGTTTTCCTCTCTCTCTCCATTATCTGATCTACTCTCTCCATTTATTGACTTCTAATCTGCCTATCTTATTTTTCCCTACCATCTTGCTCCGATTCCCATCAATCTTATTAGTGTCCTCTTTAGCTTATAATGTTTAAAATGCATGTTTCATTATTTTTAAAAAATAACCTAAAATTTGTGTAGCTCTACTTTAAAGAGAAAAAAAAACAGGTAAAAAATGTGTTTTACTTCGTTTAAAACAAGTCCTTCAAAACTAACAAATTATTATTTTTAAAAATATATTTTTATTGATTTCAGAGAGGAAGGGAGAGGGAGAGAGAGAGAAACATCAATGATGAGAGAGAATAATTGACTGGCTGCCTCCTGCATGCCCTCTACTGGGGATCAAGCCCACAACCCCAGACATGAGCCTTGGGTTCAAACTATGAATTCCTGGTTCATAGGTCGATGCTCAACTACTGACCCATGCCAGCTGGGCACTAACAAATTTATTTTATGCAAATCATGGCCCTGATTTGATGTTTTTATTTGTGAGGCTATAACAAAAAAGCTTCCTTGCTTTTTTTTTCTTCCACCATGGTAAGGCATCAGTGACTTCCTTGCCTTGAAATGAGAGAAACACACAGAGAAAATAAAGAAAATGAGAGAGAGAGAGAGAGAGAGAGAGAGAGAGAGAGAGAGAGAGAGAGAAGAGAGAGTTTGGATTTCTACAGAATCTAATAGCTATAGCTTCTATAGAATTTAATAGCTAGTAAAGCTTGAACTTTACTCAAACAGAGAATCAGGAAGTTGGACAATGCACAAGGGTCTGGGACCATGTGCACCAGACAGTTCCAACTATTGAGCTTGACTGCCTAAGTGGAGGTTCGACAACACCCATGACCAGGCACATGGCAGGAGAAATTCCTGTCCTGAGAGGAGGAGGATTAGAGGCCTTCCCATGGCTCTTCCTCTGGGTTATTATAATAGTTGGATTCTTGTGTCTTTTAGGTCAACATATTTGGAGTGACACTTTTCTCTCATCTTGCCTATATTTCAGAGTAACTAAGGTGATCTTAAACATGATTCAGGGTGAAATGACAAAAGAAAGTTCAAGAGCATTCTAAGTACTTATGCTGTCCCCAGTGCTTGGGAAAGCATATATCTATGTGATTTTCTTTACTTAGTAAGATTTTGTATCAATAACATGGGGAGAAAGATTCACTTGGCAGACAGGAAACATTTTATTAAGAAGTAATTATGATAAGGCTACTTTATGAAAGGTAAGGATTGTGGTGTTTTTTTTCCATAAGATATTTTATCATTGTTTACATAGGTTTTAAGAGCCCATAATCTTCCTTTCCTATTATAGTGTAGACAGAAGTGAAATTGAAGCACAATTCCCTTTTCTTTTTTTAAAGTAAATATATATTTATTGATTTCAAAGAGGTAGGGAGAGGGAAATAACAATGATGAGAGAGAATAATTGGATTGAGCCTGCAACCCAGGCATGTGCCCTGACTGGGAATTGAACCCTGACCTCCTGGTTCATAGGTTGAAGCTCAATCATGGAGCCGTCGTGGCTGGGCCCTTTTTCTTTCTTACTGAAAAGCCTTCTACTTCGTACCCACTTCATTTAGAGATTCCACAAAATGATATGTAGTCTCAGTTTCCCATGGCATGCTGAACTGAATGAGGATGAAAGTGGGTGAGTATCAGAGCTAAAGTCATTAGCAGGATAACTTTACTGTATAACCAAGTGTCTATACTTTCTCACAAATCATGTTTTCATCAGAATTCCTAATAGGAGTGGCAATTGAAGGAGGGGGCTGCAAAAATACCTGGTCTGGGATTTTGTTATGTATCTGACATTTATGACCTTGCTCACAACACACTTCCATTCATTGTACTAGTTTGCATTTGTAGAACATACCTACAGCTTCATAAAGATCTTTTACACACATTATGGTATTTTGCATTATTGGAGCATGTTAGCATTTATGAAGCACATTCACCTACATGTGGTGTTTGTTTCATAGTGAATTGATGTATTAAAGTGGGGCCCACTGCAGATCAGTGATTATAAACCTTCCTCAAGTCACACAGATAAGAGTTAACTTGCTCCTCTAAGGAGACTGCTTAAGAATCCAGACCTTCTGGCACCTTTTCTCAGAGGAACCCACCAACTGATTCAAAAAACTTGCAGGTTTATGCAAAGAGGGGATAGGGAACAAAAGTCATGACATACAATCTCATATCCTAGGTGCAACCCTGTGAGCAAGTCCAGGTAGGGGCATTGCCCTTTTTTCCATATTAATTCATTCCAGCTCTATAAAATGTATCAAGATGATACCAGCAGGGCACTAACTTGATTTAGAACAGAGGCACACACCTGTTCTTCTAAATATAAACAAATTTGCAACCTAAGCCATTGGCAATCACTGGAGGGTAGGCAAGTGAAATCTGGGGTTGCTGCCTGGCTGCAGCTTGGCTCTGGAATTACAAATGCCAAAGGGCCAAGGAAGCATCATGCCAGACAAGATAGTTGGCATTGGGTTCTGGTGATCACAGTGACCTTTTATATCACCAGAGAGATTATCATTATCAGCCTTATTCATATTGTTATTTTTAAATGTGCCTGGTTTGCTCTTGTGGCTCCACTTGTATTATTGTGGCTCCATTCCAGGTCCTGTTGGTTTGTATATATGAAAATGCCTGAGTATCCATGATTGGAAAAAATTTTACCCTAAGAGAAATAGTTTGCTGAGCTCCAGAACACTAAATTAAATCTATAATGTATTTTTATGGTCTGTGTGAAGGCAATATTGTTCCAGATTTTGTAGTTCCTGACTATTCAAAGTGTGTGACTATTCCTTGATATTCTGATGTCTCTCTCCATTCTTGATCAGATGGAAAGAGATGATGTTGAGGTCCTCGGGAATATTCCACATTATCCTTAACTGATGGGATACTCCAGAGGTGAGGCAGATGTAAGTAGCCCAGTTGCAGGCATGTTATTGTGTATGTGGTGGAATTGTACAGAGCCAGAAAATCTGTAGACACATCACCATGATGTCTTTCTGTCCACATGATGTTCTCTGTCCCCATGTCTAAATTTCCCCTTTTCATAAGGACATCAACCCATAACAGTCATTATCTTGAAATTCCTCATAATTTTCATTTTGCACTGGACTCCACAAATTATGTCCTTGCTCTGGAGAGCTAATTCCAGGCTTTAATCTGCCTTAGCCTCTTGGATGTCAGGACAGAGTGCCTTTTTTACTTATAATTTCAGTAAAAGTCCCCCCTAGGAGGCTTGATTGGCCTTGAATGGATCATCTAACCTTTTCTAACCCATCACTGTGGCCATAAATACCCCATACTCTGAGTGGCCAGGCCTGGGGCTTGTGCCTCCCAAATCACATTGCCTGTGACAGGGAGGGGCAGGGGAGTACAGTCTGGTCCCGTAGTGCATTCTTGTCAGTGTTTGGGAACATACTTATGCTCATTTCATTGAATGGAGTTTGCAGCTTTCCTATGAATTCTGTAATTTGGAATGGTTTCTATTTTTTAAGAATTATCTGTGTACCCTAGCTGGTTTTGCTCAGTGGATAGAGTGTCAGTCTAAATGGTCCTGGGTTCCATTTTAGTCAAGGGAACATGTCTGGGTTGCAGGCTCAATCCCTAGTGGGGAACATACAGGAGGCAGCCAATCAATGATTCTCTCACATCATTGATGTCTCTCTCTCTCTCTCTCTCTCTCTCTCTCTCTCTCTCTCTCTCTCTTCCTTTCTCTCTGAAATCAATAAAAATATATTTAAAAATAAAAGATCTGGCCGAAGCCGGTTTGGCTCAGTGGATTGAGCGTCGGCCTGCGGACCGAGGGGTCCTGGGTTCGATTCCGGTCAAGGGCATGTACCTGGGTTGCTGGCACATCCCCAGTGGGAGATGTGCAGGAGGCAGCTGATCGATGTTTCTCTCTCATCGATGTTTCTGACTTTCTATCTCTCTCCCTTCCTCTCTGTAGAAAATCAATAAAATATATTAAAAAAAAAAAAAAGAATATTTAAAAAAAAAATAAAATAAAAATAAAAGATCTGTAACTTGGAGGTCTAAAAACAGAAAGCATCAATAAAGTCCTCTGTTTTCCATTTTAAAATAGTTTATATAATCCGATACATGCTTACATTATTATTAACCTCCTGGAGTTTTCTAGTTTTTGAGTCAAATATTAAAATTTAGTTCTTCTTTAAAAAATTGTTCATTATGAAATGGCAATCTTAAGCTTTTCTCCTGTGTATAGCTGTTTATGCCTGTTATTGGTTGAATTGTGTCCCAAATTCTCATGTTGAAATCCTAACTCCCCTTTCCCAGTAATTCAGAATGTGACTGTATTTGGAGATAAGGTCTTCACTGAGATCATTAAGTTAAAATGAGGTCATTAGGGTGGGCTCTAATCCAGTATGACTGGTGTATTTAAAACAGGGGTGGGGAACTATTTTATTTCTGCCATGGGCCATTTGGATATTTATAATGTCATTTGTGGGCCATACAAAATTATCAACTTAAAAAATTAGCCTGCTATATTTGGTCAAACATTTAATTAACTCAGCCCTAAATGCCTTGGCAGGGCCAGACCAAATGGCTCACAGGCTGGACATTCCCCACCCCTGAAAAAGAAGAGGAGAGTAGGACACACACACACACACACACACACACACACACACACACACAGGGAAGACCATGAAAGGATACAGAGCTAAGACAGCCATCTATAAGCTAAGAAGAGAGAGGTCTCAGAGGAAACCAACTCTGCCAACATTTCAGTCTTAGACTCCTAGACTCCAGAATTGTGTGAAAATAAATTCTGTTGTTTAAATTAGAAAGTTTATGGCAGCCCTAACAAATTATTAAACACAATGCCAAAGGTTTTATATTTGTGTTTTCTTTTATTGTTTAAGATTATAATTTTCCCTCCCAAAATGCATTTGGTTAAAGTACCTTCTGAGACTTACCATGTTTAATAGTATCTTTCTGTTTCTCTTCTCTCATCTCACTATAAATTTCATATTTCTTGTTTCCCAGCCATTTTTCTTCAGAACTCTGTGGACAGTGTTTTATTGCCTTTTATCACTTTGTGTTATAAAAAGAATTTTAATATAAAATGAATACTTTTATCCTTTGTAGAAAATATTTTTATTATTCTGTCTGTTTTTTTTTGTGCAGAATATTCTGTTTATTTTTGAAATAAAAGAATATCATAAGAATATTTAGCTTTTTCTTTCTTTCTTTCTTTTCTTTTTTTTTTTTTTTTGTCTGTCAATCAGGGTCCCCTATGACCCACAACCTCAAACCTGTCTTTAGTTTAGAAAAAGTTTTCTTATGTTATTTTGAGTATGACCTCTCATCTTTCTACTATGAAACAATGTTACATGCACATCATGATCCCTAGATACCTTTTCCATGTCTCCTATCTTTTCTGTCATCATTTTCATATCTGTTTCCTTAATTCTTGGTTATTGAATAATCTCTGAAGCACATCTCCTGCTTTAATGGACTGAGGTTTCAGGTGATTCTAATGAAGGTTTCACTGTCTACATTGCAATTTTAAATCTGGAGATAGTCATGCTTTCCAGATCTCAGATAGCTGCTATTGGTGCTTGACTAATATCAATTTACAAATATAATAATCTCCTTAAATTTTCTCCAAACTCCTTCTTTTATTTTTATTTTTTTTTTTATTGCTTAAAGTATTACAAAGGGTATTACATATGTATCCATTTTATCCCCCCGCCCTAGACAGTCCCCTAGCCTCCCCTATCACCCAGTGTCTTATGTCCATTGGTTATGCTTATATGCATGCATACAAGTCCTTTAGTTGATCTCTTACCCCCCTACCTCCTGCCCCCCAACCCTCCCCGGCCTTCCCGCTGCAGCTCGACAATCCGTTTGAGGCAGCTCTGCCTCTGTATCTATTATTGTTCAAAAGTTTATAATGGTCTCTATTGTCCACGAATGAGTGAGATCATGTGGTATTTTTCCTTTATTGACTGGCTTATTTCACTTAGCATAATGCTCTCCAGTTCCATCCATGACGTTGCAAATGGTAAGAGTTCCTTCCTTTTTATAGCAGCATAGTATTCCATCGTGTAGATGTACCACAGTTTTCTAATCCATTCATCTACTGATGGGCACTTAGGCTGTTTCCAGATCTTAGCTATGGTGAATTGTGCTGCTATGAACATAGGGGTGCATATATCCTTTCTGATTGGTGTTTCTGGTTTCTTGGGATATATTCCTAGAAGTGGGATCACAGGGTCAAATGGGAGTTCCATTTTCAGTTTTTTAAGGAAACTCCATACTGTCTTCCATAGTGGCTGGACCAGTCTGCATTCCCACCAGCAGTGCACAAGTGTTCCTTTTTCTCCACATCCTCTCCAGCACTTATCGTCCAAACTCCTTCTTTTATTGCAGTAAGTCTGCTGAAGTTGAGAAATACTTAGTTGACTTCTTGGATTGGCTCATTTCTATTGAAGTCTCTTTTTATGCTTTTGGTTATTTTTCTCTGTTCATCCTTACAGTTCTAAGGTTGTCTAATGCTGAAAATTCTGGTGTATTCTAACTGATATTATGTGGTCCCTTTGTGGATCTACCAGGCTTAGAGGAGGGAAAATAATCACTTTTATATTTGTAACTAGAGGCCCGGTGCACAAAAATTTGTGCACTCGGGGGCGGGGGGGTGGGGGTGGTCCCTCAGCCCGGCCTGTGCCCTCTCGCAGTCTGGGACCCCTCGGGAGATAATGACCTGCTGGCTTAGGCCTGCTCCCGAGTAGCAAAGGGCAGGCCCAATCCCTAGGTGCAGCCCCTGGTCGGGCTCAGAGCAGGGCCCATTGGGGAGTTGGGGCGCCGCCCCCTGTCATGCACAGAGCAGGGCGGATTGGGAGGTTGTGATGCCACCCTCAGTCATGCTCAGGGTAGGGCCGATTGGGGGGTGGGGGCACCGCCCCCTGTCACACTCAAGGCAGGGTCGATGGGGAGATTGCGGCGCCAGCCCCTGTCATGCACAGAGCAGGGCCAATCAGGGGGTTGGGGCGCTGCCCCCTGTCACTCACAGAGCAGGGTCGATCAGGGGGTTGGGGAGCTCCCCTCTGTCATGCCAGAGTAGGGCCCATGGGGGGCTGTTGGGGTGTTGCCCTCTATCACCCACAGAGCAGGGCCGATCAGGGAGTTGGGGCGCCGCCACTGTCACACTCAGGGCAGGGCCGATGGGGAGGTTATGGCTCTACCCCATCACACACAGAGCAGGGCCGATCAGGGGGTTGGGGCGCCGCACCCTGTCACACACAGAGCAGGGCCGATAAGGGGGTTGGGGCGCCGCACCCTATCACACACAGAGACGCAGGGAGATCAGGGGGTTGGGGAGCTCCCCCCTATCAGGCACAGAGCAGGGCTGATCAGGGGGTTTGGGCGCATTCGTCTCTCATGAACAGAGCAGGGCAGATAGGGAGTCTGTGGCCCCAACCCCTGTCACACACAGAGCAGCAGGGTGATCAGGGGGTTTGGGCGCTTCCCCCTGTCATGCTGATCCCAGTGCTGGGAGGCATATTACCCTTTTACTATATAGGATAGAGGCCTGGTGCACGGGTGGGGGCCGGCTGGTTTGCCCTGAAGGGTGTCCTGGATCAGGGTGGGGGTCCCCACTGGGGTGCCTGGCCAGCCTGGATGAGGGGATGATGGCTGTTTGCAGCTGGTCACACACCCTTCAGGGTGGGGGTCCCCACTGGGGTGCCTGGCCAGTCTGGGTGAGGGGCTGAGGGCTGTTTTCAGGCTGGCGGGTGACTGAAGCTCCCAACCGCTCCTTTTTTTCTTTCTTTTTTTTTTTTTTATTCTGGGCCAACTTTAGCTCTGAGGCTTGGCTCCAACTCTTAGGCCTCTGCTGCTGAAAGCAGGTATCTGGTTTGTTTGGATTCTATAATCGAAACACTGTTTCAACTCCATCTCTGAGATCCCGGCTGGCTGAAAGCAGGTTTCTGGGGTTTTGTTTAGCTTCTATATTTGTAGCAAGGTTTCAAACTGCAAGCTCAGAGGCCGGCAGGGGCAGGCGGGGAACGTTGGAGTCCTCCATCACTGAAGCAAGCAAGCCTCATGTTCGCTTCAAGCTGCCTGGCTGCTGGCTGCCATCTTGGCTGGCAGTTAATTTGCATATCGCCCTGGTTAGCCAATGGGAAGGGTAGCAGAGGTATGGCTAATTACCATGTTTCTCTTTTATTAGATAGGACTAGAGGCCCAGTGCATGAAATTTGTGCACGGGAGGGGAGGGTCCCGTCAGCCCCTCCTGCACCCTGTCCAATCCGGGACCCCTCAGGGGATGTCCGACTTCCAGTTTAAACTGGCAGTAGGACATACCTCTCACAATCTGGGACTACTGGCTCCTAACTGCTCACCTGCCTGCCTGTCTGATCGTCCCTAACTGTCCCCCTGCTGGCCTGGTCACCCCAAATGCCCCCCCAGCCAGCCTGGTCACCCCTCACTGCCCCCTCCTGCAGGCCTGGTCGCCCCAACTGCCCCCCCTGCCAGCCTGGTCGCCCCACACAGCCTGTTCGGTCATCCGTTCGGTTGCGATGGTTGCTTAGGCTTTTATATATATAGATAGATAATTGTAATTACCAGTTACTGACAAGTAATGAAAGGGGTAGAGAGGCAGTGAAAACTGAGGATGGGACAATTTACAATTCTGCCAAGGAGTTTGTGTTGTTTTCTTTTTTCCAACTTTATTGAGACACTAGAGGCTCAGTGCACAAATTTGTGCACATGCGGGGTCCCTTGGCCTGGCTGGCAATCGAAGCCTATCGGGGGGCCGGATGGATGGGGGGAGGGGCTGCAGGAGGTTGTCTGTGAGAGTGCACTGACCACCAGGGGGCAGCTCCTGCATTGAGTGTCTGCCCCCTTGTGGTTAGTGTGCATCATAACGACTGGTTGACTGGTTATTCTGGTTGTTTGGTAGTAACGGCCCCTTAGGCTTTTATATCTATAATAATAAAAGCATAATATGCTAATTAGACCAGATAAAACTGAGGCTGCGAGGGAAGCCTGGATCCTGGGTGCCAAAGGCAGCCAGTTCTGGCAGCCAGGTGAAGGAAGGCCTACTCTTGCACAAATTTCATGCATTGGGCCTCTAGTATATAGATAACTGATAAATAAAATTGAAACATATTTAAAGTGTACAACTTGATGATTTCATATACGTGAATATTGTGAAAGAATTCCCCCATTAGCTTAACTAACATCCATTAATTATCTCATACATTTACCTTTTTATGTGTATGAGAACATTTAAGTTCTTTTAGCAAATTTCAATGATACAATACAGAGTTATCTACTATTATTACCACGTTATACATTGACTCCTCAGAGCTTATTCATCTCATACCTGAAATTTTGTACCTTTTTACTAAATTCTTCCTGTTTTCATCAACCACACTACTTTTCTACTCATTGTTTCTATGAGTGTGACTATTTTTTTTTTTAAGATTCTACATATAAACTGTACCATGCAATATTTGTCTTTCTATGTCTGGCTTATTTCACTTAACATAATGCTTTCCAAAAACATCACATTCTCTTTCTTTCTTTCTTTCTTTCTTTCTTTCTTTCTTTCTTTCTTTCTTTCTTTCTTTCTTTCTTTCTTTCTTTCTTCCTTCCTTCCTTCCCTCCCTCCCTCCCTCCCTCCCTCCCTCCCTCCCTCCTTCCTTCCTTCCTTCCTTTCTTTCTTTCTTTCTTTCTTTCTTTCTTTCTTTCTTTCTTTCTTTCTTTCTTTCTTTCTTTCTTTCTTTCTCTTTCTTTCTTTCTTTCTTCTTTTCTTTCTCTCTCTCTCTCTCTCTCTCTCTCTCTCTCTCTCTTTCTTTCTTTCTTTCTTTCTTCTTTCTTTCTTTCTCTCCTTCCTTCCTTCCTTCCTTCCTTCTTCCTTCCTTCCTTCCTTCCTTCTTCCTTCCTTCCTTCTTTCCTTCTTCCTTCCTTCCTTCCTTCCTTCTTCCTTCCTTCCTTCCTTCCTTCCTTCCTTCCTTCCTTCCTTCCTTCCTTCCTTCCTTCCTTCCTTCCTTCCTTCCTTCCTTCCTTCCTTCCTTCCCTCCCTCCCTCCCTCCCTCCCTCCCTCCCTCCCTCCCTCCCTCTTTCCTTCCTTCCTTCCTTCCTTCCTTCCTTCCTTCCTTCCTTCCTTCCTTCCTTCCTCCTTCCTTCCTTCCTTCCTTCCTTCCCTCCCTCCCTCCCTCCCTCTTTCCTTCCTTCCTTCCTTCCTTCCTTCCTTCCTTCCTTCCTTCCTTCCTTCCTTTCTTTCAGAAAGTTTTTTAAAATATATTTTTATGGATTTCAGAGAGGAAGGGAGAGTGATATATAAAGAGAAGCATCAATGATAAAAAAGAGTCATTGATTGGCTGCCTCCTGGCGATAGAGCCTGCAACCCAGGCATGTGCCCTTGGCCAGAATCGAACCTGGGGCCCTTCAGTCTGCAGGCCGACGCTCTATCCACTGAGCCAAACCAGCTAGGGCTCTTTATTTATTAATCCATTGATTGACACTTAGATTATTTCCATACATTGGCTATATCAAATAATTCTAGTAAATATGGGAATACAAATACATACTCAAGATAATGATTTTGTTTGCTTTGGATAATAACCCAGAAGTGAGATTGCTGAATCATATGGTAGTTTAATTTTTAATTTTTTGTGGAGCTTCCACACTGTTTTCCATAATGGCTATACCAGTTTATATTTCCACCAACATCTTCAGCAGCATTTATCTCTCTCTCTTTTTTAAAAAAAATTATAACGAACACGCTAACAGGTGGGAGGTGATATTGCATTGTGGTTTTGACTTGCATTTCCCTGTAATTAGTGATGTTGAGCACCTTTTCATGTATGTAGGTCATGCGTATGTCTTCTTTAGAAAAATGTCTATTCAGTTCTTCTGTCCACTTTTAAATTGGGTTACTTGGGGTTATTTTGTTTGTTTTGCTCCTGAGTTGCATGAGTTCCTTGTATATTTTGGATAGTAACCTCTTATTGAATATGTGGTTCACAAGTATTTTTTCCCCATACCATAGGCTGCCTTTTCATTTTGTTGGTAATTATTTTGCCTTGCAGAAACTTTTCAGTTTGATGTAGTCCCACTTCCTTATATTTTGCTTTTGTTGTCCATGATTTTGGTATCTTATCCAAGAAATTATTGATAAATTAATGTCAGGGAGTTTACTCTTATATTTTCTTCTTGGAATTTTAAGGCCTATGTTCAAGTCTTTAATTAATTTTGAGTTTATTTTTGTATATAATGTAAAATTGGGGTCCAGTTTCATTCTTTTTCTGAAGAAATCAATATATATATTGATTTCAGAGAGGGAGAGATAGAAACATCAATAATGAGAGCGAATAATTGGTCGGCTGCTTCCTGCACACCCCCTCCTGTGGATCCAGCCTGCAACCCAGGCATGTACCCTGACCTGGAATCGAACCATGACTTCTTGGTTCATAGGTCAATGCTCAATCACTGAGCCAAACTGAACAGGCCAGTTTCATTCTTTTTCATGTGACTATCCAGTTTTTCCAACATCATTTATTAAAGAGATTTTCCCCGTTATATATTCTTGGCTACTTTGCTGTAAATTAATTGACCATATATACATTGGCTTAATGCTGGAATCTTTATTATGTTCTATTGATCTATGCTTCTGTTGTTATGCCAATATCATACTATTTTGATTACACAATCTTTGTAATATAGTTTGAAATGAAGAAGTATAATGCCTATAGCTTTGTTCTTTCCCAAATTCCTTTAGCTATTTGAGGTCTTTTGTGGTTCCATACAGATTTTAGACTTATTTTTTTTCTATTTTTGTGAAAATGCTGTTAGAATGTTTATAGGGATTAAATATGTAGATTCCTTTGGGTAATATGGACATTGTAACAATATTATTTTTTTCAGTTATGAACATGGAATATCCTTCTATTTATTTGTCTTCTTCAATTTTTATTAGTGTTTTATAGTTTTCAGTATACAGACCTTTCACCTCCTAAGTTAAGTGCATTCTTAGATATTTTATTCTTTCTGATGCAATTGTAAATGGGATTATTTTGAAATTTCTTTTTCTGGTAGTTTGTTGCTGATATATAGAAAGGCAACTGCTTTTTGTGTGTTGATTTTATATCCTGCAACTTTGCAAGATTTGGTTATTAGTTATGACAATTTTTGGTAGAGTCTTTAGGTTTTTATATATAGTATGTATAATGTGCATATATATTGCATTATCTGCAAATAGAAACAGCTTTCTTTTCTGCCTTTTTGATTGGATACCTTTTACTTTTTTGCACCTTATTGCTCTAGCCAGGACTTCCCCTATTATGTTGAATAAAAGTATTGAGGGCACATAGCCTTGTCTTGTTTCGGATGTTAAGAGAAAAAGCTTTCAGTGTTCATTATTGAATATGAGAATATGACTTTAGCTGCATGCTTGTCATATGCCACCTTATCGTGAGATATGCTCACTCTGAATCAAGCCTGTTGAGAGTTTTTATCTTGAATAGATGTTGGATTTCATCAGTGCTTTTTCTGCATCTCTTGAGATGATCATGTAATTTTTATCATTCATTTTTAAAATGTGGCATACACTTTTTTTTTTGCTTTGAAGATATTGAATTATTCTTGCATCTCTGGAATAAATCCCACTTGATTATGTTGTGTGATCTTTTAAATGTATTGTTTCATAAAGCTTCCTAATATTTTCTTGAGGATTTTGCACCTATGTTCATTAGGGATATTGGCTTGTAATTTTCTTATAGTGTCATTTTCTGGCTTGGTGTCAGGGTAATTCCGACCTCATAAAATGAGTGTGAGAGTGTTTTTTCTCCTACCTTTTTTTGCAAGAGGATTGGAATTAGTTCTTCAGATGTTTGATAGCATTTGGCAGTGGAGCCATTTAGTCCCAGGCTTTTTTTTTAGATGATTTTGACCATGAATTCAGCCTCTTTATATTATTATTTATTTCTTCATAATTTAGTCTTGGTAGGTTTTATGTTTCTAGAAATTTACACATTTCTTCTAGGTTGTCCAATTGCATAGTGAGGTTAGGTCTCTTGCCTCTGATCTCACAGCTATTAAATGGCAGAGCTGGAAGTTGAACCACAGTAATTGCTTCTAGAGCCTGCTTGGTTAAACGTGACTGTATTCAGTCTCTTTTCTTTGTCAGCTAAACACTACAAGAGGCGCACAAACATGCAGATGTTGCACAAATACCAATGGAAGACACATGATCTTTCTGAAAGTCCTGATCATATAGCAAATACATTTTAGGTGCCAATTTTGTTCAGCATTAGTTTTTTTTTTATAGCTTTAGATTATTTATCTCCTTATATTCTTCAGATTAAAGATAGATATATTGTTTTAAAACCACATACAAGAAACATATACACATAAGTGAGGAAATGATGAACTAATTAAATATGAGGTGAATTAAGGATTGTTGGTCACCATGCCGCCTGACGTCAGGCTCTGCAGGGTTAAAGCAAGGCAGGTCAGGCACCCTGAGTGAGTCCTTGGTCTTTGTGCTCTTGGTGCCTCCCTGGCCTCACCTATCCCTAGTCCCAAGGCTCATCCTGGGAGATATGGATCATAGACTTGTCTGGACTGGGTTTTATATCACAAAATACCAAGAGGGACACAGGGTTGATTCCAAAACTTACAGTGTTCATAAGATAAGAAAGAAGCTAGTAACTTATAAGAAATACAACTGTTGTTGGAAACTAAAATGAGAAAAAAAAATCTCCAATGATTCCTCACAGAGAGGCCTTTGTGCAGTACCATGAAAAATGTTCTCAACACCATCAGAGTGGTCAAATCGAGGAGTGTCCTAGGAAGAGGCCCATGGCCTGACATCCAGATGTAATTCAGTGGGAGCAGTGACCTCATATGAAGTCTCAAGGCAAGATTTCCCCAGGGTCCAAACTTATCCTTTATTGTAACATTTATTCCTGACTTCTATCCAGAGAATAAGAGGCTTAGATTTTATTGACCTAGCTTATTTATTTTATTTAACATAGTAATTATAATTGTGTGTGTGCATGTGTGTGTGTGTGTGTGTGTGTGTGTGTGTGTGTGTTTGGGGGAAAGCCAGGGCTCAATTATCAGTTCAAATGTATCTTCAATTTGTACAATGTGAGACACTTATGAATGACTTTAAATGTGGTTCAGGATGCATATAATGTTAGACACAATATGAGGTCTAACATGATAAGGGGATATAAAGTTAATCAGGAATGCAGGGGCAGTGAGATCAACAGGAAACTAAAGATAGAGGCAAACTAACTTTGGCTTGGCTTGACTCTTGCAGTGTGGGGAGCCCAGAAGGAATTAATTGGATAAGTTCCTCAATCATTCCTTTATCTAATGATCAGTTATACTTGGTGTCATGACAGATGGCAGAGTTCTTTTGAAAACCAGACGGCTTTGAATAAGGCAATGTGTGAAAACTCAGTAGCTCCTCCTACAATAACTTAATTAATATTCAGTAATTAGGTTTAACTTGTGGTTGGATGTGTTGGTGGTTAGGGCTTGTGGCTTGTTAGAGGTGAAAACACATCCTTAAAACAACACCAGATTAAGCTGCAATAGAGAAATCTAAATGCTTACACTATTAGATAAAGGAGCTATGATAGTACTCTTTTTAAAAATCTGCTTTCCCCCTATTACAATTATATTTATAATTGGCACTTGTGCACTTTTGGACAATCTAACTATTTCTATTATTTTATAATTCTAAATAAAAAGTATATATTTATTAGTAGAATTTTCAGCCTGCATGTCTTTGTGGCATAATTACTAGCTTTAGCTTCTACAAGTCCCTGTTCCCCATTTTAACTCCTGCACTTGAAAGGCAATGTCATGGTTCTGTAAGACATCATATTTCAGATGACCACAGAGAGTGAATATTTTGAATGGGTTTAATGGATCACAGGGGATCTATGCTATCTAAAATATAGCAGGCTGATCTTACCAGCAATTTTTTCTCTTTCTAAGGGTAGAGATTAAGACTAACTCATGAATGGTTTAGCAACAATTTGGTTACTCCAACACCTGTTCCTTAAGAAAGATAAAATGTCAAAGAATTCTACACTATATATTAAATTTAACATCTCCCAAATATAAGGGTTTTGTTTCTTGTCAGTCTTCATGTTACATTTGGTTCCTATGGCGGAGGTGGATTGCATAATGGATTTGTTCTATTACCCAAATCTTATTCTTTGGACTATGAGTCTTGCAAGGGTTTGAAACCTTTTACCACAGTAATCATCAGCACCATAAAATTCTGAATTGTGGATCACCTTTTTATTTATTGGACAAATCTGATTCATTTATTTTGGTTGATTTTAAATTTCTTCTCAGATTCAACTGAAGTTCTAATCCCTCCACATAGGTATTCTTCTTCTCCTGGAGCAAATATTTTAATCTTCCATTTGTACAAGTGCTTCTCACTCTTTACCCTGGATTATAGTTAACAGGGCCCAGGTCTTACTGTTCTTACTGGAGTGAGTTCCTTTTAGAGACAAGATAAATATCTGATTCAACACAGGATCCTTTAAAGACCTAGCTAAGTTTTCTTCAAATAGTTGGTTTGCAAAGTATATTTGTTGAATGGATATGTATAAGGTATTAGTTGACCAATGCAAAGACAATGGTACTTAGTTATTAATGGTTTTTCAAGTATCTTTTGGAAAAATAAGCTTAATACCATACATAGGGTATGGCTGAAACTATCAAAATAAACCATAGGTAATACAGGTGTCAATTGTCCCTTCATCTTCTTCTTCAAACTGTCTGCTCACGTCCTCCCCATTCTAATCAGATAAGGCAAGCATTAGTCAGTGAAGAATCTACTGAAGATATGCTAGGAAAAGCAGAGGAGTAGATTACAGCATAAACCATTTAGAATTTAGTTTGTGTATTGGCCTTTTCTTTTTTTTTTTCTTCTGCCAATTTCCTCTCGTTCCTTCTCATCGTTTTTCCATAAAGCACCCAGCTCCTCCTAAATACAATCATATATTTCTGGAGGTCTCCAAATCTTTTGCATCTCTATTATATGTGGAATTTGTCTCTTCTGTCATTATAGTGCACAGCAAAATGCCTCCAGTTAGTATCACCCAACCTCCTGAAAGGGATTAGGGGATTATATGCTTTCAATAATTCAAAAGGACCTTTATTAAAATCATTAAATGTGGTTAATAGTTAATACCTTAACAAAAATTAACATTATTTGATAATACACCTGTCTTAGATGTGGCAGATGGGAAAGTTCTGTAATATAGACATAATTACAGCCATTTATTTGTTTGGAGAAGATTAAAATAAATGGGTCTTTGTTAAATGCAAGTTATGACCCACCTCAGGAAGTTTTCAATTTTGTGGGCCTAACTGAGAATGACCAGGGAGTTCCTGATTCTGTGTGAAAACCATTTCAGATTATTCAAACACACCTGTACATGTTTGCCGATGATCAATGGGAGTAAGTTACCTGAATGTTGCTCAAGAAGAATAAAGACTATTGTAGACTCCATTAGCTATTTTAAGACTTAAAATTTGGAGCAAAATTTTGGAGAAGTTTTATGCCCCAAGTTCTCATTTTTTACGCTCTCACCTTAAAATACTCCTCCTATTCTTTTTGCTGAAATGTATTTGATGACTCTGAAAGATAACTGGATTAATATTTATTTATATAATGATTATCATTCAAAACTAATGATTAAATAGCTATTATTATTATTATTATTATTATTATTATTATTATTATTCATGAAAAGAGCAGATTTCACCATTTCGTGGACATTTTGTCTTGATGAAGCTGTTCTACTCTGGTTTTCAAGAGACTACTCATCTTCCCACAAAAAGCCATAGATGTGCCTGTCCTAAAGCCAGTCTTGCCTTTGCCTTCCAACTCTGCCTGTCTTAATTCTACTTCTGTACCTAGATTATTTGAGAACATCAAGAAACAAACATGTTTTAGAAATAAACTAATTGTAACATATTTCATTTTAGGGATTAGTCCACTAAATTGGTAGTCATAGATTAGTTAACAGAGAGCAGACTAGCTAGAGTACATGACTGGAGCGTAGGCAGGCTTTAGGAGGTGCCTAGGGGCCTCAAGGGTCTCTGCATAAGACCCACATGGAATTGAGCATTCCCAACTGGAGTGTCACCTAAAGCATGAAGTGAAATGATGGAGCCACCAAAAATCAAACAAAATCAACAAAATAATCACGGAAGCTACATACTACTTTTCTGAATTCCCTGTCTTTCCTATGGAGATTTCCTTATGAGTACTTTCAGTCAATACTGTTCTACTTTACAAATTTATTTTGGAGTAAGAAAATTTCCATTTAAAAGGCCTATTAAACACATTTTATTTTTATTTTTTTACAAGAACATAACTGTTAAAGACACATTGAATCAACACCATAACAAGTGTTATAAAGTCATTTCACCGCACTGTCTCATGGATAACCACAATTAATGTCATGTTCCAATCTGAAGGACAGACACTTCTCTATTTTAAGAAGAAAGTGCTTAAAAGTAATTTACACTCCAATTATCTCAACTTGAATGTCAACTGCATTAAGTCTGCACTGCTGAAAAGGTGAGTAAAGCCAGCTGCTAAACCACTGTAGTCATTTTTGGAAAAACCATTTCTTTTATTAGGTCAATTGAAACAAATTGAAGAATTGAAGCATGTATTCATAGGAAGAGACTAATTCCAGTGTAATAGTCATTGAGGTGTCTTCGGAGTTAGCAGGTTAGGCAGTAAATAGACTTTTTTTATGTGTTTGTAGCACACAAGTTACCGTATGACCCAGTTCTCCATGAAACTGGAGTCCTCGTTGGCAATGTCACAGAGAGGCCAATGCTTGAACTGTGTATAAGATATGAGCCACCAGTTCCCTTTTCAGAGGTCAGACTACAGCAGACATAGGAGGAAAAGTGTTGGAACTGGAGTTCCTTGCACTGCTTTTGTCCTTAAAGCCACACTCTTCACAGACACTCATTAACATTTAGTAGTGGCCATGCTGGACCTCAAATGCACAGAGTTGAATTGACTCAATCAGCTATATTCCCTGTTACTAACATGTTATCACTAGAGGCCCAGTGCATGAAATTCATGCACTCGGGGGGGGGGAGAGGGGCGAGTCCCTCAGCCCGGCCTGTGTCCTCTCGCAGCCCGGGAGCCCTCGGGGGATGTCTGACTGACGGCTTAAGGAGTGGGCCTAAGTCGTCAGTCAGACATCCTTAGCACTGCTACAGAGGTGGGAGAGGCTCCCACCACTGCTGTCGTGCTCGGCAGCCATCAGCCTGGCTTCTGGCTGAGCGGTGCTCCCCGTGTAGAAGCGCACTGACCACCAGGGAGCAGCTCCTGAATTGAACGTCTGCCCCTTGGTGGTCAGTGAGCATCACAGTGACTTGTTGTTCCACCGTCAGGCCGAAACCAGCTCTCTGACATCCCCTGAGGGGTCCCAGATTGCAAGAGGGTGCAGGCCAGGCTGAGGGACCCCACTGGTGCATGATTGGGGCTGGGAGAGACGTGAGAGGTTGGCCAGCGGGGGAGGGACTGTGGGAGGGCTCCAGGGTGTGTCTGGCCCATCTCTCTCTGTCCCTATCAGCCAGACCCCAGCAGCAAGCTAACCTACTGGTGGGAACATCTGCCCCCTGGTGGTCAATGCACGTCAGAGTGAGTGGTTAAGTGGCTCAAGCATATAATTAGCATATTATGCTTTGATTGGTTGAATGGCCAACCGGAAAACTGGACACTTAGCATATTAGGCTTTTATTATATAGGATTGTTGAAATCATTACTCTAGGACTATTGTTTTCCCCTTTATGCCTTTTCTCCAGTTCCATCCCCTTCCTGAGCATTTGCTCCTAATGCATCTCCTTAGAATCCATCTTCACCCAGGGATCTAAAATATATATATGTCCATCAACATATAAATATTAGAGGCCCGGTGCACAGATAGGGTCCCTAGGCCTGGCCGGCAATCAGGGCTGATTGGGGCCTTCTGGTTGCCAGCTGGGGCCTTCCTTCATTCCATGCCTCCCCCTAGTGTTCAGCGTGTCATAGCAAGCGATTTGTCTCCCAGTCAAATTCCCACAGGGACAATTTGCATATTAGGCCTTTATATATATAGATTCTTTAATATATAATTTTAAAGTTCATACAAATAATTACTTGGTATGAACTATACATATTGAAACTTGATTATTTTTCATTCAACATTATGTTTTTTGTATCTATATAGCCTGATTCTTTTAACTTCAGTATAGTATTTCATGGTATAAATTCTAACACAATTTTATCTATCCACTAGAGGCCCAGTGCACAAAATTCATGCACGGGTAGGGCCCTTAGGCCTGGCCAGTGATCAAGGCTGATCAGGTTCCCTGCCTCCCTGCCTCCCTGCCTCTTCCTTCCCTTGCTCCCTCAGTGCCCCGCTGCCACTGCTGGTCACCTGCCATGTTCTGCACCACCCCTTGGTGGTCAGCACATGTCATAGCAAGTGATTGAACTCCCCGTCTTCCGGTCGAACTCCCGAGGGGACAATTTGCATATTAGCCTTTTATTATATAGGATTCCTCCACTGACAAGCATTTAGATTGTTTACAAATCTTTGTTACTATCAGGTTTGCAGTATAAACCATACTCTAAAACAGTGGTCGCCAACCAGTGGTCCGGGACCACGGATGGTCCATGAGGTCCGAAAGGTTGGCAACCGCTGCTCTAAAGAACAACTGTGTACATGTTTCTTAGTGAGCTTATACTAGATTTTCTTTGGGATAAATAGCAAGAATTAGAATTTCTGAGGCTTGAGTCATATATGCATTTCCAGGATTGTTTTTCAAAGTGGCTGTACCAACTTTTCCTCCAATCTGAAGCACAGGAGAACTCCCAAACATGCAAACAATAGTCATTTAAAAGAAAATAAAATTTCCCAGGGATGTGGTTATGATATTTTCCAAGGCAAAGCATGTTGAAAGCCTTTCCATAGCACTGATCTGTGGTCACTGGGGAAGCATTTCTAGGTGACCATGCCAGGGCAGAAACAACCATAGAATCAGCCACCAATTAGTTCTCTGTCACTTGATTGGTATTTTTTTAGTAAGCTGATGAAATTTGATCACATCCTGCACTGACTTCACACCAACATTCAGGTGTCTTAACTCACAGCCTTCTGTCCTTCCCCCCACCCCTTCAACTGCTGGAGGCAGAGCAGGCTACCCTGGTGTGGGCAACTTGCTGAAGCATCAGCCACCTCTGCTAGCATGCTTGGATTAAGCAGATACATAGAAAAGAGCTGTGAAAGATTCATCAGTCACAGGATGTTTGTTATTGGAATTAAAACACCTTCTTACTGTTGCATAGATTTGCATTGATTGCTATAGGCCATGGGCACCATGCTGCCTTTCCTGCTCGCCAGGCACTGCCTCTGCCTCTGTACTGGCAGCTCTGATGTATGGGCTGATTTGCTTTCTTCAGTGGAGCCTAATTCTGTGTGGAAGAGACAATGGGGAGTTAAATAAATGGAATACAGCTATGTGAGGTGACTTGACTCACTGTGCAGGCATTACACTTAATATTGTGGCAAACAATCAGATATTGGAGCATATGAGCTGATAAAGACGGTTTATGCAAATTTAGTATCAGAGGCAAGCTGGGAGAAGCTGTCTGACACTATAATATGATATATGGAAACAAGCAGAGGATGTGTGGAATCACGGGGCTGATGGCCATAGTTACAATGTCTTAACATTTGTCTCTCATGTTCTTTCTATGATGATGGAATCCAACCTGTGTCTTTACACAGCTGAACAAAGGAGGGAGTTTATACTAAGGACAGCCTTCTATTTTTTCAAGAACAGTCTTATAATTAGAAGGAGTTTGTTTTTGTCAATGCGGTGTGTTTTGAAAGGCTTTTTTTTTTTTTTTTTGGACATCTCAAATGTTTTCAATTTCACAAGTAATAACTATTACTGATAATAGTCACCGTTTATTGAACATGTACCAGATTTAAATCACTTGAGCCTTATGACAATTTAAAACCAGATATTATTATCTGCATTTCCAAAACATGCTAGTGACATTTAGATTAAACAATTTAAATTAATTTCTCACTGCCCCTCCAATTCCCCCCACCTCTGACCACTCCTGGGCCACTTGTCTCTTTGCTCTTCCTTGAAATGCAAGGCTGCTTCATTTACAGAGCCTGTTCTCCAGATACCCACACGACTGGCTCCCTTACTTGTCTTCTTTAAAAAAATATATTTTTATTGATTTCAGACAGGAAGGGAGAGAGAGAGATAGAAACATCAATCATGAGAGAGAATTATGGATCAGCTGCCTCCTGCATGCCCCCTACTAGGGATTAAGCCAGGGGTGGGCAAACTTTTTGACTCGAGGGCCACAATGGGTTCTTAAACTGGATTGGAGGGCCGGAACAAAAGCATGGATGGAGTGTTTGTGTGAACTAATATAAATTCAAAGTAAACATCATTACATAAAAGGGTACAGTCTTTTTTTTCAATAGTTTTATTCATTTCAAACGGGCCAGATCTGGCCCGAGGGCCGTAGTTTGCCCACGGCTGGATTAAGCCCACAACCCGGGGATGTGCCCCTACTGGGAATTGAACTGTTACCTCCTGATTCAAAGTTTGATGCTCAACCACTGAGAAACACCAGCCAGGCTCCTTCACTCTTCTTAAGTCTTTGCTGAACATGAATGCCTAAATGAGGCCTACCTTGACCACTCTTTTTTAAACAACATCAACACTAATAAAAGAGAAAAATGGTAATTGGCATACGAGCTACCCTTTTCATTGGCTAATCAGGGCTATATGCAAATTAACTGCCAACTAAGATTGGCAGTTAACTGCCAACAAGATGGCGGTTAATTTGCATATGTAGGCACAATGCAGGGAGGCGAAAGGGAAAGCAGGAAGAAGCCCCCTGCCACTGACAGTGATCGGAAACCCAGGGGGGAGCTAAGAGCTGGGGGGCAGGGCAAAGGCGGCCCTGGGGCCGCCTTTGCCCTGCCCCCCAGCCATGATCAGAGAATCAGGTGCCTTTGCCGCCCTGGCCAGTGATAGCAGGAAGTAGGGGTGGAGCCAGCGATGGGAGCTGGGCACGGTCGAAGCTGGCAGTCCCAGGAGCTAGGGGTCCCTTGCCTGGGCCTAAAGCGAAGCCCACAATCGTGGGGCCGCTGCAGCTGCGGGTCCCCGCTGCCCGGGCCGGGCGCCTAGGCCAGAGGCGTCAGGCCTGGGCAAGGGGCCGATCCTGTGATTGGAGGGTGATGGGGGTCAACGCCTGAGGGCTCCCAGTATGTGAGAGGGGGCAGGCTGGGCTGAGGGACACTCCCCCCGCCCCCCACACACCCAGTGCACGAATTTCGTGCACCGGGCCCCTAGTAAAAAATAAAATAAAATAAATAAACAACATGACCATTTTATTTTGGCATAGTTTCAGATTTACAGAAACGTTGCAAGGATACTGTTCCCACAGACCTCATACCCAATTTCCTCTACTCTTAACATCTGATAACTGTATGACATATTTGTCACAACTGACTAACAGCTACTGATACATCCTTATTCACTAAAGTCCATACTTCAATCAGATTTGGAATTTTTACTTAAGGTTCTTTTTCTGTTCCAGGATCCCCTCCAGGAGACCCCATGACATCTAGTTCTCAAGCCTCCTCAGGCTCTCTTGGCTATGAGGGTTTCTCACTCTCCTCATTTTTGATGACCTTAAGAGTTTTGAGTGCTACTGCTCAGGGATTTTGTAGAATGTCTCTCAGTTGGTATTTGTCTGCTGTTTTTCTCATTATTAAGCCGTAGGAATTTGTTTTGGGGATGAAAACCACAGAGGTAAAGTTCCACATCATACTAGCGATATGTATTATCAGCATGATTTATAAGGTCTCATGTTGACCTTGATCACATAGTTGAGGTAGTGTTGGCCAGGTTTCTCAAACATAAAACTACTCTTTTTTTTTCTCTCTCGCTGATTTTCAAACTGTATTCTTCAGAAATAAGTCACAATGCTCACCTTAGTGGATGGAGAATTGGCATAAATTATTTGGAATTCTGCATGGGAGTCTTCCTATTTATCGTCAATCTATCTATTATTTATTAATTTATTCAATCATATGTTTACATCAGCGTGGACTCATCAATATGTATTTTCTACCATGTTACTTATTTGTTGCTCAAATTGTTCCAGCTTTGGCCATTGGGAGCTCCTTCAGTTGCCTACTGTATCCCTTTGAGATAATGTGCATCATCGTGCGTGCATGTGTATGTTTTGAAATGTTTAACACTTCCTCACTTTCTGGCACAACATGGTGCTCCAGAATCATCTTGTATATTCCCTACCCCAGCCATAGAGTCAGCGATTTCTGTAAGGAGCCTTCCTTCTTTTTATCAAAGACGGGGATAAGAAACCAATATCACCTCTGGATATGCTTGTAGCTATGGGGGTGCTATGGCCCTCTTAGTTTCAAAACCAGGGACTGGATCAATCAGTGCTTTTAATTAAATATTGCCTTTATATATTCCTGAGGTCCCCACAGCCTTTACTGTCTTTTATTCCCCATAACATGCATCATCTTATTTTATCCTATCTACTCTATTGATCTACTTACTTAAGCATATATTTAACAAAATGTGAGTGAATCAACATTAAGCTACAAGTAGCGTAATAGAACCATGGTGGTTTTTCTTCCCTGGGGATGAAATTTACTGGGGGGTAGTATTACTCTTAAATGGAAGCACTGTCATTAGCAGTCCTTAGAAATAAAAATTAAATCTCAATGAGCAACAAATAAAAGCCTCTTTGAAAAACCCGTTCTTGCCAAAAGATAATAAAAAATATTTTAGATAAGTTATATTAAAAATGAAAACAACTTGCATATGTAAATAACTATTCATATGTATTCAAAATTGGCTATAATAGAAAAAAATCAGCAGGATTGTAGTATACCCCTTAATGTTCTTTAAAGTTTTAGATGTTTTTGGTAAATAGTTTCATTTTCTAAAACCAAAAGCAATTAATGTTGTTTCTCAATTGCTTTTTTGTACTACAATGCTACTGAAATGTGTTTCAATATTGATAGATTCATAATATTTCAAATAGCTACATATTATCTCCCTGTATCATTATACAGTACCATAATTAATTAATCAAATCACTATTAATGGATATTTATATTGCTCTCACAAAGTACTCACCAATACTTTACTGAATATCCATGAATATTACTTGTATAGATATTTATTTTATTTTAAATATATTTTTATTGTAGAGAGGAAGGAAAAGGGAGAGAGAGATAGAAACATGAATGATGAGAGAGAATCATTGGTCTGTTGCCTCCTGCATGGCCCACACTGGGGATCGAGCACCCAATCCCGGCATGTGCCTTGACAGGAATCGAACCATGACCTCCCGGTTCATAGGTCGACGCTCAACTACTGAGCCATTCCAGCCAGGCTAAATATTTATTTTAAGGATAGATTTCTATAAGTGAAACATCTGTGTCAATGTGAATAGGTAAAATTTTTAATTCAGTTTTCTAAAGTGCTTTACAGAAACATAGCAAACATGAATGAAAGTGACTGATCCTCTACATGTGTACTAATATTGTATAATATCATTCTTTGACATTTTTGCAAATCTCAATTTTAACTTGATTTAATTTGATTCTTTTATTTTATTATCAGTGAGTATAAGCATATTTTCAGGAATATGTTGGCCATTTGCACTCCTGTGGTGAATTGCCTTTATATCTTTCTATGCTATTTTTACATTATGGCATCTAGGGTTTTACTTTCTTCTTAAAATGTAAAAAATAACTATGTTAAAGATATCAACACTCTATCAAAAGTTACCAATGCTTTTCTTGTGTGTTATTTGATTTTTTACTTTCTTTCTTTTTGCTATAAAAGTTTTAATTTTAATGTAATAAGTCTTTTCTGTTGTGACTTCTGGAATTAGTGCCATGTTAAAAAAAAATAAATGTACCCTGACCAGGTAGCTCAGTTGGTTAGAGAGTCATCCTGATATGCCAAGGTTGGAGGTTCAAACCCTCATCAAGGCACATACAAGAACCAACCAATGAATGCATAAACAAGTGTAACAACAAATTGATGTTTCTCTCTCTCTCCATTCCTGTCTCTCTAAAATAAATAAATGAACAAATAAACAAATAAATGTTTTTGAAAAGTAAAAGAAACACTCCATCTTAGTTCATACTTATATTGTATCATGAACATATGTTTATGTTTTTGGAGTTATTAGTGGTGTTTGGAAAGGGCTAAATATGTGAGCAATTCAGTTCAAATTCCCAACTTGGAACCAGGTATCTTTTTATTTTTAATTAAATTAAGATTTTAAAATTTAAACAGTCTGCCCTAGCGGGTTTGGCTCAATGGATAGAGCATCGGACTGCGGACCGAAGGGTCCCAGGTTTGATTCCGGTCAAGGGCACATGCCTGGGTTGTGGGCTGGATCCCCAGTTGGGGATGTGCAGGAGGCAGCCAATCAATGATTCTCTCTCATCATTGATGTTTCTATCTCTCTCTCCCTCTCCCCTCCTCTCTGAAATCAATAAAAATATATTAAAAAAAATTTAAACAGTCTACAGGGAAACCCTTAATCTATTTATTGTTTTCAAAGGAGGAAAAGCACTTTGATTTCCCTCATTTTGTATTAATGTTAACATTTTAAAAAATGACTCACAAATCATATAAGTGCTTTGGTCTCAGTATGTTTTTTTCTATTAGAAAGAACTGAATTTAATTATTCTTTTCTATTTTTTGAAAAAAATTAATTTTTAAAATATGCAAATTAAATATTCTATTAAATGGATACATTTTAGCATTCAGTTTGCCACGCTGAGATAAACAGAATTATACATTATTGCTGGCGAAGGAAGGGTAAAGAAGACGTTATATAAATTCACATTAGTGCTTATATTCACAATTACTATAAAACCATTAATTGAACAGGCACATTCAGTATTTATTAATGATTTTACACTAGATTTTTCAGTCTTTTCTGAAAGGCATAATCCAAGTGTTGCAAATTAATAGATATTCTGCACCTAAAATTAATGATGTTTTTTATTCCTTATGTTTCATGGGGGAAGAGCAGAAGGCATACCAGGAATCTCTGAGAATTGTCAATTTCTTAGTTTCTCCCCCAAAGCATGCTTTGTAATGAGTGGGTAAGAATTACAGGATCCTTAAGGAAGTAAGCCAATGAATGTTGAAAAACAGTGAGGAATCATGATGTGTCTGAGCACTCCACCTGTGTCAGCTCTCTCCGCTCCCCTGCCCTTCTGGGTCTCTAAACCTGGGAATCTGGGTCATAAACCTGGGTATGCCCAGTGGTGTGCCAGGTTCCCATCACTGGGCATACCAGCCACCATCTAGAGGTGTTTGTCAACTTGTCTCCTCGGAGCCTTCATTGGAAAACAAACTGAACATACAATGGACGATCTTTAAATCCTACTCCAAATAATTATATTTACACTTTAGAGACAAAGCACTCCATGGGGTGGGCCTGAAGGGCCTGAATTAGCCACATCGATCTAGACAAGTGATGGATATGTTCCCCACTGCAGGGGAAAGCCTCACAGAGTGAAGAGCTTTATCTTCTATTAAAAAACTCGATGGACAAATCCATCAGGCTATTTGACAGGTAAATTAAGCAGGGTTCCAGTTCCCACGGAGACCAACTCATATTCCTACCAGGCAGCTCATAATCCTACCAGGCAGCAGCAAAGCATGGCCCTTTCATCCACTGGGCTTCCCCTTCAGGAGCTTAACTGGCTCTAGACCAGCCTCACAATTTATGTCTCTCAGTCTTTCTTACGACGTCCAAGCCAAGACACCGAGAGCTGCCACAGCTGCTGCTGTTTCTCCTGGTGTGGCTATTTCTGGAACAGGCAGGTTTTTCTTCTTGCACAACCCACCCAAAGGGCAATTCATTCATTCGCTCTGCCGGGGGAAAGCGGTGACCCTTACAAGGCACATTTTGGTCACGGATGAACCATGACATTGAAGTAAGTGAATTCCATTTAGGGGCAGAGACACCCAGTGCTTTCCACTCACTGTAAGCAGAGCCCAGCCAAAGAAGCAAATAAAAAGCCTATAGAGATCACTTTCCTGAAGACTGAAGAGAGACACTCCGAGGTTGCAGGAAGAAACTAAATAAATTTCATGTCAGGTATGTATTAAGCATGTCATGTATCCAGGTGCCTGAGACACGCAAATGGTGAATAATCCACCTGAGAGAGACTTTGTCCACAGGTAGAAAATCCTCACAGCCCATGTCTATGTTTTGAAAGTGCTAATATCTAATTGGATTGCTAACGAGGGGAAGCGTGCTGGTCACTATAGAGAAATACATATGAGTGACAAATGCTTCCTAGCCTCTGCCTCTTCATCATAGTGGCTCCTGTCTCTCTACTGCTTTCCATGAGCCTGGCCCTGAACTACACACCTTAGTCTACTCTGACCTTGTGCAGCCTTATCAATTATTCATTATTAGTCTGACTTTACAGTTAGAGATTGATGCCCAGGATGTTTTATCCAGTACTTCTTTTCTTCAACTGATGCCTGAGTATCAGTTACATACTGGACACTGTTCTGTGGTCTTGCCCTACAAGTCTAGGGGGTCCAGAGTCTCCTAGCCACCAGGCTGTGCCTCTATTCATGCCCCCTCTTCCTAGCAGGTGTGCCTCATTTCATGCTAGAGGTGCAGGTCTAGACTGCTCCATAATTAGGGGCTCTTGGAAGAGCGTAATGGATCAGGACTCATCACCAAACTGAATACAGTATCTATTGTGGCAAATTATGCTGTGGTTCTGGATTCTCATTGGATAAAAAGAACTTCAATTTGATCCTTTGGGGCCCTCACTTTGTGTACAAACCTGTGCCTTGCTCTGAGCAATCTGATATAGTGCCTTTTAAAAATATATATATTTTTTATTGATTTCAGAGAGGAAGAGAGGGAGAGGAGAGAGAGAGAGAGAGAGAGAGAGAGAGAGAGAGAGAGAGAGAGAGAGAGAGAGAGAAACATCAATGATGCGAGAGAATCATTGATTGGATGCCTCCTGCACACCACTCCACTTGGGATCAAGCCCACACCCTGGGCATGTGACCTTGACCAGAATCGCACCTGGGGCCCTTCAGTTGCAGGCCAATTCTCTATCCACTGAGCCAAACCAGCTAAGGCCTGATATAATGTTTTGATAAGCCACCTGGTGTTCTGATAGTGCTTAAATTTAGGTGCTGTTTGGCTGGCTCTTGTCAGCCCTCACGGGGATGTGATTGCTGTACTCTCATCCCCTAGTTCCATATTAGGAGTATATCTACCTCCTGTCCCTCTCAGATGGCCTTCTCAGAGCTCAGGGTCATGTGTGTGGTCTACTGAGACTCCCCATCACATGCCAGATGTATAGAAACCTAGGGGTCATCCTGGACTTCTTCCTCTCCTTCACCTCCATATACAATCCGCCAAAAATTCCCATTCAGTCCACCATCAAAATAGCCCTGAATCTACCCATGTCTCTTTATCTCCTGGTCTAAGATACCTTTATCTCTTCCTGTGCTAATGAGAAAGGCTTATTCTTGTGCAACTGCAGTCACTCATATTCCTCTCCAATAATTCTCTACCTACAGCCAAGAGTGGCCTAGTCAGATCTGACAACTCTCTTCGCCATCCACCATGCTCAAACCTCTTTAATAGCTTTCTATTCTTCTTAGGAGAAAGACAAAACTTTTTATTTTTAATTTATAGAGGAGTTGCAAAGATAGTACAGGTAATTCCTAAATATCCTTCACCCAGTTCCACTTAATGCTAACATCTTACATTACTGTGGCCTATTTGTCAAATAGCATTGACCCATTATTATTAACTAATCTCCAGACTTTATTCGGGTTTCATCAGTTTTCCCACTAATATTCGTTTCAATATCCAGTACAGGATATTATATTGCAGTTAGCCTAATGTCATTTTTCACCAAATGACTATAGAATTTAATGTACAATTTGGCATATTTTTGGGAAAGTGGAAATTATTAATAGTGACCTACGGGAAGTAGGTGAATGGGCTTGTCCCAGGTCACCCTATCTAGAATGACCAGTTAGGTGATGCTCCTCCTACCTTTGATCTTATCTCACACTCTCAAGTTCCCCATCCCATCCTCATGTTTAATGCTAGAGAAATGTCAGCCTTCTTTAATTCCTGCTACTCCCTCTTTCTTCCCATATGCTCTTCCCACTCATTTTTACCTAGTCATTGGCTATAAACTTCCCTGGCCTTCTATATTAGATCAAATCCCTATTCTCACATTTTTAAAGCATAACACGTTTTTTCTTTCTAGCTTATCAATTGCATGTACTTATACTTGAGAGACTGTTTGATTGATGTCTCTCTTCCTTAGACAGAAAGGCCCATGAGGCAAGGAGTGATGATTCCTTCCATTGTCCCCTCGTGCCAAGAATACAGAGTGGGTATTGAGAACTACTTGCTGAATAATTGAATGAATAAACCTCTTTGACACAAAGTGCCATTCAGCACATGTCATATTCTCTGAATAGCATGCTCCATCTGCCAGGAAGGCATCCTCCCTCTGGGTCCTTCCCAAAGCACTGCCTCATTGGGGGACAGGTTTAGTTTTCAGGCTTTTTGCATAGTAGGCATAGTTGTTCAATGACGAATGTCTATATTCAGATTCTTGTCATCAGGATTCTTTTAGTTGCAAGTGACAATGCCTATATGTTTATCAAAAATAATAAGGAAGGGGGAAGTAGTGCCTCCCATACATGGGAAGTATAAGGACTGGCTAGTTTCCATCTGGACTTGATTCAGGTACTTAGGTGAACCCACCAGGATGCTATGTGTCTCCATCACTCTTTACTCCGCTTGCCTTTGCATTCACTCCATTCTTAGACCGGTTTTTGTTACATGGTAGAAATGAGCAGTGGCCATTTTAGACTCACAAGGTCCTTAAGAGTCAAAACTCAGAAGATGAAAAATTCCTATCTTATCAATATCAATATCTGGTCCCCACAAAAGATTCTGATTTGACTTTGCTTAAGTAGCAGTCCACCCAGAAGTCAACCTCTATGGCTGGGGAAGTGAGTGATTCTAAATGGCCATTGGGAATGACACATTCACCCCTCTGGCAGGAGAGGTCAGACTTGAAGGCCAAGGTTCTGTTGGGTGAGAATGGGACAGAGGAAAATGTAGAGCTTTATTGTGATCCTTAGCTTCCAGAAGTGTCACAATAAGAAATAGATTTCTACACCACCCCACCACTAGTTATTTTCACTAGTTTTAAAGTTTTACTAACAGTGCTTTTTCAAAGAAAACGTGAATGAAAGATAATAATGTTAATTTGCATGTAACAATAAACCACAGTGTTTCTCTACATAGTACTCATAAATATCTTTATAGAATAAAATCATTGAGCCAGTTTGTATTAGTAGTTGTCTGAAAAATACCATCCAGGTCAGTTTTTCCTGAGTGGCTCTTAAGCTATCAACTTTTAATTTAGGAGGTTCTGTTATTTGGGCTCAGTGGGCCATATTTTATTAGGTATGTTTTTTGGCAGTAGAAAAAAAACAAAGTGCTCCTGTTTCTAGCATCCCTTTGTAATCAATTTATTTTCACACCATCACTTAAATGAAAAATAAAATAGTCTAGTAGGTAAGATATGTTTCTATTTTCTAGAGTAATCATAGATTGACATATTATGATTAATACTCTGTTTAATTTAGAGTTACCAAAAAAACATTCATAGATTCTCACTAATTCTCTTTTTAAAATGAAGGCCTTAAATTATTGAATCTTTCATACGTGATTTGTGAGGGACTTTAGACACATATACGTTCCTTAATTTGAGCACCATAGTCCAGGCAACTGTGAAAAAATTTTGGATTTTTTTAATTGTTTAGATCAGGGGCTGGCAAGCATTTTCTTTAAAAGGCCATATAGCAAATATCTTAAGCTTTGCTGGTCTTATGGTCTCTATCTTAACTCAAAAAGAGCAGCAAAAGCTGCCATAGACAATACATAAATGAATGAGCATAGCTGTGCTCCAAAAAAAAAAAAAAAAAACATCAGGCAGGTTGGTCCATGGGCCACAGTTTGCAGCTGCTGATTTAGATTCTGTGAGGATAGTATTTATGATTGTTGTTTTGTGGGCTGCTTAATTGTTTACAGTTTTCCTTGTTAGCATGTTTAAGGCAGGGTACCCTGGAGAACAAATCATAAGCTCAAGGGGTTCTGGGTATATATGCTGACTTTAGTCCAATTGCTTAGTCCCTCCAAGCCTCAGCTTTCTTGATGGTAAAATGGAGCTAGTGATAACTGTTCTACTGATCTTTAAGGAGCTATTTTGAGAACCGTATAAGGGGATTTCAAGGAAAGGGAATTAAAAGCACAAAAGTTTCTTGCCACTATAAGGTAGTATTTTTTTTTAACATTATGTCATTGAAGTTGTCAAAATATTTGAAGAAAAAGGAAGCACATCTGTGAAAAATTTTATAATATGTGTATCATCTAAGGACCTGACAGTTTCCATACCATGGCCCAGGATGAGCCTCTGCTCACCTCTGCCTGTTATGCCTTTAAGTCAATGCCAGAGTTCAGCATTGGGTGGGAGGAAGGAGTTGTCACTTTGAAGGCGCCTTTGAACCTGCAGCTATTATTAAGCCCATGCAGGCTGGGAACAATGATGGTGGGCATTGTGGGGTCCTGATTAATCAGAACACACATCACCTCAATTGACTATATGTAACCACAGGAGAAATAAGGGCTATTTTATTTCCACAAAAAACAAACAAACAAACAAACAAAATGGTAAAGAAAAGGTGGCTTCCTCATCAAGTCTTGATTCTAGTTTTGAAAAGAGCATTTTGATGAAAGGCAACTCCTTACACACATACCTTCTCCTTCTTTTCAGCTTGCTAGAGTGGGCCCTAATATTGCTGCTTCAGAAAGGGTTTCTCTGAGCATTCTAATAAAAGTAAGGTTTCCACAGGTATTCATATATTATAAGGTTGAACCCTATTGGTCTTATTTTGATAGTAATTATTATTATTATTTTTTACTTGTTTTTTGTCTGTCTTCCCCATTTGACTGTGAATGTGTGATTTGTCCCCCATTGGATCTCTTACAGTTAGCACAGTGCATGACAAGAGTGGATAAAAGCTTTTGAATGAATGAATATTGCATCCACAGGTAAAGGGACAGTCAACATGGCAGACTAGTGGGCACACAGGAGGGTAGAAGTATTGTTAGACTTTCCTGAATGTCTGTCTTAATGTAGTTTGGAGAGAAACTGGGCTTTCTATGTTACCAACAAGCTTTCTTCATTTTCATAGACAATGAAAAGTTGCTGTGAAGTAGCTTGTGAAAAGAATGCATATGTCAAGTTCTAAAATATGCAGCGCCACACATCTTTAGGATTGACACGTAGACTGAATCTATGTAAATGAATTACTTATCAAAGACAAACTTGTTAGGAAAGCAGACTTTCCATGACACCAATCTATACATTTTTGAGGTTTTCACTACATTATTCATTTATAGAAAGTGTTCATGGATCTTGGCATTTACTTTTAAAAGTGTATAATAGTCTTTGGAAATGTCTTCTCAAACATACTTTTTTTCTGAGGGCAGGATTTAAATTATTTTGGGATAAAATAATTTTATGCACATTATTTAAACAAGTTTGTTCTGCAATCGGGTTCAAATTCTACCGGGTTCAAATTCAAATGCTGTGTTATATAACCACACTAAACTTCAGTTTTCTCAAGAGTAAAATTATCTGATGAGAGAGAGAGAGAGAGAGAGAGAGAGAGAGAGAGAGAGAGAGAGAGAGAGAGAGAGAGAAATAGGGATAGAGATAGAGGTAGAGAAATGAGAAAACCTACACTTAGTACAGTGTTTGGCACATTACTTATTCTCAGTTAACACACTTTTGTTTAAGTTTAATTATGTAAAACAGCTTTCTAAAGTTTGCTAAAACAAATCTATTTGATTTTTATGGAACTATTTTTTTCTTTCATTTACATCTTACCCTTTCTTTCTCGCTCTATTTTATTCGAAAGTACAACCATTAACATCACTCTTTGGGGGAAAAGTCAGAAGACTGTCTCAGAAAACTTGAAGACAAAGCCTATAGCTTCATGGGGCTTGTGTGTGTGCTGGTGGTGGGGTATGTGTGAGTGATCCATTTAAGAAATGATCTCATTCCGTGAAATTATTGTCATCTTTTAGAATGGTTGTCATCTTGAGAAGCACAGAATCCTGTGCCCAGCAGGGATTGTATATTTGGTTGATTAATGGCAGTTAAGGGTCATGATTTTTCAGTCATTCCCATTCCCATTCTCTTGCCATGTGACATATGTCTCAAGAAACAGGTGGAGTTGTTTCATCATCCTGTTCATTCTGATTGGCCATGTGTCTTGCTTTGGACAAAAGAACATTGACAGAAATGACTCTTGTAGGGACTTGAAAAAGCACTTACCCTTTTCTGCTTCTCCTCTTGTTCCCCTACCTTCCTATAAGAACATGCCTGGACAGAGTTGAGACAAGTTAAACAGAGTTTAACTTGAGTTTCTCTAGTCGCCCTAGCCTAAGCCATCCGACCTCAGCTAATTAAGGGCCAGCTGATCCCCAGACATGTCAGAGAGCTCAGCTGAGACCAGATGAATGTGTCGCCTCACCCAGCCTAAATCAGCCACCTGAAGGGTCATGAGCCAAATAAATAGTCATTGTTTGAAGCCACTCAGCATTGGGATAACTTGTCATTCAGCATTATTGTGGAAATATATAACTGATATTGAATATGAGATGAATAGTCTCATGGAGCCCTGTGTGGAATCATTCTAATATATAACTGATTATATTATGTCATACCTAAGTAGCTATACATCAGCTAGACCCTGTTTATTTCATCAACTTTATTCCTTTCCCCCATACCCCAAATGCATCTCTCAAATCTGTACTTATATTTCTGAATATAGCACATTATCTGTCATGGGCCTTAGGGTGTACTGCCTAAAAAGACTCCTTCCACTATCACAGAGTTATATTTTCACTTGTCTCTTGGTTCTCATTTTAAGAATAATTTCCTTTGGATAATCTACTTAAGTCTTCTAAAAGAAGGTTAGGTGATTCTCCTCTGGGTTCCCATAGTTCTCTGTGGTTTCACTTTCCTGGTTTATATCATAAGTTGGTGTAATTGTCTGCTTCTTACCTTTGGTCACTGGAATTCATGTTATCAGGGCCAAAAGCATGTGTTCTGTGGACCACTGTGTCTCCAATGTGAAGCTCAGTGCCTGGCACACAGTATGGCTTAAATAATTGATGTTAAAGGAATGAATAACTAGGTATTAAATTTGTGGACAAATGGGGTCATGATGATATTGTGAAGGTTTCATGCCTCAGAACAAAGATACATGATTGACAAAAAGGAGAATGTCAGGTCCATCTGCAACTTGGTAACATTAAAAACACACAGGAGTTTTCCACTCTGTGGACCTCTTATAAATTATTTTTTATTGATGGATTTCAGAGAGAGAGGGAGGAAGGGAGACAGAAAGAAAGAGAGAGTGAGAGAGAGAGATTGATTTGTTGTTCCACTTATTTATGCATTCATTAGTTGATACTTGTATGTGCCCTGACAGGGGATCAAACTGGCAACTTTGGTGTATAGAGATGAGGCTCTAATCAACTGGTTACCTGGCCAGAGTAATGTGTAGACCTCTCCTATAGGTTTCAGGTAAAGATCAAACACCATCCAGAATGCTAAAATAGAAGTAGAACTTTTGCTTTATAAGTACACCATCTGAAAAGGACAATCTGAATGACATCTGCAAAGTAGGCAGCATGAACTGGACTTCAGTTTCTTCTCTAAATAAGTTATAAAAGTTGAAAAAGAAAGACACTGCTTGGAATTTTTTATAAAGAGCCATTTCCAAATTTTGGGTATTATTTTAGGCATGAATGTATAGATAAAGAAAAAAGTGGGACACAAGCTTTTTGCTGTAAAGATCTATTCCTATGATATCAGGAGAACTCATGCATCAGAAATATATGTATAATAATCTGGTTATAGGAATTTAGATAAGGAGAAAGCCTTTATCCTAACCCAATGTGTTTTGCAAACTAGTGAACACATATTTGATGTCCTACATCTACTCTGACTCATGTCTGCTAGAGCAATTAGAATTCAGTTCCTTCAGGTCTTTCCTTAGGACACCCACACTTCTGTTTTCTTGAAGACTTAGACCTTTAAATTTGAACTTTAACCCATTGGGTGAGTTGATCCTTTCTCAGTTTACAAATAAAGAAAATAATCCCCAGAAGTTGTGATTGCCTGACTTAACCCAAATGTTAGCTAGAAAGGTAAAATCTAGTTCTCCAAACTTGCAGCTCATTCAATTCTTTTTCAACGCAATGCACTGTCTTTGACCCCTTTTCTCACACATGCCATTGGATTGTGCAGAATCTGCTTGGCTGGAATGAATACAAGTTGAAGTTAAATCCATCTAAACTTTAAAATCTAGGGGAGATTTAACATCCTTATGTCCTTTGGAATGCTATGGTGCATTCATGGTTCATGTAGTCAGCAAACTAAAGGTCGGGCTTTAGTTGATATTCAGCAGAGAGTGTGTTGTAATACTGACAGGCTATATTTATACAATGATGCTAAAAGATTAAAATAAATATATATCAATGTTGATCCTACCAATGAATGCAGCTGATGGAGTTAACATCAGTTTTGGAGTTTTTAATTGTTTACACATATGTTGCAAATGGCAGTTTTTTCCAAAATATAATAATTTGGCACTTCATTCTGTAGATTTATTTTTGGAAAAAGATGAAATAATGTGTTTAATATGGGTAAGCCTAGATTTCTAGACAATATTAGTGAGGGAAAAATTATGGACCTGGCTTGTAATCAATTCTTCAATCAGTTTTATGGGAATTCCATCTCTCAAGTCTTTTTAGGCAGCGATTTTTGCTTTTCCAAGTGCTAAAGGAATAAGAATGTCATGCTCTCCAATTTCTCATAAGGGAAGATAACAGAGATCTATGGTATTTGGATCTGTAGGTTAATGTATTAATTTTACTCCATATCTGTGCCCACATTTCTCTTGTCCCTTGTGCCCAAGAGATCCCAATCTCCTGCCAACAGGTTTCAATCCCTGTTCTACTTTCTGCTACATCTTTAAAGCTAATGACATGGTTCCTACCCTTGTCTTGAGAAGAACTGCTCCCAGGAAAAAGGATGATTTCTCTCAAATGGTGGTTATTTTGGTTCAACTATGAACCTCTCAGCACTTGTAATTTTCTTTGAGATCAGTAGCTCTTTCTGATGACAACCAACTTAAATAGAAAAGAAAAAATGAGTGAAGGCTTTAATAAAATCAAATCATGTCAGTCAATTCACAGAGCATAATTCAGAAATGTTTACTGTTGTATTCTTTCTGATTTTTGTGTTTCCTTGGAACCCTTCTTGGAGATGTATTGTGAATCAGTGACTCAAGAGGAATCCACTTCAGGCACTTGTTCAACATTTCTGAGAAAAATCCACAGGATGTTTAATTCCCTGTTGGAATGGAAGCTCATGTTATTCGTAATCACATATTTGGATATAATCAGGTCAATATGTAAGTGACTTTGCATGTGAACCATTGTGTCCATATTTTCCTTCACAGGTTCAGCAAAGTCTGTTTTCTCGGAGACAGTCTAGTCAATACCTGTGCTTGAACAAGCCAGATATGTGACATTTAGGGAGCCGAGTGTCATGGGAGGCTCAATTCACAAAGGTTAGTAGTTATAGCAAGGATGACATGAGCATGAAAAATCCTTCCCTCCACTGTAAGCTGGACCTGCTCTTCCATCAGCTCAATACAAGTTAGTTCTGAGCAATTTCCCCTGCAATTACCTGATTAGCAATACCAATTGCTTCTCCCTGTTTCAAAGACCTTGATTAAATGATATCCCCTCCTGATTACTCTATCAAGTCCAGCTACTATGGATTATTGACCTCTCTGTGTTAACTGACTGTCTTATTCCTTTGGCAAGCTGCCAGGCAAATGGGAAAGCAGCTGTTTCTTGAGATGGGGAGAGGGGAATGTCAAATTATGTGATCCTTAAGGCTTTTGCAAGCTGGCAGATCATTAGCTGACCTTGAAATTGTTTTGGTGGTTGTTAGTGTGTTTGACATCCCTTTAGGTTACCTAAGATTGACAACTGGATAGCAGAAGTGGTTGATCTTCTGATACAAAACACCATCACCTTAAAGCTTGTAGACAGGTGTATTGTGGGTTGCTGTAGAGGTTTTATGGGTGGAAGAAATGAGCTGCTTTAGCCTACTTATAGAGTTCTGGATTGTTTTGAGCCACAAGGCTTACATTTTGCCTTACTTTCTTGTGAGCTGAAATCTTATGTAAAGGCTGCTGAACATGCTGATTATTATTAAATGGCTCTATAGAGCAGGGGAAGCTATCTTTTTGTAGATCTTACCTATACAGTGAAGGGTGTTTTGACCCATGCCCATCAATGACATAAATGTATTTATAATCACTCTGCCACCACGATCTTTAAATATAGATTATTTTCTTTTTAGTTGTTTTACTTCCTTTTCAAAATATAAAGTCAACTTTTATGTCTTCTTTTTTCTATTCCAAAATGGTCCTCCCATCTGAAGATGTATAGGCAAAATGTTGGGAAAGAAGGCTTAAGATAAGATAAATATTGTTTAAAAGAGACATGATGTTTGCTTTTTCTTCACACTTACTCCAACTATGTTTTTCCTTTTGTTATAAACTTTATTTTAGAACAGTTTTTGATTTACAGAATTCTTGTACAGGTAGAACAGAGTTGCTGTATCTCCCCACCCACTTTTTCCTATTATTAACATTCTACATTACTATGAAATATGTCATAATTAATTAACCAAAATTAATAAATCATTACTGACTAAATTACATAGTTTATTCAGATTTCCTTAGTTTTTTACCTAATGCCTTTTTTTTGGTTCCAGGATCTCCTCTAAAAACATGACAATTAATCATCATGGCTCAGTACTTTCCTCTTGGCTATGAGAATTTCTCATACTTTCTTTGTTTTGGATGACCGTGACATTTTGAGGCATACCATTTAGGTGTTTAATACAATGTCCCCACATTTAAAGTATAATTGTATAGTGGAGAAACCTGATAAACATGATCTTTAGCCAGATTATCAAGGTCAACATCAACAGTTGTAAATCATGTTGATATGTATGTACTCTTGATATGATATAATGAGAATGGTACCTTTTCACTATGTTGATTATGTCCTTTTAGGCACAGTAGTTTTAAATTTTGTTGTAGTTTAATTTACCTATTTTTATTTTTGTCACGCATGTTTTTGGTATCACATCCAATAAATCATTATCCAATTCAACACCTTATCTTTTCTTCTAAGAGTTTTCTAATTTTAGCTTTAACATTTAGCTCTTTGAGTTGATTATGGCATATAGTTTATGGTAATGGTCCAACTTTCTTTACTCTTTTGTGTGTGAACATCCAGTTTTCCAACACCACACCATTTGTTAAAAAGACTTTTCTTTCCCCATTGATTGGTCTTGGCACCTTTGTTGAAAAATATTTGACTGTATATGTGAGGGTTTATTTCTTTGATTTATATGTCTGTCTTTATGCCAGTACCATACCAGTTTTGATAACTGCATCTTTCTAATAAGTTTTGAAATTAGGAAGTGTGAGACCTCTAACTTTGCTTTTATTCAAGATTGTTTTGGCTATTTGGGTTCCCTTGGCATTCCATATGAATTCTAGGATTGAATTTTTTATTTCTGCAAAACAAGACAAAACAAAATACACTATTGGGATTTTGATAGGTATTTCATTAAATCTATAGATCATTTTGGATAGAATTTATATCTTAAAAATCTTCTGATTCATGAACATGAGATATCTTTTCATTTATTTGTGTCTTCAAACCTTCAGCAAGGTTTTGTAGTTTTCAGTGTAGGTATTTTTTTCTCCTTGGTTAAGCTTATTCCTAAGTATTTTACTCTTTCTGATATTATTATAAATTGAATTATTTTCTTAATTTCCTTTTGGATTGTCAACTGTTAGTGCATAGAAAAACATTGATTTTTGTGTCCGATAACTGAATTGTAATTTAATTCACACCTTCAGAAAACAAGTATTGTATTTTAGGGTCCATTTTTGAACCTAATAGTTCACCTGAAGAGGGATCTGCAGTCTCAGTATTTTGACTTCAGAGTGCTTTCACTCACGTGTTTGACTCAGCATCTAATTTATTTAAGTAGATTCTTGACTTAAGGATTTTCTTTCTTAACATCTTGCTCTTACTCCCAGGAGAGTGAACATGCTTGTCCTTTTTATAATGGAAAAGAGAGAGACCAAATTAGTCTCATCCTATGGAGTAGATGTCCTTAGATAGTGATAATGTCATTGCTACTGATAGGAAAGCTTGTTTCACATGAGTCAATTAGATTTCCCATAGTGCTTAGGAACATAGTCTTGGGGTTAGAAAAATCTGGTTTACCTATCTCTAAGATTTAGTGGCTGTGAAAACTTTCTCATTTCCTTTTTATCATTAAACCTCAATTTGTGTATTTTTTAAGAGAGATAAAAAGACTGATAATTACCGCCTTAAGTTCATACACACATGAATGAGAAAACACATGTGAAGTGTTTAGCATAAGAACAAGCATGTCAAACACATGCTTTGAATAACTTGCTATCATGTTTGTCCCCTGATCAGTTGTCAAACAATGAATTTAGTGCTTAACACTAGAATTTTTCAACTTGACTATTACTGAATATAATAGAAAGAAATTATCATTGCAACAAGCAAATGCACAGCATAATGATTTTCTTGGGAGGAGGAGGAGGTTGGTGGAAAGGATTTACCACAGAAGATATGACCAGGTAGCCATATTAACTTTTTATTTGAAAGTTGGTGGAGAAAGATTAGTCTGTTGCTAGGGGGCTCGGCAAGGATAGCAGATGTGTATCAGGGGACCCTGTGCTGTGAGTTGGTGCAGAATTCATAATCAACAATGATTAGAAATTCAGATACCACATTTCACAAACTGGCTCCATTCCAACTCTCCTGCATGCGTGCCTGAATCCAAATAGTATCGTTAAAGAGAAAAGAACAGCAAAACTGTGAAATGTGCAGTTTAATGAACTTCCCAAATATAGGGCCTCAAAAAAAAATCAGCTCCAAAGCAAATAGATGAATGTGTGCTAAATGAAATTTTATCTTCCAGCTATCCGAAAGCCACTTGTCTCAAAGCCCTCCTACACCAAATATGCTGGAAATTTTCTTAGCAAATGTGTATCACTTTAGATGAAAATAGTTAAAATGGAAACAAGTGGGTAAAACAGAATCAGAGAAGTGAACAGATGGTATGTAAGTATAATGATGATCCAATTGCACCATATTACAAATGAGGTATCACAAAGTCTCAGGGAAGCTTCTGGCCAAATACTTGAACATAATGGAGAGAAGCCCTACTTGTATCTCCCCTCTTTTTTTTTTCCTTTTAAAACTGAACAAAATTGCAAACAAATAAAGCAACCTACCAGAAAGTTAACACTGAATACCTATTCCCACAACACATATCCTTCTGAATGTCTTCACAAGAAATTAAAATAGGCCATGTTGCATGTGGTCAGACACTATTTCTGTGGAACTCAACAGCATCAAGGGCTGAGCATTGAAGGAGCCTTTAGAACAGCAAGCGACCACAGCACTTCCCTTTTCCTGGTCCCTCGGGGAAGTCGTGCATTTTATGCCCTTCTGTTGCGGTATGGATTTTCTGGCATCTTTTCTAAGTTTCTTAAATTGTTGGTGGAAATTGCTTCAAACCACTGTGTTATCTCTCTCAGATGTTCTCACGGAAACTGAAATAGATGTGTCATCTGCAATCACTTAGCAGTTTTTAAAAGCCCTTGTGTTAGAATGTCACAACATAATTTTGCATTCAGTTCAGACCCTTCCAACAAAGTTGAACAACTAGCGGAGATATTTGCAAGGGTCTAAGGATTATTTTATTAATCTGAACATCAAATTAGTTTCAACTCTGCTCATCAAATATTTCCAGAACATCCACAGTCAGCTTAGAACTGAATTTAGCAGAGCACCTCCACATTCGTGAGGAGCCCTGAAATTTCCAGGCACAGAGAAAACTGTCCAGCCTAAACAGTTCACTCTAACAAAGTATTAAAAGGAGACATTAGTGGCTATTACAGCTAAATCCTTTGCTATAAGAATTGGCACAGGCCCACCAACCCTAGGGGCCTTGTCTTACCCCATCTTATATGGCCCTTCCTGGCTCCATAGGCCATCACATATCCACGCTGGAACCGTACCACCTTCAACAATGACCTGACACTACTGAGCTTCCCTCCCCAGCCAAGTACATGGCATGCATCTCATCAGTTTGCCTGGCTTCTCCAAATGAGGTGCTGCCTACATGTGTGTCACCACTGGCTGGGGCTGCCTCAGCGGCATGGGCAATGGGACCCCAGCATGCCTGCCACAGGTGGCCTTGTCTCACAGTGAGTTTATAGGCTTTGTAGCATGTTGCTATAGCATCACAAATTAAGTCTTTGTAATATACAGATAATGTTTTAATGCCAGTAAATAAACAAATAAATGCTTACTATGGGTAAATCTCTGTTATATAAGCTCACAATACCACATTTAATACTATGCACATATTAGGGGGTTAGTAAAAATTTGTTTAGGGAGGGAAACCAAAATTACTGTACTTCATTTCTTTAAATAGAACACTACCCAACTATTTGAGTGTATAAGAGAAGTGAATCTTATTTTTCATAGTTTTCCTCCTTATTCAGGGCTTGTTCTTAGGATCATGGGGTTGAAAGTTATCTGAACAGAGGGCTGCATTACTAGTTTCAAATATTTCCTGATGTATATAGCAAGCCTAACTTTTATTGCTACATATAGTTTTATGTCATTGGCCTAGGAGGAGAGGTAAAATAAAATAAATTTGTTTATATATTTAGATTCTTATAAGCATAAATAAAAATGTTTATCTTTCATTAATTTCTATCAAATGCATTATATAGAAATATTTAATAAAGTAACTGACACATTTTTTATGAAAGCAGTGTAAGTGCCCTTTTCATTTGTCTTTACGCTTGATATAAATTTGAGCTCTGCAATTTTAAGCCCTGTCAGTGACCTGGAATCAGCCATCAGAAGGGATTTCCTGGGGAATTCTGACCAGGGTCATGAACTCAGGTTAATTTACACCTAAACCCTCAAACACAGGTGGTTTTTTAGTCTTTTTTTTATTTGAGAATTTTCAGAGTCAGACAATATACAAGTCCCTACCTTCACTTCTGAGTTTAAATTGTGCTTTTAAATCAATCAATCAAACAAACAAAATATATCTATCTGGTTTAAGTCATTCTTGCTAAAAGTGAATTATTTTGTTTTGTTTAGTCTTTAATGGATATCAGTAGGCAATGCCACAAGGAGAAAGAAAAAAGGGGACTTCAAGGTTATATGCAGACACAAAGGCAAACTTTAAACTATAGACTTATAGCAAATAATACCCATAGAAATTCTTGTAAGATATTTTGTAATGAAAAATATTATAGTACTTTTCTGAGTAAATCTACATAGTTATAAAGGAGGGATCTTGAGTGTCTCTCTTCTCTCTTTCTTCCTCTTATATATATTAAGATCATGTCTTTTGTGTGATAATTACTAAAGAAGGGATGCCTATTTCTCTTAATTCTTTCTACAGACTATTTGTTGTCAGACTAATTATCATAAAACATGGTTACACTTTCAATAGCTTCCCATTGCTTATGTAATATAATCCAAACTTCTTAGCTTGACACTCCTGACTGTCTTAGGTCAGATCTCCTAGAAATGAATATGAGGTATGGATTCTCATGCAAGTAAATGAATTGGAGATGTACTCAGCAGACACGTGTACAGAAGAAAAGGAAGCAGGAGAAGGAAAAGGAAGAATCTAAGCAAGGATGTGGTTTTAGGGATGACATTAACTTTAGCTTGATCCCATAGGGAGCTCTGACTTATGAATGGCACCAATACATTTTTTCCACATGAGGCAAGGTGACCACTTTGTGTACCCTTGTCTCAGTGTCTGATCTTAGGTATCACATCTACGTGGATTTCTTTAGCAGGGGCACTTTTCCAGAAAATGGTATGGCTGTGAGCCTTTATCACCAACACTCAGATGGTGGATGAGTGCACCAAAGTAGTAAAAGAAATTTGGATACTCAGGCTCCTATGATCTGGCTTTGGTCTTATATTCATCCCTCCCCCACCCTCCATTTATGTTTTCTTCTGAAGCTTCCTATAAACATTTACTTCCTTCTTTATAATGACAGGATTTAAGGATTTACTACATCTTTAACCTTCCCTTCAGTAACCTGAAAGATGGTTGACTATAAGATTTTTTTAGACAACTGGTAAGCCAGTACAACATTTATTAAACTATGGGTAAGATTCTCTTGAGTGCGTACCCATAACCATTCCCCCATTTCTCTTCTTCCTTGTGGACAAGACCCATGCACCATTACAGAGGCTGAAAATGAGTTGATACCCCTTTTTCCTGCCTCTCTTATTGCCTGAGCTGGGTGTGTGGCATAATCTTGGCCAGGGGATTTAGGAAGTCTCCTGAGGGTTTATGGGAGGATAGAATCTCACCGTTGCCTGTCTTCTTTTGGATAACTTCATATGAAACTAAAATGTTTGAAACTAGTTCTGACACTTTACAATTCCAAAACAAAGCCCAAAGAATCTCAACAGTCTGTTTGCAATCTTGCTTTCATTGAGCCTCTGAATTAACCCTGATGACTGCCATAGATTTTTTTTTTGCAATTGAGTAAAATAATTTCCCATTGTTTAAATCATTTTTGTTGGATATTTTGTTCTTTGCAGCTGAAAGTACCCTACACTCTTTTCTTAATTGTAGAACTTTCTGGTAAAAGTTGAGTTTGAGAATGTGGCTAAAAATCTAAGAATTAAGAGAATCTTCCTACTCCCTTCTCTCTAAACTGACAGCAACTGCACTCAGCAAATTGCAGGGATTTGGACTGTGGACCTATTTCATATAGAAAAAATATGTCAATGGTCCAGCTTCTATGCCAAGAAAAAAAATAGGAAGCTAAAGAGTACTGCCTTTGAGTGGTCCAAGTGGCTGGTCTTCCATGCTTGGACCAGGCAATGCAGAGGGAAACTGGCTGTGGAAAGTCCTCTTTTAAGGCATAGTGACTCTGATAAAGGCCATGCCCCACCCATCAAACAAGTTACTCTTACTCTCTGAAAAAGTAAGTAAGGGTGGGAAGAGAGAGGCTATAATGGGTGTCTGTAATATTCTCTAAGAAGAAAGTGTGGCTTTAGTTTCTTCTTTTTGACCAGAAAATGGGATAGAGAATGAGAAAGAGATTCTCTTCTGACAATTCATAATGGTAATAACAATTATGAGCCCATACTATACAGGGAACATTTTTCCAAGAGCATTATATGCAATATCTCCACTGAAATTCACAGTAAATCAGAAATATGCCACTTCTTTTCCTCTCTGACTTTCCTTTGAGCTCTCTTGCCTCTTTTATAGACTCACAAGAAGCAAAGTTCCCTTCAACTGCAGAGCTCCGCATCCTCCTCCCCTTAGTTTTGTGTTCACAGAAGGGAAAGGTTGGGAATTAGGTTAAGAGTGATGGGTGAAATATCTACTCATGAAAAAATAACCCATCCTTTTCTCTACCAAATACTTTAATTTACTTCATATGTTTATGCTGGTTACTTAAAACATGTTATACAAAACATGGCATGTATAATAGGAAATGTTCACTATTTTGTAGAGCCTGAAATTAGAAATATAACTGAGTATGAAAAGAAATCTATATGAGATTACTCTTGTAGAACATTTCCTATATAAGACTAGTTCTATGAGATATTAATAGATTTTTAACACATAAATCTTCATTGAAACTCTATGAGAACAGGAAATGAGCCTGAAAAGTTTCTCAAAGTTATTGAACCATGAATTCCATATGATGGGGAACACCTTTTAACATTTCTGGAATAAATGTTATGTTATACTTTGAGATACTAGCAGACATGAATAATTTCCTTATATCAGTAATTAGATTACTAATGTCACAACATGTCCATTTATATCATCAAAGGTTCTGCTTTAATCACATTGAATAATTCTCAGATATGGAAATATTACTTAATTTTTATGTCATCTATCATTGATACCACTTACACTGAGCTTTCTTTTTTTCCTAAATTACTTCTTTTTTCAATCAAGAGCATCCAAATATATCAAAGAGATGCTTCAATGAAGATGAAAATAATGTCTTTTTTAATGTGAATTAAGTTCTAATACAATAAAGATAAAAATAAAACCAACAATTAGAAATATTATATATCACTCTTTTTTCTTTTTAAAAAATATTTTTTTATTGATTTCAGAGAGGAAAGGAGAGATGAGAGGGATAGAAACATCAGTGATGACAGATAATCATTGATCGGCTGCCTCCTGCATGCCCCCTACTGGGGATGTGCCCTTGACTGGAATCAAACCCAGGACCCTTTAGTCTGCAGGCTGACTCTATCCACTGAGCCAAATCAGCCAGGATATCACTCTATCTTGAATAGCAAAGAATTATTTTTTCTCTGATCTTTTAAAGAAATTCTTATCTTTCATCAGTTGTTTAGGACTAAATAGTTCCAACAGTAATACGAGAATAGATATATGTTAGGGTTGAGTAATTGCATAATAATTAATATAATTAGTTCATAATCACTCATATGACCCAAAGATAAGAAAAGCTTGACTATTTATATTAAGCAGGCAAGCACAGGGTTAGAATACAGAAAAGCTTATTACAATGTTGGTATGAATTTCACTGCCAAAAAGATGATGCACTGGGACTGAAAGAGAATAAAGAAAAGTAGATGAGAAAAGTACATAGAATAAGAGGTAGGAAAGTTGGTTTTCTTTTTTGGAATGACTTGATAAATGTCCTCTGTACATTTTATACTGATGTGTACATTTTATAGTAAATAATAAGAGAGGTATACTTTGAAAGTTACATGAAAATATCCACAGAAATGTGATAATCAAGAAATACTAGAAAGGCCCAGTTATTAATAGGAAAAACACTGGATTTAGAGTAAAAAGCAAGGGGGTTCTAGGTCTCACCTTGTATAGAGAGGGATGTGCCCTTGGAAGCAGGTTATGAGTTACTAGATTATCATTATCCCATTTCTATTTCTAAATGTATGGCATTACCTTAAAGGTATTTGAAAATAGTTTACTAGATGCAAATGTTTTTGGTAGATGTAACCTTAGTATATGTGCATGTGTTTGGCCTCCCTGGGGAATGGCATAATTATGTACTAAACATAATAAAAGGCATATCTCATGAGATACATGAAAGAAAACCAAGTACTCCAGAGGGAAGTAAGATGAAAGATGAGATGGGGGCACGGTTACATAGCTCATGAAGTTTTTGTGTCACCTTAGAAGAAGGTGTTCCAGTTCAATATGCCTTGAAATTTTCTTTACAAAACCCTAGTTACTGTAGAACTTGATGAGGTGTGAGAATTGAGAGGAGGTGTATTTTGGTGCTCTTGTGTTCCATCTGACTTGGCCAGCACAGCCAGCTTCTGTACTGGCTCTGAAGATGTATTATGTATTATGTACCAGGCAGGATTATCTTAAATAAGCTGAGTACTTGCCTTTCCCCAAATCTCTTCAGAAGGAATTTGGAAGATGGGCCAAGGGGTTATTTTCCTCTCAAATATGTATGTATTCATGTTTTATTTATAATCACTCTGAAAATCTCATTTTCAGAGATGTAATGCCTGCATTGTGGCTGTAGAAATGACAAATGACCACAAACATAGCAACTTCACATCCACTTATGATCTCCCAGTTTCCCTGGGGGCAGAAGTTCAGGCACAGGTGCCTCTGCTGGTTCCCTGCTGAGGGCCTCAGCACATGATTGGGTCCCTTTCCAGAGGCAGTCAGGGAAAATTCCTTTCTAGGCTTATTCAGCTTGTTTATTGAATCCACTGTCATGTGGTTATAGGTCTAAGGTCCCTGTTCTTTGGCTGTCAGCTGAAGGTTGTTCTCAGTTCTTGGAGACCACCTGCATTTGAAAGGCTTATGGCCTCCTTCAAGCCAGCACTGATGGGTGAAGAAGTCTTTCTCACACTTCCAATTTCTCTGGCCTCTCGTTCTGCCACATTTAACCTGCCTTTCTCTTCTGCAACATCTCTATTCTGACTCCAATAGTTCCCAAATTACACTTTGGGAAACTCTGTAAGCCTTAGTTTGAATATAGATGCTTTAGATAAATTTGGCCTAATATTTTTTACTTAGTGGTGGTAAAAAAAATATGCACATAACACAAATAATTATTTTATAAACCTAAATATGGTTAATGGTTTAATGGAACAAAATTCATAGAAGGGAGAGAGTTCTTTGGTTTGGGGAGCAAAGGGAATCAGAAAATCGTTAGTAGGAAGAGGTAGCACTTGAGTTGAGGTTTGTGATGGTGGGACATGGAATACATGGCAAGGCCATCCATAGGCGAGTATAAATGTGGTTAGCCCAAACTGGACAGAATGTGTAAAAGTTGTGGGAGCCATATCTTGGAAAGTTCTTTTGGTCACAATTCAGAGACCCTATGTGCTACATCAGACTTGTAAACATCTCCATAGGCAACAAGGTGAAGTGGTAGCATTTTGAAGATGCATAGCTCATGTGAGGAGTCATGTTTTAAGACCATAAATCTAGCCATTTCATATAGAATTAACTGAAAGGGTAAAAAATAAAATAAGAAGAGAAGATATGCAGTATGAGGGTGTTGGCAGGTTTGGGAGAAATATAATTAGGAATAAACTGGAGTATGGAGTAAGAGTGGTGAGGTTGGAAATCTACACCCTTCTCTTTCCCTAACAAGGTTTACATGGATAAGATTATTATTCTTACTCTCTTTCAGCTGTCTTTTAAACTCAAGTTATAAGTTCTCCTTTAAAAAATGAGAAAATTCAGAGATTTGTAGCTAAATTTCAGATCTTACCCTTAATTCATGTCTTCCACAATTCCCCTTTCTTTCTAGTTATTGCAATTGTAGCTTCATTCTAAATTACTCCAAATTCTGGGCTTTCCACATTCCTGTAAAGTTAATGTAGTTCTTTATTATTATTTTTCTATAGCTCCTATAATTTTCTAATATAAAACATGTTTTACTTATTTATTACCTCTGTTGTCTGTCTTCTCTATTGGAATGTAAGTTGTGCAAGCTGTATGTTGTAAGACCTTAATACAGGTTTGTTGAATGAATACATGAATAAATGAATGATAGATTAGCTGCAAAGCTGGAACTAGATTGAGACACTCAGTATTTCCAGAACATGCTTCTTTGACATTGTCTTTTACATATTTAATACAGTGATAAGCAATTCACTTGGAAGGTAGAGTATTCTACTGATGCTTGCAAACTACAAAAACATTATTGTATAGAAAGTAATTATATCAGAATTTGAAGTATTCACCTTAATTAGACTTGCCAATGATAGTACAAGCACAAAATCTAAATTGTACAGGCTACAGATACTTGGGTGCTCTTGAGTCACCTGTTACATATTGACAAGGGGAATTCTGGGTGGGTCACTAGAAACAGATGATCCTTCAGATTTCAGACCACACCCGGGAAAGTGTGTTCCACACATGTGTGGCCATGTGACTGTGACTTGGTGAGCAAGCAGGCAGTGTGGGACCAGATTTTGGCTTACTTAAAGCCAACAAAGGAATCCAGCCATATGGTGCCATTTTGAGGATGTCAGGAAAAACTGTATGCACTCCCAAAAGCCTTTCCTACATACTTGCTGCTGGTTTTACTCAGAGGCGAAAAAGAAAGAAAACATGTTTTTTTCCTACAAATACACATATGGCTTAAAATACAAATTCCTTTGTAAAAAAGTTGAACTTGATTTAAAAATCCATTAAGATATGAATAATAGCAATATTTTTTTCCTGGGAAGATATTTTAATGTGGAGACAGCAGTGCAGAGGCGCTGTAAGCCTGGTGGCTTGAAAGGTGACCATGCCAGGACGGGTGTTTAAGTACAAAGAAGAAATTGAATGCATTCAATGAAATACCTATCTCAATCACCATGTTAGTGAGTTCAGGCCTTCCTTATGTATAGGGTTTACTATACAAGGTTCCTTTCTTTGGTCATCCACATAATTGTAGGTAGAACACTTTGTCTTACATTGTTGTTGTTGTTTTTATATTTTTATTGATTTCAGAGAGAAAGGGAGAGGGAGAGATAGAACATCAATGATGAGAGAGAATCATTGATAGACTGCCTCCTACACATCCTACACTGGGGATCGAGCCCATAACCCAGGCATATACCCTGACCAGAGTTGAACTGTGACCTCCTGGTTCACAGGTCAATGCTCAATCACTGAGCTATGCTGGCCTGGCTATCTTACATTGTTTATAGAATAAAATATTTTGATTTTTAGTTTATGTAGATAAGTCATACGTAAACTAAACACATTTACAAAGATCTGTTTGACTTAGAATGAGACTGAATTTTATCTGCACCAGATGAATGACAGTATAAGTATAAAAGGTCATCAACTCCCACTGTTAACTAGTTAACTAATTATGTAGCCTTCAGGAAATAGTTTCTTGTGTCTGAAATTATCAATGTCTCCATCTATTGATCAGTGGATAGCTGGTCTCTAGTTGGCCTTCCATCTCTGAGATACTAACACCTTTTTATTTAGCTTGTGAGTAAAACAGGTAACACCTGAGACTAGAGCGCAAGGCCTCTGAGGGAGCTGTGATGGGACAGCTGTGTTTAAATGCATCCATGTTTGAAGTTGTGCTATCTTGTATAACAATTATCCCCCTGGGCCTCAATTTCCTCTTTTATGAAATGAAGCTATTGGGCTATAAGTTGTTTCTTTTGGACGAAATATTCCAATTTTCCATAGTTCTGATATAAACATCAGGTTTTAGAATTGAGTCAAGTTGTGAAGTGATTTGGTGCAATGCAGCAACGGGGCTAACATTAACTTAGCCTTTTCACTTGGTAAAAATACAACTATTTAAGATCCCTTCTTCTATTTCTTATAACCTATTCAAGTTGATTGGAAAATGTCTACAAATATTGCAAACTTAAAATCAACAAGAAACCCATACCCAAGAGAAGCAGTCTGAAGTGTTTCTTTTATAAGTCAAAGTCATATTGTATGCCTTGATCTTCATATATAAGAATTTATTTTTTTCATCTAGAAATGTGGGCAGAGCTTCTGAAAGATATTTGAGTTGCATAGATTTTGGAAGTCACTTTCTGGAAGTAAATTCAAGGTAGACACCTATGTATATTTTAGCTGATTCATTTCCTTGAACATTCTCAAAAATATTTTCCTAATCCACTTTATTCTAAAAAAAATTAAAAAGGCACTCTTTTTAGTCTTTCACTCTCTGTTTCACTTTCACAAGAATTATAAATTCTCATTAAATTATTGAGGTTACTATTAAACAAAGACAGCTCTGTCATTGTATTTTCCAGTATTTGAATTTGAATTATTGTGGATTCTACTTGTAAAGGTTACATTTCAACTCTGTCATGTTCAACCTCAATTTATTAACTAGCAAATTCTTTTCTGCTGGCCAAACTACTGGTTGCCAATTCCTTTATCCTTTATTTCATTATTTCCGTCCATTTTGTTTTGTTCATCTGCTTATTGTAGAGGAAATATCCTCCAGTCAACAGAGTTTCTCAGATTCTGTGAAAAGATCATTGATGATCGAAGTGTTTGCTGGTTATGACAGGGTCGGGGTAGTGACAGGGGGCAGTCTTCAAAGTAGGAAGTCACCTTGTCACCTAAAGACATGATACTTAAATGTATGAAATAGCAATATCTGGCTTCCAGTGCAGGTGGAAAATGAAATAAAAGATATTAGAGCCCCAGAAACATGAGTTACTGCAGATGTGCCTATAATTGTCACGCTGTGCAGCACAGCACATGGTAAACTTTATTGCTCTGTGTCCCTCCAACTCCCATTTGCATCTGTTTGCTGGATGTAATAAAATATGGATGGATCTTGGCTGGCTCCTGCTCTGCTGAAAGTCCTTTGTGGCAACCTGCTTTGTTGTTTATCTAGGTGCTTTTTCTGGCTTCCTAAAGGAGACATTTTGAGAGAAAAGGAGCAAAGGGGAAACGTGCCATTCAGAAGTGGGCTTATAATAGGCAAGTTCTTTGCCAAATGCATGGAAGTCACAGGTGTGTTCCACCTGAGACAGTGCAATCTGTGCTTGGTAGTATGAGTAGGTGTCTGGGATAAAATGTATATATCATGAAGACTCATGTGAATTGACTTAGTATTTTAAAAATATCAATCAGGTTAACAAGTACTATCTTAATTTATAAAAAAATCAAAAGGTTAAAGTTGATCCAATAGGAATTAGGGAGGCTTCTATATTATTTGTAAACTCCAATAATATAAAAATACTGTCTACCTAGGAGACAGTCATTTTCTGGCTATTGTTCCTTGTCATTGAATTCTCTCTTCCAGCTTTTCCCTGCAGTCAGCAGAAGTCAGTTGATCTCACCTTGTTTGACTCTGCCTTCCAAGAACAGAGAGGCCAGGCCATTGGCAAAATTCATGCTAATTTTACACTAATTGGGCATTCATACTAGATTTGGTATTCCTATCTAGTCCTAAAAGAATAAAAGAGACTTTGTTTTTTAAATGCAAATTTATTTTTCTCAAAATAAGAATACCTTACATGTTTTGAGTGCTTCATAATATAAAGCCTAGTTTCACATGTTCTCTCATTTAAGGTACATAGCATTCTTGAAAACGTCAGTTATTAAGTACATTTCATAAGGTCATTAGTTCTTGTTATTTTAGCACCACGCTCTAACCAACTGAGCTAACCGGCCAGTGGCAGTTCTTGTTATTTTATATCTTCTTTGTAAATCACCTCAAAACTTTGGAAGGATGAAATGGAAATATTAAAATATATTGTCTGCATAGTGGTAATAAAATAATCATGATTAGGGCCCAGATTCTTTGGTGTATAATTCAGCTGCTTCTTCCTATTGGGAAGATAATCAGAATCAATTTCTTTCCCTGGTTTTCATTCCATGACTTGTTATGCTCCACAATAACTGTCAGAATAAATGTTTACATTGCTTTCAGAATTAAATATTTTAGTGACTATTGGGGAAGTTAGGTGGGAAAGCTGACTGGCTCACTTCTTGGACATAAAATGAGAATGGGCAGCTTTGCAAGGTGCATGCATGTCTGCAGTCATAGATTCCTCCACTAATTCAATGGATTGAATGTGACCTGTTTTCAAGGTAGTATTACTTGTGCTTAGGACCCAGAGATAAAAAGAAACATTGTTTCTACTCTCCATTGACTAATAATTCTAATATTAATTGTAATGAACTGTTGTATTTATACATGATAGGTAGTACATAGATGATAGTTAAAACTTTTTGGTAGATGAGGTCATTTAGATAAATAATGTAAAATGAGAAGAATAAAGGGTAGAAAGTCAAATCTTGGTGAATAGCAACATTTAAATATTAAATAAAAGAATAAGAGAAAAAAATCTGAAATCAAGTAGGAAATATCAGAAAATAATATAATAGTGTCATGAGCATTAAAATAGATGAGTGTGTTAGTTTCTTAGGGCTGCCATAACAAAGTACATATTGTAAGCAGGGTGGTTTTGAACAAGAGAAATGTATTCTCTCACAGCTTGGAGGCTAGAAGTACAAACTCATAGTGTCTGAAGAGCCATGCTCTCTTTGAAACACCCAGGGGAGAGTCCTTCCTTGGCTCTTCCAACTTCTGGTAGCTCCAGGTATTCTTTGGTTGCTGGCTGTAGAACTCCCACCTCGACCTTTCGTTGCCCTTTGTGTCTGTATTTTTAATGGTGCTCTCCTCTCTGTGCATGTGTCTGTATATTACAAATATCCCTCCTCTCATAAGGATACAAGTTATATTGGATGAGGACATACCCTAATGACCTCATCTTAACTTGATTACATCTGCAAAGACTCTTTATTCAAATAAGATCATATGCACAGGTACTGGGGGAAAGGTTTTCATTCTATCTTTTGAGGGGGGGGGCACAATTCAATTCATAACAGTCAGTGTTTCAGGAAGAAAGGGGAGTCAAACATAAGAAACAAAGCAGAGAACAAGTAAGGACACATATGTAATACCTTAATCAATAAAGAAATTTTTAAAAAAAGACTAAATGTGGCTACTAGCTTTTATAATTAGACATCTGTTGATCACCTTGTTTCCAGCAGACTCATTAAGGTGTTGAGATCAATGGCAGATAACATAGGGATAAGAATTGAATGCTGTAAGAAAACACTATGAAGGAGAGAAAGAAGGCAGTGACCAGAATGAGATCTGGAAATGATGAGAGATTGTGTGTGGGAGTGTGTGTGGTATGCACACAAACACACAAACATTTGTATGTACATTACAACCAATTTTTCTGCTTCCTTTAGTTTCCTTATTCCTTCCTAATAGTCTTCATTCCTAGGCAGTAAAGACTCTTTTGTCATGACACCTAAGTGATGCTCTGAGAGATCAATATTTGTGAGAAAAAGGTATGTAGAGACTGTAAGAATATATCAAATGAAGCCAAGACCATCCATCCAGAATGACTTGACAGGGACGATGAGAAAAGCAACAAAACTCTCTGCCCTACTTGCTTTTGTGGATTGTGGTGCACTGTAGCTGAGTAGAGTTGCCAGAATAAACACAAGCTGTTCAGTAAAATTTGAATTTTATATGAAACACATAATTTTTGTATAAATATATCATGAAATGTTCAGGACATACTTACATTAAATGTTTTTATTGTTCATCTAAATTTTAATTGGGTGTCTTATATTTTTATTTGCTAAATTTGGCAACTTAATAGGTGAGTGAATAAGTATAAATAGGAGAAGAGGGAGGGAGAGAGAAAGAGAGAGAGAATGAATATAACAGGAATTTTAGAAATAATAGTAAGAAGGGGTAATATCTAGATATCATACAGAGGAATTAACTTGAAATAGAAAGGACATTTCTTTCACTGAAACAGGAAGAAAAGAGGTAGATTAGTTATAAATATATCCAACTTAGGGAATAGGAATCTGTGAGCATTCATTTCTAATTACCCCTAGTTTTATCTGATTTAGGAGGGTGAACTGTCTTCTGGGATTGAAGAGGCAATTGTAAAACTAAGGAGGGGAACGTGGAGAGAACAGTGCCTATCTGTAAGAGCCAACAGGGAGAGAATACCATCGGAAAGTGGACAGGATGAGTCACTGAGCCTCCCTCTTGTGCAATATGCATAGCGAGAAGAGTGACCCTACTTTTCAAGAAGACTGCAGAGGAAGTGCTCTAAGTTGTAGAGTAAATAGAATAGCAAAGCCATCAGGTCCCCAAGTCTGAAAAAGGAATTGGTGAGCCTAGACAGGAGGAAGGAGACTGAAAAGTGATAATCTCTCACCAGTGTTTTCCTATGTGTTAATTTAGTTGATAGGCGGGCTTTTAAGTCATGATGGTGAGATGTCAGCAGAAGCTTCAGGCTTAGTTCAGACTCGCAGCAGAAAGAGAATTCCTTATTCCTATATGGTATAGGAGAAATTCCAGAACTGATGCTCCTTGCCTTTGATTGGCTCTAGTTGACAACTCCTATAAATCAGACATGTAGATTATATTGATAGAAACCTTTGATTGGCACATCCTTGGGCCATGGACTGAGATGAGGGATCAGGAATAAAAGAAACTGGAGTGCCATGGGGTTTTATGAGCACATGAAATCTGTTACATGTATGTGTAGACTTTGAGGAGGAGTAGGAAGGCAAATAGTGATATTGGAGGGGCAGAAAAAAGCAAACCCACATTTCATCCTTTGGCCTAACATTTACCTTTCTTATATAATTTTCTATGTCCACTTTGGGTTAAACTTAATTATATGTAGGACTTAAAGTTTACAAAGGAGAATTCTGATGGACATCAGTAATACCCTCCTATTTACAGGTGAAGTTAGGCTTAAAATTTTTAAGTTGATAGATCTGTCTCATTCTAGATCCAGAATTGAAGATAGTTAAAAGGTATCCAATTTTTTTTAAAGAATAATATGCAGTTATCTGAGTAATAATGGCATAATCTAACAGTTCCATTTAAGAATCTACTGCCTCACTACTATGCAAATGACACTATTGTAGAAATTAGAAAATACAGTATGATGTCTTCACAGGTTCTCTCAGAAAATATATTGACTGACTATGAGAAAGAATTAATAAATTATATGGAATTACTGTAGGTAAAATTCAATACTAGGAAGGATTCATGTGGGTGTTATTGGGTGAATAGTTGTCTTGAAGATTTATCTTTGAAATTTCTTCTTGTATCAATCAGATTTATCTAAGTTATACTGCACTAAAAAAAAATCTCTAAGATTCAGGGGCAGAAAACAACATAAGTTTGTTTTTGCTCACATTACATGTCTATCTTTCATTGGCAGTATGCTCTATTTCATTTGGTCCTCGCCGAGGGCCTCCGGCTGATGTATACTGTAATCATTCAAAATACCAGTCAACAGGTCAGAGGAAAGACAGGATAAAGGATTATGTTGTGCTTCTTATGTGATTCAGCGAGGAATGGCACCTATCACTTCTGTTCATATATCAGTGACCAGAGAACATCCTTTGGTGAAACCTAACGTCAAGGTGGCAGGGAAGTGACCTCTCCCATGCTAGGAGGTAGAGGGAAGTGCAATGGTTTTCAGTTGCATTCTATTTCAGTTTATCAAAGGTGAATTAAAAATTGAGTCATTAGCTGCTGTCATGACAAGGATACAAGAGATTTTAATGATAAAAACCAATATTTATGAGCATCTATTTGCCGGGAGCCGGTCCATCCTTGCTGTTTCAAGGGACCTGGCATATATGGCATACTGTTCTTAATATGTTTGCTCACCTTCTTGGCACTGTGTTTTAACCAAGGTCACCTCTCCGAGAAAGGTTGAATCCCCAGGTAGGGATTTTCCCCTGAAGTTAGGGAGGGAATAAAACCCCTCAACTAAGTGCCAGGCGGGTAATTAATCCCTTTAACTATGAACAATCATGCTTAAGCTACATAATCTTTACTCCCTGGAATGGAGATAAGAAATGCCCTAACCTTTGGAATAGAAATTGACAGGATTAAAATCAACTGGTATAAATACAGATGTAACAAGACAGCAAGACACAGAACTTCAGACAGAACTTAGAACACAGAACTCAGAAGACAGGACCAAGAGAGACAGAGCCTAGGCACAGAACCTACACAGAACGTTCTCTAGAGACAGAAGAACTTCGCTGGAGAGAACATGGCAAAAGATCCTGGACTGAACCTGACTGCAGACGCTGGCAAGAGAGCCTGACTAGAACCTGGTGACTGAGCCTGGCTGGAGAGCCTGGACGGAGCCTGGCTGGAGAGCCTAGCAAGGGAACATGGCCACAGAACTTCCCTGGAGATCCAAAGCAGAACCTCTCTGGAGATCGAGACCAGAACTTGGCTGGAGATCCTGGCTAGGCTGCTGATCAACTGAACGCTGTCTCCGTGCCCTTCCTTCTTCGCCGACTCCGTCTACACCTTTGGGAACCCCTGGACCTGCTGGGGTTGGACCCCGGCATCTATTCAATTCCAAATATTATGCTTCCAACACTTGATGGTTAATATTAACTTTCCCTTTTTATAGCTGAGGAAAGTGAGTTGTAGAAGTTATGTAGATTCTCCAATGTCACAAGAACGAATGCATGGCGACATAAATGATTCACATTGTTCAATTCTAAAAGATTCACAAATGCCCCAGGTCTTGTACCTAATAAACTTATGTTGATTAACATAGTAATTAGTAAATGACAACCATTGATCTAAACACTTCTTGTATATTTTCCCACTTAAGAAATAAACATCTGCCCCAATTCTGTAGATTGCCCTTTCTTTGATGGGTAAGTAATGTATTATTTTATTGTTGTACTCTAATATTTAGAAATATTCAAGTAGGTCAAAAAGAACATACAAGGTAGAGAATATTACATGGAAAGAGTCTTAGACTTGATTGACATGGAGACTTCACTCTTCATTTTATCTGCCTCTCTCTGAACAAATCACTCAGCTTTCTTTGACGCCAGTTTCCTTTTCTACAAATCGAATCGATTAGATCAGTGGCCTCTATACACCCTACTCATACTATCTGTGGTTGTGTTTTCTGTCAGTCACTCTATATCCATTCAGATTAATATAACAAGGCAGAATTTGAAGCTTTTATCAGCTTTGTGAAAGGTCTCTAGAGCAAAAAGAAAGACACTAAAATGATTAGAATCAGACAAGGATACATTCAGTTTTCAGCAGAAGTAACAACTCTAGCAGAGCGTGTGTGGTTTGTGTCAGGTTTTGAGAGACTAACTTGCAGAGGAATCACCATAATTAATTAAAGCAAATAGCATTAATTTTTTTAATATTTTATTGATTTTTTACAGAGAGGAAGGGAGAGGGATAGAGAGTTAGAAACATCGATGAGAGAGAAACATCCATCAGCTGCCTCCTGCACACCCCCCACTGGGGATATGCCCACAACCAAGGTACATGCCCTTGACTGGAATCGAACCTGGGACCCTTGAGTCCGCAGGCTGATGCTCTGTCCACTGAGCCATACCCATTAGGGCAGCATTAAATTTTTCTTTGGGTGCAAGACTGTAGAATTTTTCTCTGGGTACAAGAATGTAGATGTACAGGCCTATCTGCTTCTCAGCCTGTTGCAGATTTTCCTGCAGCCTGAAGCTTTCTATTTAGCCTCAGAATTAATACTGTGAAATGAAACATTCAAATGAGACATGAAGCCCTAGGACTTCAAATAAAAGGGGGAGATCATCCATTCCCCCCTCATTTCCAACTCTTTTGTTCCATAAACAATTTTAGATGTCCTTTGAGCTTATGATTCTTACTTTTTTTTTAATATTCACCCAAGTATTATTTCCCATTGATTTTTAGAGAGAATGGAAGGGAGCAGGAGAGAAAGAGAGAAACACCGATGTGAGAGAAACATATCAATTGGTTGCCTCCTACGTGCCTTGACCAGGGCTGGGAGCCTGCAACTGAGTTATATGCCCTTGACCAGAATTGAACCTGTGATCCTTCCATCTGCAGGCTGATGCTCTATTCACTGAGGCAAACTGGCTAGGACTGAGCTCATTTTTAAATGGTGACTGAAAATGCCTCCTTTTCATGCTCCTACAACATTAAAACACCACATTTGTAAAATAAAATGCTATACCAATGGTGCAAAAAGCAGGCCATTTTATAGAGTCAAATAACAATCTTCTCTCTGGACAATAAGTTTACCACACCAGTTTTCTCAAGTGACAATAAACATACCAAAGAATGGCTTCCATCTCAAATTTTTAAATTTAAGTGCATTTGCTAAAGAATAGGTTATATGATATGAAAAATGCATGCTATGTATAAAGTAAAATTATAATTATTTCAGTTCTTCATAACATTATGTAGAAAAGATAGATGCTATTATGTAATTAAGCTACAATGACCAACTAAATCTTCAAACTTAGACTTAAGCAACAGAGGACTACATGGGGGCATAAGTAAATCCTTTCTGGTGTGCAGCCATTTTGTACCAGAGATTACATCAAAGGAGTACAAATATATTTTGCAGGCTCCAATCTGCTTTTTACTATTTCAGATAAATCAGCCAGATTTTTGTTAAACAGAAATAACAAATATTTCTACATTTTACTATGTATGCATTTTTTTCACATAAATTGCTTGACTCTTACAATGATACTGAAAAGAGGGTATTATTTTAATTCTCATTTTACAAGGGAAGTTAAGGCTCAGGTTGTAATAGTGAGGTCTTGATACAAAACCAGGTCCCCAGCCTCCCAAATCTACCCTATATCTCACTGTCATACATGGGCCCTAAATTGATCATTACATTATACGTTGCCATCAAAGACATAGAGGCAACTAAAGTAAGATACTTCTGATATGACCCAGATATAGTGGCCAAAACAAATAAATAATCCAAGTAACAGATATTGAGTGCCTACTATGTGCCAGGCTCACAAACACAGCAATGGACAAGACAGTTGAAAATATCATAGATTTGTTTTGTTTTGCTTTGTTCTTGTTAATCCTCACCCAGGGATATTTTTTCATTGAATTTTAGGTAGAGTGAAGAGAGAGGGAAAGACAGAGATAAACAAGCATCAATGTGAGAGAAACACATGGATTGGTTGCCTCCTGCACTTACGAGGGCAGGGTGGTGGGAAGCGGGGAGAGCCAGAAACCAAGGTACGCTTCCTTTACCAGAATCTAACCCTGGGTCCGCAGGCCAAACCAGCTAGGGCTGTGCCTCATAGATTTTAATGGAAATGGGCCAGGTTATGGAGAACAAGGCAATTGGGTAAAATAAGAAGCAAATTTCATGATGTGTTCAATAATGATCAGTGTGAGAGGACAACAGAGCAGTGTGGGAACAGTTGAGGGTGCCGCTGTTTAAAATGGGTCAGACAAGGACGATCTTAATAGCATAGCCTTTTTAGCAATAATCTGACACAGGGGAAGGGGATGAAAATGCAGGTGAACTGTAATTTAAAGGATTATCAGGAACAAAACTGAAAATATGATTCTATCACAGTTTCCCGAAACTCCTAAGTGAAATACATCTAAGGTGACCATAGGGGGTAGGAAAATGAACCATGCTGTGAACTTTTGGGTTGGCTCCCAATGGGGTCCGTGGTGACTGATACGCTAGCAGTAAAATCAGGGAGCACCACGCTGACAAAATATCCTGATTACTTGAAGGAAACGATGCCATTTCATTCCACATGTTGGGAGAGAGCTCCAGGACGAGGGTCCAACTTTATCTTTCTTTCTTCTTTCTCCAAACACCTTGTCCTCTTTCCTTCTTTTGTCCCTATAATTTTTTTTCTAATTTCTATATAATAGAAAAAGGAAAAGGAGGTGAGAAATGGGAAATGGTTGGTAAGGAGAGTCAAATCAGAGTTGGAAGTTAAAATCAATTTCTCCTTTCCCCCTTTCCTGCCTTCTACCCCTAGTAATTTTACTCATTGCTCATCTTTTTCCTGACTATATCTAATCAATATTGCCTATTGTTTTTCCTTATGTAGCCTGAATTCTCTTTGAGAATTAAAAAAAAAGTTGTTTTATTGAAGAGTTTAATTTGTGAATGATTAACTAAAAAACAATTTTAACTCTGTTTGCTTTTCTTTCACAAATCAGACCATTTGACTAAACTGAGCATTTTGGGCATGTCCAGTGTAGACACATCTTACAAAATAGAAGTAACCGTTCACCTTCAGTCAAACTAGGCTATAGAGAAAAAAGTTGGCAAGTATTTTTGCTGTGGTATTTCTGGATAATATTGGGATATAAAAATTATTCCACTTCCTCCCCTGCCCACCTACAACAGGTGTATTCAATATTAGATGAGATTGCCCTCAGTGATGCTGTCCCAATGAATCATTCATCTATTGCCTTTACACTTTTTAAATCATAATGATGAATACCTGATTAAAATTTCTTACAGACGTCTCCTTTTGGTTGGCCTTACTTTAAAAGAAAATTTATGTTTTATCTGGGGGAAAAACATCTCCTCATTTGACAGGTTTCCTAAGTCTTTTCAACATTTGAGATACTTGCTGCTGTAGAAATAAGTGGAATGCCCTAGCCTGATTCATAAATGCCAGTAGGGCTTAATTCTGGGCTTAAATTATGTATGGAATTGGAAATGACATTTTGAAATTTTTAAGTTTGTATAAGTTTAGAAGTGCAGAGACTTGGAAAAAGTCTAATTGTAAAGGTTATTAGTTGTCATCAATCTGTATTCTTATGTGATGTAGAAATTCACTAAGAACCTAATAGACAGTTGTGCAGTTCATGCTTGAACATTCATAGCATTCCTTTTAAATTATATATGAGAATCATGCTGCGTTTGGTTAAAAAAAAATGGAGAGGAATTAATTAGCAACATGATACCCACTACTATCTCCATATAGGTGAATACCTTTGTCCTTAGATTTAAACTATGCAGTCTTCAGCACAAACCTGCATTTCCTCATGTGTTTCCAAAGATTTTTTTAAAAAAATCTTGGTGTTTTTTTTTTCCAAATAATAATAACCAAGAAATCTAATTTGTGCAAAATTGTAATGGTCTATTGTAATATGTAATATTTTTCTAATGCAAATACTTATCTGAAAAGAATGCTATGGTTGATATCAGTCTTTAATATTTTTTCCCTAATTATAATGAGCACATGAAATGTGGTGATGTTGTTTTTTTAAATATGTTTTTATTGATTTAGGAGAGAGGAAAAGAGAAGGTAAGAGGGATAAAAACATCAATGATGAGAGAGAATCACTGATTGGCTGCCTCCTGCATGCCCCCTACTGGGGATCAAGCCTGCAACCTGGGCATGTGCCCTGACCAGGAATCTAACTGTGACCTCCTGCTTCATGGGTCGAAGCTCAACCATTGAGCCACCCTGGCTGGGTATGAAAAGTGTTTTTAATGAAATGATATTGTTGAAACTGTTATGACTAATGTCTGAACTATTTTATTATCTATGCCTCTGTTTTAGGCACATTAAGTTCTTTATATTCATTTTATGTATTTCCTTACAAATACATTGGTCACATTTATTTAAAAATGGATTTCTCAGTATCAGAACCTATCTTCAGAATGTCCAGCTCTATCTGATTCTGAAAATGGCATCTATGTACCTTAACTCAATAACAGCTTGAAATGAGAATCAAGTCATAGAAAATAGTGCACTCTTTATATTCTTAAGCTTTTGATGTTTTCTGCAGTTTTTAAATTAACCCAAAGGTTAATTGTTTATTAACATTGTGGATAAAAGCTCAAACCCAGGAGTCAGACATCCTGTGTATGAATGTTGGACTGTCCACTTGCTCAGGATGTGACCATGAACTATTTACTGAATCTCATCCCTCACATGTGGTAATAATAAGACTTCTTATCCACTATTGCTTTCTCAACTTCCTGTCTCTTATTCTTTCTTCTATAAGCATCCGGAATTATCTTTGCAAACACAATTTTTTTTGTATTCCTCGTCTAATATCCAACAATGGTTTGTGATTATTTCTAGAATAGCCTGTAAAATCTATAACATGGACTACAAGGTCTTGAAAGGATATCGCTCTCATTGTCCTCTCAAACTCTTTTTTTAAAATGTTTTTATTGATTTCAGAGAGGAAAGGAGAGGAAGAGATAGAAACATCAATGATGAGAGGGAATCATTGATTGACTGCTTCCTGAATGTCCCACATTAGGGATTGAGCCCACAACCTGGGCATATGGCCTGACCAGTAATTGAACCATGGCCATAGGTAGACAATCAACCACTGAGCAATGCCAGCCAGCCTCAAATTCTTATCTTACCTATTTCCAACATTCCTGTGACACAGTCACCTTAACCTTTCAATTTTTCAAGTACCCTATGCTCCTCACACCAGAGTCTTCATGAACATCTAGGCAGCTATTGACCTGTCCGGGCACCTAGCTAACTCATCCTTTAATTCTCGTTTATGAGTCTTTTCCCTTCAATCCAGATTAGTTTCCATGGTATTTCTCTTTCTTAATACTTATAACAATTATTATGTGTATAATTATTTGCATCATTCTTAGTTTACAGTCTTTATTGCTAGCAAGATCATAAGCTCCATGAGGCCAGACATTATTTGCCTTACAGCTGTATCATTAGTTATTTATTGAATGAAAAAAGATACTCCAATTAAATTTCTCCTTGGGATAATTTCTTGATTAATCTTGTTACAAACAAATAACTCTGAAAGAAAATAGAATTACAACTATGGAACTGCCTTTTGACCCAGAAATCCCACTTTTGGGGATATATCCTAAGAACACTGAAACACCAATCAGAAAGAGTATATGCACCCCTATGTTCACAGCAGTATTATTTACAATATCTAAGATCTGGAAACAGCTCAAGTATCCATCAGCAGATAAGTGGACAAAAAAGCTGTGGTACAATTACACAATGGAATACTACATGGCTGTATAAAAGGTGGAACTCTTACCCTTTTTGACAGCATGGATGGACCTGGAGAAAATTATGCTAAGTGAAATAAGCCAGTCAGAGGAAGACAAATAACATATGATATCACTAATATATGAAAGCATGAGTGTATGGAACAGACTGGTGTGTGCCAGAGAGCAATGGTGTGGGGGTGACTAGATAAGGAAGGTGAAGAGATTAGCTGAAAGAACATATATGCATACCCCAGGGACATGGACAATAGTGTGGTGAAAGCCAAGAGAGTGGGAAGTGGGGGCTGGGTAAAAGTGGAAAAAGGAAGGGAGATGGGGGACATCTGCAATAGTGTCAACATTAAAAACTTTTAATTAAAAAATACCCAAAAAAATAGCCTGGCCAGCATGGCTCAATGGTTGAGCATCGACCTATGAACCAGGAGGTCATGGATTCCCGATCAGAGAACATGCCCAGGTTGCGGACTTGATCCCCAGTAGGACATGCAAGAGGCAGTTGATCAATGATTCTCTCTCATCATTGATGTTTCTATCTCTCTTTCCCTTTCCCTTCTTCTCTGAAATCAATAAAAATGTATTTTAAAAAAATACCAAAAAAAAAGATTGCTTTTAAAGTCTTCCCAGGTTGCAGATGAAAGTATTTCCTCAACTCTTCTCAACTGTTTGTAAAGTCCATGTTTTTAAATTTTTTTATTGTTTAAAGTATTACATATAAGTACTACATATGTCTCCTTTTTCACCCATTGACCTTTCCCTGGCCACCCCCACTCCCCAGCACGTGCCCTCACCCCCCTACTCTCTGTGTCCATTGGTTATGCTTATATACATGCATACAAGTCCTTTCGTTGATCTCTTACTTCCCCCTCCCCTGCCTTCCCTCTGAAGTTTGATGGTTTGTTCTATCCTTCTCTGTCTCTGGATCTATTTTTGTTCATCAGTTTATGTTCATTATATTCCACAAATGAGTGAGATCATGTCATATTTATCTTTCTCTGACTGGCTTATTTCACTTAGCATAATGCTCTCCATGTCTTTTATGCTGTTGCTAATGGTAAGAGTTTCTTCTTTTTTATAGCAGCATAGTATTCCATTGTGTAGATGTACTACTGCTTTTTAATCCACTCATCTGCTGATGGGCACTTAAGCTGTTTCCAAATCTTAGCTATTGTAAATTGTGCTGCTATGAACATAGGGGTGCATATATCCTTTCTGATTGGTGTTTCTGATTTCTTGGTATATATTCCTAGAAGTGGGATTACTGGATCAAATGGAATTCCATTTTTAATTTTTTGAGGAAACTCCATACTGTTTTCCACAGTGGCTGCACCAGTTTGCGTTCCCACCAGCTGTGCAGGAGGGTTCCTTTTTCTCCACATCCTCACCAGCACTTGCCATCTGTCAATTTGTTGATGATAGCCATTCTGACAGGTGTGCGATGGTATCTCATTGTCCTTTTGATTTGCATCTCTTGGATTGTTAGTGACTTTGAGCATGTTTTTATATGGCTCTTGGTCTTCCGTATGTCCACTTTCAAAAAGTGTCTATTTAGGTCCTTTGTCCGTTTTTTGATTGGATTGTTTATCTTCCTTTTGTTAAGATGTATGAGTTCCCTATAAATATTGGAGATTAGGCCCTTATTAGATATAACATTGGCAAATATGTTCTCCCATGCAGTGGGCTTTCTTGTTGTTTTGTTGATGGTTTATTTTGCTGTGCAGAAGCTTTTTATTTTGATGTAATCCCATTTGTTTATTTTCTCCTTAGTTTCCATTGCCCTATGAGCTATATCAGTAAAGATATTTCTACAACATATGTCTGATATTTTGCTGCCCATGGATTCTTCTCAGATTTTTATGGTTTCCCATCTTCTGTTTAAGTCCTTTATCCATTTTGAGTTTATTTTTGTGTAAGATGTAAGTTGGTGGTCTAGTTTCATTTTTTGCATGTCTGTCCAATTTTCCCAACATCATTTATTGAAGAGACTGTCTTGACTCCATTGTATGCTCCTGCCTCCTTTGTCAAATATTAATTGAGTGTAATGGCTTGGGTTGATTTCTGGGTTCTCTGTTCTGTTCCATTGTTCTATATGTCTGTTCTTGTGCCATTACCAGGCAGTTTTGAGAACAGTGGCTTTATAATATAGCTTGATATCTGATATTGTGATCCTTCCAACTTTGTTCTTTCTGAAGATTGCTGTGGCTATTCGAGGTCTTCTTTTTTTATTCCGTATGAATTTTTGGAGAGTTTGTTCTAGGTCTGTGAAATATGCCGTTGGTATTTTAATGGGGATTGCATTAAATCTATAGATTGCTTTGGGTAGTATGGATATTTTAATGATGTTGATTCTGCCAATCTATGAACATGATATATTCTTCCATTTGTTTATGTCTTCCTCTATCTCTTTTTAAAATATCCTATAGTTTTCCAAATACAGGTCTTTTACCTCCTTAGTTAAGTATATTCCTAGGTATCTTAATTTTTGGTAAATGGAAAATGGGATTTTTTTGTTTCTCTTTCTGTGAGTTCATTATTGGTATATTAAAAAGCCATAGATTCCTGGGTGTTAATTTTGTATCCTGCTACATTGCCAAATTTATTTATAATGTAAAGTTCATTTTTATGTATGTATTTATTTGTTTGCCTGCTTGCTTACAATATTGTAAAAATTGTTACCAGTATCAAAAGCTTGTAACAACAAACAAAATGCTAGGTCTCTGTGATTTTCAGAGTATTATAAAGGAACAAATAACATAATCAAAGAGTTTAGCTTAAACATATCTAAATGTCAGAGGGATGAACAGAGGTAAGGAAACCAATAAAGGATGGTGACATACCCAGAGACTAGCATCAGAGTGGAGCCATGATCATCTCTAGGATTGATGGAGAAAGGGAAGGACACAGTGTCACTGAAACCTGGTATGAGTTATACACATGGAGGAAGGGCCTCTCACCTGAAGCTGAGACATGGAGGGAAACCAATTCTACTGAAACGCATCAAGACCGGAGCAGATCAGCAGCAGGGTATGCAGAGGGATCATTCCTTCACCTTCTTGCACCTTCCTGTCCTTCAGCCTCTTACTAATGTCTGCCACTGGCCTAACCCAATAAGAAGCCAGGGGACAAGAAAGATAGCAGGGTAGTGAAGAGAAGATACTACTTTGCTGGTTAGAGTTTGGATGGGAGAGGGAGCTAGAGATGACACCCAACACATGTCCTTTGGTTCCATGATATTGTATGAAGATGGTTCCTAACTTATAACTCTCCTTTTTTAAAGAAAAATATCTGTGGTTTTGTCTCTTCTGGATAGCCTAACAGTAAAAATTTGGCTCTCTCATTTCTAGCAGGACCTTTTAATAAGTTTTCCTTAGATTATTTCCATACTGCACTAAATAAGGGAGGTAAGGTGACTAAATAAGGACATCTCATTAAAAGTATAACCCATGAAATGTAAGTTTCCCTAGGGAAATTTTTTTCAGACCACCATGGGAATAACATACAGAAAGAAGTTCTGTATTTTTAAAAAATATATTTTTATTGATTTCAAAGAGGAAAGGAGAGGGAGAAAGAGATAGAAACATTAATGATGAGGGAGAATCATTGATCAGCTGCCTCCTGCATGCCCTACACTGGGGATTGAGCCTGCAACAAGCATGTGCCCTGACTGGGAATCAAATTGTGATCTCCTGGTTCACAGGTCGATGCTCAACCACTGAGCTACACTGGCTGGGCCAGGAAGAGGTGCCATCATGTCTGAAACAAAGTTAATGCAGTATACATGATGTCACAGGGATGCCTAGAAATGTCTTAAGTGAACTTGGTTTGGATAGGGCAACATAGGCAAGAAACCAACAGAGGTAGATAATAGCCAGAAAGGAATTTATAACTAGAGGATGTGATTTAATTTTACCTTGGAACCCACTTAAATAATTCAAATTAAGCCTCCTATTACTTTGCAGTTTGGATAGCTGAGTTTGTCTTATGTCATCTAGGTTACTTGGAAAATTTATTAAGAATGGCATTATCTGATAAGAGACATTCTATTAAATAGAACCATATTAATTGCTAATTGCCCATTTCAACCTATAAAAACAGTTAAACAGTGGAACCATCTAATATATAAATGTATGTTAAGTTTCTGAGTTTTTTAAAAAAATGACCAGATAAAGACATGCAACTTTGCTTTTTGATATTTATTAGTTTCTTCAAAACACCTTACCTTTTTTAAATAGTGTTAATTTACTTGGTTGAATACTAGCAATTTTGTAGGACATATGTAAGACTTGTATTATAACCAATGTCAACAAGTACATTTGTGCCTGATTAGTCTCTTTGACATAGCACTTTTGGAAAGTAATTTGTTTATCTCTTACACAGCACATGCTTGTACAAAGTTCTTTTGTTAATATAACACATACACTTATCTTTTTCATTAAGCACTTTGAATGTAGACAGATGCTGTGGTGATGGGGGAATAACACATCTCTCTAATACATTTAAAAAAATCAAAAATAGCAAAGCTATTATTTCTTCTTTGGCACTTTTACTATTTATAAGAATGCTCTATAAATATATATTCTTATTCAATTTTCACTCCTGTAGAATTTAGTAGGAGCTGAGTGTTAATGAGAACATCCTTTGGTAGTAATTTTCTAACCTTCATTTCCGAAGAGCTCTAACTAGTTATTTGTCATTGTAAACAAACATTAATTTTGATGTGTTAAAGACTTAAAAAAGAAACATGTATAATACTATTTTTAATAGAAACTCTCTCCCATTGGTATTCTATATTGTACTTTTGTATGAAATATGTAAATATTATCTAGATAAATTTCTGTATTTAGGCCTGTAGCAATTATGAGGTAAATAATTAGCTTTTAAATTGATGTTTAAAATTGTATGATAAAATAATTTTCAGTATAAGCCATTTGTGGGTTTGTTGTTGTTTTTGCATGTTCCTGGATCTTAAATAAATAGGAGATTCAAAGTGAATATAATATCCTTAATTTCATAAACTATTAATTAGCATGACTTAAAATTTTGTTTTACTAAAAGTGAACTTCATTATAAAAAATAAAGAATAAAGAAAGGGAAGAAAGAGAGAAATGGATAAAGAGAAAGGAAGGAAGGAAAGAAGGAAGGAAGAAAAATAAGCCTAAAGCAAACTAAAAATCAATTTAAAAATATACTGGCAGGAATTATATGCCCATGTGTTAGAGCGTTTACTCTATGTGTATCCTCAATTAGCTGTGCCCTTTAGTTGACTAGAGATGTCAGGTGACACTGACCTGGGTCACGTGTGGTGAGGGATGATAAAGGACAGGAGGAGAGCTCTTCCTCATTGCCTTGGCAGACATTTCCCTCTATATTACCATGGCTCCAACTATTGTTTTTAGAAGAGAATTTTCAGTAAAAGCAACGAGTTTGAGGTTACAGCTGAACATGAATCAGGGGGAATTATTACAGCAATGGCTACCTCTGCTCAGGTTTAATTCTCAGATGTCATCTCGACATTTGCTCAGGGCAGGTGGTCTCAAAGACTTAGCTTACGGTATATTCTTTCAACACTTAAATGGAATTGGAGAAGCTGCCAAAAATAAGACCAGAGTAAGAACTGGCCTCCTTAGACAGCTGAATGAAGACTCTCTATTTGCTAATAAATATGTCATTTCATGTCCCAAGCCTTCCTTTTCTCACATGTAAATTGGTATCTGTCTTGCTGGTCTCAGGGGAGTTTTATGGGCTTAGATGAGAGACTATATTTAAAAGTTCTTTAGTAGTTACCAAGCATTATGCAGGTGGAAGGTGTAGGGTTACAATTGTGTTTGAAGGATAATTTGAAGGCATTGAACTGGAAAACTTCTCTGAAAAAGCTAGAAAACATAAATTCACAGAAAGTGAACTAAACCATTTGTACGTTTGGACAGTCTCTGCTCCCAGGGGCTTTTGTGCATCAGAATGTAAGTCTAAGGGAACCCAAACTTGAAGTGCTCAGAAAGCAACTAAAGATGGCTTGCAGGAGAAATACTTTGACCTCAAAGACAGGGTTGACACTGATGCCATGAGTGGTGTCAAACTGAAGTTCAGAGGTATGTAGAGATAAAGCAATTATTCATTCATTTGTACATTTATTAAGTGCCTGCTATGTACTAGGCCAGTGGTCGGCAAACTCATTAGTCAACAGAGCCAAATATCAACAGTACTTCTTCAAAATAGACTCGCCCAGGCTGAAAAACGACTTCTGCGCATGGGCCACGAAGTTTCAATCCCACTGTACACGCGCCCGCATGTGGTATTTTGTGGAAGAGCCACACTCAAGGGGCAAAGAGCCACATGTGGCTCGTGAGCCACAGTTTGCCGATCATGGTACTAGGCTCTAAATGCCAAGGATACCAGATTGGCCCTCTGGGAGCTTCTGTTCTAGTGGAGGTAAGGAAGTGATAATGGATAAAAATATAGTATAAAATTGGGAATGTAGACAGTAGACAGTTGGGTAATAGCATGATTCTTAAAGGTGAATTAAGCTACAAGTGGGTCTTCTACCCCCTATCTCTAGAAAAAAGGAGATAAAGGGAAGAGGAGTGGTACTATCTGTTCCAGCATTCTCACGAACAGTCTTTTAAGTTCCATCCTTAGAATTTTTGTTCAAATCCACCTGTCATCTGGACCTTTATTTCTTCCCCATTTTTCTTGGATAACCTCATTTAAACTTTATTGCAAGTTTTATAACTTTTATCCTAGCAATCCCCAAACTGAAAAGTTTAATGTGCTTACTATAGTTTTAGTATGTGTTCATTCAATGTATAATCAAATTTTTAACAAATTAAAAACAAGTCAATAAAGGCTTTCTGAGTACCACTTAAAATAATCTTCCACCAGTGGGATCTCTTAGACTTTGGGAAGCACTGCTTTATTGTGCTCATCCCTTTGAAGTCCCTGTATTATAATCCCAGCATAAACAACACATCTATAAGGCTCGGAGCCTCTAAGTTTGGATGTCTTTTAGCAACTCTCAGGGAGCCATTTTCTGGGGAATTCCAACTTTCTCGGAAAGCTCACCTTTGTGGGTGAGCCCTGAGAAAGTTTCCTTTATCCCCTTTTCAAGATGAAGTTAGAAGTTGGGTGTCTCCATCCTTCGCCTCTGCTCCCAGTCCCGGTGCTCCTGACTCAGCATCTGCAGTGAATACTTGCTCCATGCAGTTCAGTTGATGTAGCAACCATGACATTTGCCTCATACAGATTCAGAAAAGGTGTCCCCTTATGTGCTGCTTGTGCTAAATCTCCTGACACGTTTATTTTCAACTTATTGCATATTAGATTTCAGGTCTTCAATTTGCATCTTTCTGGCAAATAACTAGCAGGTGTCTGGAGTTGAAGGTACATAAACACAGGCAAATTCAAGTGGCAAAGCTCAGAGAAGAAAACAAAGAATACACCATAGTTGTTGAGCCTGTTCGCTTGAGTAGCCTTGTTAAATTGTTTTGCCCTTTCTGCTGCAAAAGTGTCAAACTATAAAGCAGCATCATTTAAAATTATTGTAGGTTATTTCTGTAGTTGCTCGTTGGTAGTTTCTGTTTTGTTTACCCCTGGATCAAAAGTAGCTTCTGACTTTTGTAAAATATTTTTTATTGAAAAAGTATACAATACATATCAAAGAGAAGCTTTTTTTCTAACTCATGTCAATTTTCAAATTGTGTCATAAGGAATGAAGTCAGAAAAATATGAACCATATTTTTTAACAGGGCCTTCATTAAAACCACTCACAAAAGCAGACAATCTCTGTTCTTTTTCATTCAGCTAAGAATTACTATTTCGGTAATAACAGTCATATGATAGAATTTCCTTTTTCATTTGAAATATCTCATTTTGTTACTAGGTAATCTTAGGTTACTGAATTCTAACTAAACTTTGCCACTTAGGAGCCCAACAATCTGAGCAGAAACAACTTCTTAGATTCTCAGTTTCAACTGGAAAATGGGCATAATAATAATTGAGCTAACAGCTGCCTTATAGACTTAAGGAAATTAAGAAAATTTATGTGAAACTTGGTTTATAAATTCTATGTTACTATAAAATGTACAATATTAGAACACATATAAATTTACATATAAATTATATTATGTACATAATATTAATTGGCATATATTGCAATTATTTAATGATAGTCAATAATACCATAAGACTTCATAAAATTAAAGTGTCTAGGGATAATGATAAACATGCTTTCAATTTCAAATATTAATATATATGTATATATTTATGTGTGTGTCAGTATATATATATACTGACATGAAGTCCTAGTGGTTTGCTCCTTAAGAATCTTTCTGGCCCAATCAGTGTGGCTCAGTGGTTGAGCATTGATGTATGAACCAGGAGGTCATGGTTCAATTCCCAGTCAGGGCACATGTACAGGTTGTGGGCTCGATCCCCAGTGTGGGGCATGCAGGAGGCAGCCAATAAATAATTCTCTCTCATCATTAATGTTTCTATCTCTCACTCCCTCTTCCTTTCTTTCTGAAATCAATAAAAAATATATTAAATAAATAAATAAATAAGTAAAATTAAATTATATATTATTTTAAAACGAATCTTTCTGGATCCTTTGTGAACAACATGAATTTTAATACTAAATTAATTGCTATAGTTGCTTAGAATTATAACTTTTTATTTTGTGTTTTTAAATGGCTTTTGCTAGAGTAGCCTTGTTAAATTGGGCTATGTAAACACATAGTTATTTTCCCAGCTCACATTAGGTGCATGGTTTCACTGCCAATTTTCCATCGTTGTAATTATAGCCATAGCAGGTCTTAACTTATTTGAACTAAACAGTTTACTGTCTCGGAACCATATTTTTGAATTTTCTTTGCAAGTTATACATTCATTAGATTTTTTTAAAGGTGAAATTACTTTATATATATGCATACATATGTTATATATACAGAAATTTAAACTGTGTATGAGTTGTATTCACAATTCTTGAAAAGTTGGTAATTCTGACCTCCAATAGATGTTTCAGAAACAGTAAGTAAAACTTTCACTTAAAAAGATGTTCTTTATACTTTAAAATAACTTTAATTTCCTTGGATGTAATACTATATAATTAAGTAATCCCCGTTATACATAAAGACGTGTTAGATGTAAAAACATAGTTCTGCCACCACAGCTAACAGAAATGTTATCATTAAATGGTTTCTACATTCTTGAGAAAAGTAATAAATATCCCATATCTGATAATTTTTTTTAAAAAAAGCATTAGCCATATTGACTATCCAGTTCCAGCAGGGAAACAGGAAAACACAGAAGACATAGTATCAAATACTGTTTGCCAACCTTGGCTACCATGAATGGCATTATTAACTAAGATTCACTATCATAAAGCATCTCTTGTAGCTCTCACAATTTGCAGTTCTCTAAGTTCAAATAGAAGTTCTTTGTAATATTGTTATTCTAAAATTCACCTCTAGTCTGATAGGTAATTTTATTTCCTTAATGGGCAATTTCCACTAATTTGTTGCTGAATGGTATACAACTACTTTACTGTGGTCTGATTTGGTACTAAGTTTGATTACTTGCCTACTTCTGCATCAATACAATTCACATAATTGTGTTTAGGTAAACTCAATCCCCACTGAATTTTGAGTTATGTTTTCACCAATAATTTTCTTATATTAATAAGGGACATTGTCATCACTATACTTGTTCAGGGTAGATCAAAGAAGTTTGAGTCTGAGAAAGGAAGGGTTGACATGATGCACTGTTACATTTCTGAGCCTAATATGTACATTAGGTCCATTTGCAACAAGCCCAAACTCTCAAGCACCAGAATTTGTCTTATTTGGATCAAACTGTCCTTTTCTTTTTTCTTCTCCAGAGCTTGGCTTCACTTACCTACCTCATTTTTTTTCTTAGAACAAATGAGCTAAGAAATTCCTAAACAAAAGTTGTGAAACTCCATAATCACCCACTAAGCAAATTTAATTTACCACTTTGTCTGAAAACTATTGATTAAAACAGGAAGAAATAAACCAGAAAAAACACTTTGGTCTATGTGCTTTTCTGACATCTCCTAAATTAATTTTCTTTATTGTGTATGCTGAATCATTTGCAGGCTCACAATAAATTTGACATACATGTAAGTGATTTGTAGGCAGAGACAATATTTGTACTTATATTTGAGCTAGTTTTTTATTGTATTTTTTTGCATTCATGCAAGATTATATTTAATTCATTCAATTCAGATGACTGTAGACTTCATCCTTCTAAGTAATATTAATTGTATTTGAATTGCAAATGACCCCACAATTTCATTTTTAATTTCAAGCCTGGGGACTCAAAGATTCTACTAAAATCCAAACAGATGTTCAACATGAAGAATGTTTACAGACTTACTGAATCAAATGTTTTCAGTTACTGAAAGAAACCCATTTTTTTCGAGTAGACTCACACAGTGATTGTGTGTGCAATGGATTATTAAAACTCTTTGGTTTCCACATTATAGAGTTTAGAATCTTAAACAATTGTTTTGTTTAGGGAAAATACGTGAAACAATGATTTTCAGATATCGGCAAATAGGAAGTGAAGTTCAGTGATACCAGAAAAATAGAAAATAAGCAAGCTAAGTCCTAACAATTTCCTTAAATTACTATCCTGAGATTTTCCAGGCCCTGGTCTGGCAAAAATACAGGCAAAACCAGGTGGCTACCTGCATAGAGAGGACAGAATTGGAAAATTCAGAAGGACAAGAAGCTGGAGCTTCTAGGACAGAATAATGGTGAGGAGAAAGTTGCACAAAGAAGGAATGATCTCCAGAAACAGGCTAAGGGTTTCCCTCTCTGAGTCCTCAGCTGAATACTGATCAGTGTGTGCATGTGAGCAAACTGCCAAGCCCAGGAAAGAACCTCCTGTAAATATCAGACAGAAAAATACTGGTGCTATATCTAGTCTTTAAGAATTGATATTCCATTGAAGTATAGACATGGATGCCCAAAATGAAATCTCACACACACACACACACACACACACACACACACACACACACACACACAAATTGATCTTCTCAATAGTCAGGATGGAAAAACTTATAAAACATGGGTCATTGAGCAATGATATAAAATGCCATTGCCTAGGTAGTGGAGAAAAATTAGCCCTGGACTAAAGTCCTTTCTGATCCTACCTAGCAAAACTCAGAAATAAGCTTCAAAAATGATCAAACTATTTCTACATGACTTTAAAACCCTAGGGGGAAAAAAAGCTCAACAGTATTTTTAAAACACAAAACTATTTGAAGAAGTAATCAGCCAAATTTTCAGAAATAAAAAAGAAGAGGCTCAATGAACCATGCATAAGAAAATTACAACTACATGGTACATCAGAATCAAATTGATTAATACTGGTTATAAAGAGAAAACTCTTAAAAGCAGAAAGAGAAAAAAAGACAGTACAAATTGAGAAAAAGATTAGGATGATGCATGGTTTCTCTTAGGAATCAATATAAACCAGAAGATAGTGGAACCATGTCTTTAAAGTACTGAAAGAAAATAAAATTGTCAATGAGGGAGTTTATATTCAGTATGAAACCTTTCAAAAACTAAGGTGGATAAGTATATTTCCAAGAAACAAAAGATGAAAAATTTAATTACTGTTAGACCTACAATATAAGAATGCCAAAGGAAATTCTTCAAATAGAAGAAAAAATTACACCAGGTAGATATCTGGATTTACACAAAAGTATGAAGAGCACCAGAATTAGTAGCATATGGATACATTTAATTGTTGTTTTAAAACTCAGTTTAAAAGATAATTTTTAAGCAAAAATAATAACAGTGCATTGTGGGGTTTATACTTAAACACAGAAGCAAAATTTAAAACAGCAATATTAAAAATGCTAGGATAGGTAAAACGAAAATATTCAGTTATATACAAAGTGGTATAATATTATTTAAAGATAGACCTTATTAAGTTAAAGATATTTACCAGAAACCCTGAAAGTTCTAAACAAACATCACAGAACATTAGAACTAATAAAGCAACATGGAGATCAAGTGAAATCATAAAAGGTAACTAATCCTAAATAAGGCAGAAAAAGAGAAAGAAAAGGAACAAAGAACAAATGGAACAAAGAAAAAACAAAATAGATTTAAACTCAGTCATGTCAATAATCACATTATATATAAATGATCTAACACGTCAATTTATTTTTTAAAAATCTTTATTGTTGAAAGTATTATATGTCCCCCTTTTTTTCTCCCATTGACACCTTATACCCAACCCCTACCCCAGGCCTCCACCACCCTAATGACTGTCCATGGGTTATGCATATATGCATACAAGTTCTTTGGTTGATCTCTTCTCACTAACCCATCCACCCCCACCTTCCCTCTGAGATTCGACAGTCTGTTCCATGCTTCTATATCTCAATTTAAAGGCAAAGATTGTCAATTTGTCAAATTGTATAAAAAGCAAGGCTACTATTTGCTGACTGTAAGAAGCTGAATTTAAATGAATGCCACAAAGAACTTGAATGTAAAAGGATAGAAAATATATATACCATTCTAACACTAATGAAAGGACTCTTGGAATAACTATGAAATATTAGACCATGTAGATTACAGAGCAAAGAGTGGTAAAGGTTGTTATTACATAAGGATGATGTAGTCAATTCATTAAGAGAACATAACAATTATTAATGCTTAAGTATTTAATAACATACTTTCAAATACATGAGGTAAAAATGACATAACTGAAAGGATAAGTAAACCAATTTACAATCTAGCCAAATGTATCAACACCACTCTCTCAATAATCAATAGAAAATGTACAATAAAAATTAAATCCACAAGGATACAGGAGACTTGAGTAATACTATCACCTAATTCACAAAGTTAACATTTAGCAATTACCACTTTATTCAACAAGAACAGGCTATACATCCCTAGCAGGTTTGGCTCAGTGGATAGAGTGTTGGCTTTCAGACAAAAAGGTTCTGGGTTTGAGTCTGGTCAAGGCTCCTCCCCGTTCCCGTTTCAGGCCCTCGTCAGCGGGGGGTGTAGGGAGCAACCAATTGCTGTGTTTCTCTCACACTGATGTTTCTCTCTGTCTTTCACTCTCTCTAAAAGATCAATGGAAAAATATCCTCGGGTGAGGATTAACAAAACAATCAAACAGACAAAAAGAACAGGATATACATTGTTTTCAAGTGCATTAAGAAATTTTTTTTAAAGCAGATCATATTCTTTACAAAGTCTTCAAAGGTTAGGATCTAAATAAGTTATAGCAAAACTAAAGAGTAAGTTTAAAAAATCAGAAAGTATTCTGAGCTGAATGAAAATGAAAACAATATATCAAAAATTATTTTGTGCAGCCAAAGCATTTCTTAGAGAGGAATTTATAGCATCTTTAAAAGCTAAAATAGTAAGTGCTAATTAAACCCAGAGTAAGAAGAAAAAGAAAATAATACATATAAGAATAGAGCCCTAGCTGGTTTGACTCAGTGAATAGAACACCGACCAACAGACTAAAGGGTTCTGGTTCGATTCCAGTCAAAGGCACATGCTGGAGTTGCATGCCTGATCCCCAGGAGGTGGCGTACAGAAGGCAGCTGATCAATTATTCTCATTATTGATGTTTCTATTTCTCTTTCCCTCTCCCTTCCTTTTTGAAATCAGTAAAAATATATTTTAAAAGAATGAAGTTATGTGATGATGAAGCAAGATCAAGGAAAACCTGATTCAAGTGATGTTTGTATAATGAGGTCATAAAGTCTCTAGGTTAATGATGGAGATTTATATCTATCTACACAAAGCTGTCCATAGTACAGTGGACTAACATTATGGTGTATATTAAGTCCACCATAATTTTCTTAATAAAAAACTACAACATGCCCTACTCGAGTTCAAATACGAAAGGAGTCAAGATTCTCTCTTCCAAGAATTTGGAATTGAATTTAAGAGGTGCTAGTTTTCAGATGGTTACAAGAGATGAACATTTAAACTTCAGAACTGTGAAGAAACCAGAGCAGTGAGAGAAATAAAAAAGCAGGTGTTCAGAAAGAAGCAGACATGAGACTCAAGGGTCCCAAAGGAAGATATTAAAGAGTGGAGGGGGACTGCAGGCTTCTAATGGTCTCTTTTTGCTTCCAGGAGGTCTCCATACACTGTTCTTTTACCCATGAGTATTCTGAAATATACTTGATTCCTTACTGCAAATTTCCTTTTCTCCTTAAGTTAGTAATTTTTTTGTAATTGAAAAATTATATGAAAAATAAAACTAACAACTTAGAACAACAAAAAATAATGTGTGTGAGTGAGAGAGGGAGAGAGAAGGAGTAAGCTAACTTCAGGGTATATACATAAACTGTTACTAGTGATTATCTGTGGAAAGTATAACCATAGGTGATTTTACTTTTCAGATATACTTTACATTTAGAGAGGAATATGTATATATTTTTACAAATAAAGAAATGTGCCACTTCATACCAATTAGAATTATTACAGGTAAAAATTTCTATTGGTTTGATATTTGAACTTTAATTACAATAGTTACACCCTCCTCCCCCCCACACATACACACACTTTGAAAACATATTTTAATTGATTTTTTACAAAGAGGAAGGGAGAGTGATTGAGAGTTAGAAACATTGATGAGGGAGAAACATTGATCAGCTACTTCCTGCCTGCCCCCCACTAGGGATCAAGCTCTCAACCAAGGTCATGCCCTCCACCATAATCAAAGCTGGGACCTTCCAGCCTGCAGCCTGATGCCCTATCCACTGAGCCAAACCTGTCAGGGTCCTCTGCTCCCCACTTTTTAAATAGATTTGCTTGGAATATGAATATGTTTATTTTATAATAAAGGAAAAATGGCACATTTAAAATAATTCAAAACAGATTTCACTGATATTCATATAGCCTATTTCAGATATGATATTCTATTGATTTTCTTATTTCCTTATAACATGAAACATTTTTCTTGTTTCCTTGCCATTTCCTCTTGATGATACTTTTCTTTTAAATTAGGGCTTCTTTTAGCTCCATATTCTTTGCACAAGCAAAAGGAAAAAAAAACAACTTATTTTTATCATTCTTTAAGTAAAACCCCCTTTTAGTAAGGGATTTCTTGCCAGGCTGAAGTGGCTCAGTGATTGAGCATGGACCTATGAACCAGGAGGTCACAGTTCAATTCCCAGTCAGGGCGCTCGAAGGAGGCAGTCAAAGGTGGCTGCCCATCAGTGATTCTCTCTCATCATTGATGTTATCTCTCCCTCTCCCTTCCTCTCTGAAATCAATAAAAAATATATTTTTAAAAACATTTCTTAAAGGAGATCCATTTTTTTGCTTTTATAGGAATTTATCATATTTAACATTGTTTTATATAATCATAGGTGTTATGAATAATTAAAAACAACTGAATCTCTCACTTTTCAAATGAGAAGACTATGATCTAGAAATGTTGTTACATATAAATGTTAAGACGGCCTTCAAGCTGTTCTTCTGTTTTCTAGAAGGAAATAATTTTGTGTACTAGAATTTATCTTAAGATATTAGATATTTCTGTTCTCAAAACCCTATTTCAGCAGGTGGGATTTATTCTTTTTTCTAAAGCATTTTACATTGTAATTTGTAATAGTATATATTTAAATGACTTATGCCTCATTGATGCCTTATGCTTTTCTCTTCCTTCTCTTCCTGTCCTTTTCTCCTATTCCTCCTCCTCCTCCTCTTCATTCTCCTCCACTTTTAAATAAGGCTTGCCATACAGGACGATTTTAAGATCTTGTCTTCACTCCCTTTTGAACTGGTAACAAGTGAGAGAAATGACAAATGGACTTGACAGAGAGTTGGCATTTGTTTCTTGTCCCTACTTACTTAAGTTTACAAATTTGAGAAATCAGTAACATACATTTACCAAGTGTGCACTATAAGGCAGGTACTAAACTAAGTGCTTTATATGGATTATTTTACTTAAGCCTCCAACAAGTCAAATAAAATGATATTAGAGTCTCCTGTGGAAATTGAGGCCCAAATAACTTGTTCAAAGTCAAATAGGTAGTAAGAGGTGAACTTCTGACTCAATGCAGGTTGATTTCAGAGACCAGACTCTAAACTAGGACACAACATAGGGTGAAGGTCCCTGAGGCTCAATGCTTGAACTTTGCAGGTAGGAAACCAGTATTTCTGGATCCCCACAATGGCCTGTAGAAATGTGTCACTGTGACCCTTGGCTGAGTTTCTCCACTGGGAGAGGCTCACACAGTCTCCAGCCAAGACTGAGGTTTTCCATTTAGATCAAGTTCAGACTGCTTGTTTACTCCTCTGGCTGTGGTTTCAGGGTCATCTTTTGGGGAAATGTCTTACCTGTCCTGAAGCTCAAGATGTTCCATGCTGAGAACTGAGTGACTATTAAAAAATGAATTCTTTCTTGAGTCTATTTATTTAGCCCAGTAAGCAATGTTAAAGGTGACTTTGCTTGCACTGATTATTTATAGAACCACGAAAATTCACAGAGGCTGACAGAGGTTTGCCCTGGCCTTTGATGACTTCAAAGTCTGTACAAATATAATTTCTTAAAATAATGAAATAGTTTGATATTAATCTCTCTATGAAGGCTGATGCACAGCCAAGGATGCATTTTTCTATCTGATCATATTAATGTGGAATAGGTTTGGAGATGAAAAAATATATTTGGTGGCCATTATATGTTCACTCTACTTACATCACTAGATGTTATTTAATATTAAGTATTTAATCAGAGTGTTATCTATAATTTAAAAAAATTAACCTACTTGCCTAGCATTATGGAATTAGTTAAGAAAATTTTGTTCATAATATGGAGTACAACACATTAAAATATATCTATGTAAATTACTGTGTTTAAAATGTTATGATATGGTTAAATGGGAAATATCAATAACCACCACAAATCAGAATATGGGATATGAGTTCATTTTTATAAAACAATCAATAAAAATATTTGTCTATTATGAGAGATTTTAATTTTTTTTCCTTATTTCTGTTTTCAACTCTAAATAAATATCGTTTGTATAAGAAAATACCATAAACAAAATATTACTTAAGGACAATGTATTAGGCGATAATCTACTTATGAAAGATACAATTTAGGTGTTATGGATGAAAGACAAATATAAAAGGCATCTCATTGAAAATGCTTTCTTAAGATTTTAGTTATGCAGATGTTAGAGACCATATGCAAAACTTTGCAGTTTGGCATGCAAATAGCTTATCTTCTAATTGCCTAGGGGAGATTACCCAGGTTTGGGAAATTAAAGTTATTTCAAATAACTAAGTTTATTTAGTCTATTGGACAAAATATAATTTCAAAAAAAATCTATCCCAAGTAGAAATGTGTCAGTTACATTATAAAAAACATGTAGGTTTGTTATATTATTAATTCTCCTTAGGGCCACTTATGTCTCTATGCATTTGTATTGCCTCAAGAATGAAATTTTATTAGCATAGAGCAAAAATCTTATTCCTTCTAAGCTCCATCTGGCCATTTGCAATTTTACTCATTGACAAGTTTCCAAAAAGGTCTAACATGCTCCAAAATACATCTTCCCTTATATTCAGGCATGGACATAACTTTAAATATGTTGCCAATGCAAATGATATGGTTTAAACTTCTTAAAAAGCTTTCTTTTGCTTTTTGAGGAAAATCTAAAATTTAAAATATGATTTCTAAGGTCCTCCATGGACTGGGCTTTTCTTGCTTACTTGTCCCATCCGTCATGATTCTCCATCCATGCAGTATGCTTGGATTAAATGGTCATTATTTCAGTTACTTGATTGTGTCACACTCTTGTTTCTGAGCCTTTCTACTACATGCTGCTCATTTTTTTTAGCCAACTTCTACTCAAATTTGAAGTCTGGGCTGGCATATTCCATTTCTTTTGGGAATTACATCACGACAATTTTCACAGTGATGACATAACAACTGCCTGACCACCCTTGTAGAAAGTGTACCTTGACTATGTAGTGGTAGATATCATGATATTTTTGAACACTACTATATTTTCAGAAGATGAATTTGTAAGAATTTCTTACATGGTATGTAAGAAAGATCAAGAGATTTGGAGTCAGAAGGAGCCGGTCCTTGGGTCCTGTTTGCGTTTGCTGTGAATGTGACCTGTAAAGAGTTACTCAACCTCCCTGACCCTCAGTTTCTTTGATTGTAAAGAGGAATAATACAGATATCCTCCTCACTAATTTAACTTTCAAAACAAATTAGGTCATGTCTATGAAAGCATTTTTTGAAATGATGAAGTGTCATATATATATATATATATATATATATATATATATATATATATATATATATATATATATATATATTCAGTTATCTTACTGTCTACATTTTAGTGGTGGTTGAATTGTCACTTCTAAAGTTCATCAGCATCTACCAACAGCAACACTAAATGGATGTTGTACAAATTAAGTAAAAGTAGTATGCTTTCTATGTAAATACATTGTCAGACATCCTGATCCACTAATTTAAAATATGTTCTGCTCTTCCAATTTAGACATTCTAGAGCAGTGGTTCTCAACCTTTTGTCCCTTTAAATACAGTTCCTCATGTTGTGACCCAACCATAAAATTATTTTTGTTGCTACTTCATAACTGTAATGTTGCTACTGTTATGAATCGTAATGTAAATATCCGATATGCAGGACGGTTTTAGGCGACCCCTGTGAAAAGGTCGTTCGACCGCCAAAGGGGTTGCGACCCACAGGTTGAGAACCGCTGTTCTAGAGCCACCTTTGTATTAATCTGCAAAATTATTATGGCTACAAGCATATAGAAATAAAAATCGACTACAAACAGATTTGCTTAAAATTAAGTTGTCCAGGTCTATTGAGGAGATTTATTTTAGTCATCTTATCCTATCATTGGGTACCATTGGAGAGAAGTTTTGAATGATGAAAAAAGTATAACTTGGCATAGAATTAGGACCAAGATCAGTAGGAGGAAAACTATTTTTTAATAGATTTCTAAAAAGGGTTATCTATAGAAGAGCCTGTATTTAGGAAACAGTGACATTTGACTAATTAAAACCTGAGATATTTCCAAAGGCGAAATTTCAACACCGTCTTCTCTTTTGACTGTCACACACTCTCTTTAAAAGGTGTGTTGGGTTCGTTGCTTTGCACGAATTCTTCTGGTTTCTGTCATCTGAAAGTCGTGTCTTACAATTTTGAGTGTTTATGAGCTTTGGCAGTTCCCATCTGCTGCGGGGATGTCTAAGTACCCCAAGCCTCATTGGCAAAACTCAGTTAAACCTTTGTTTTTACTTGATGGAATTTAAATTATTTATAGTGGTTGTATCTCATTGACTATTAGAGAGATTTTCTTTTATTACACACGGATTTCCTGTCACCATTTCCCAGATTATGAATAAATGCAGTGCCAAATGACACACACTTCCTATTAACATAAACTTGCTGATATTGTGATCATAATTAGTTGGACTGCAGTCCCTTCATTAGTTATTTATTTATTCACCTTCATTTTCCACTTCATTTTGGGAAGGATTTATGGTGTTGTCATTTTATTAAGGATAGTGCAAGGGCAATCCTATCAGAAATGTCAAGTATTCAGAAATTGGCGACCTTGAGACAATCACCCTTGTAACTCCAGAGAGCTATAATTTGACTATGGCAGGATGGCTTTCTACAAGAAAGAACTAGGGGAGAGGTCAGCTACGAATGCCATCTGTGCCAAGATGGCCGGCACACATCCCACAGTTGCCAACTCATTATGCCTAATTTGTGGACATTCATGCTCTCTGTATCACTTTGCTTGATAAATGTTTACTGGGAATCTACTGTGTGCCAGTCATTTTCCTTAGGGGTGAGGGAGAAAAAGAAAACTGAAAAGGTAATTGTCCTCATGAAGCTTATATACCAATGAGACATATTCAGCAATGAATAAGCCAAAAATATTTTTTTCAGAGTTCTGTGAAGGAAATACAGAGAGCTGTGTCTAGGAACTTTGGAGCTGCGGAGGTCAGGCAGAGGGACACTTTCCTGCATAAATCCCCAGTTTCTCTGTCCCTGTGTTTGTTGTAAAATATCTTTTCACATTAGAACCTAAGGTTGTGATATTATATAAACAATGGACATTGTGATTCTAATGTTATGGGTTAGGTCCAACTTTTCTCCTGCTGTAAAATAATCATTCTTCTCCAACGTAATATTGCCTACTTGTCTGTATGCAATATTTCAATCCCAATTACTGGTTTTATAATAAAATAATGCTATATAATACTTGTAAAACTTTTATGCTGAGCATGAGTTATACCATTTAATTTTCATGGACTGAGAGATAAGTAAATATGACTGTTATTATTATTTTTAACACAAAGTTCTCTCACAAAATGCAATTGTACGATACAGTTATCAACAATAGTCAGCATGTTGTACATTAGATCCTCAGACCTGAAAGATAGTGCCCTTTTACCAACCTCTCTATATTTCCCATACCCCTAGTCCCCGGGTAGACATTTTTCTACTCTCAGTTTATATGAGTTTGATTCTTTTTTGTAGATTGCACATGTAAGTTATACCATGTGGTATTTGTCTTTCTCTGGCTTATTTTACTTAGCGTAAGTAAATGTCCACCCGTGTTCTCACGAATGGCAAGATTTCCTTCTTCCTCATGACTGAAAAACATTCATATATATTCATATAAAAAAGAAAACATTCACATATACATAATGAATGGATAAATAAATGTACATATGTACAGTTCATACATACATATGTATGTATGAACTGTTCATATACACATTTATTTATCCATTCATTTATTGATGGACACAGGTTGCTTTCGTATCTTGGCTATTATAAATAATGCAGTAATGAACATGAGGGTGCAAGTATCTCTGTGCTATCCTATTTTCCTTTGGATATATACCCAGAGTGGGATTGCTGGATCATATGGGAGTTCTGATTTTAATTTTAAAGGAAAATCCATACTGTTTTCTATGGTGGCTATAGAAATGTACCTTCCTACCAACTGTGCACAATGGTTTCCTTTCCTCCACATTCTATTTGCTATATCATTTTTTAAAATTTCACTTTATTTATTGTTTAAGGGTTGAGCATGAACACAGTTCTGGCCTAAGACATGTGAAAGAAAAACTTTTGTGGGATTCCAGGAATAAGTTTCCTCACTCTTGAGGAAACATCAGACATTCTCTCTTCACCCTCTTGGATATTGTGTCTGCCTTTGACATGTGGACCTACATTTATCCTTCAGTGTTGAGAGAAGCCAGTTTGAGAACAGAGACTGATGTATTTCAGAAGGGGGGAGTCATAAAAAAGATTAAACAAAGAACGTATAGGCAAATATAAAGTTATGCCCATGGACAGCCATTAGTGTGGGGAAGGCCTGGGGAGGGGTTAGGAGCAGGGTGAAGAGGGCCAAAGGGGGAAAACAAAAGGGGATGTTTCTAATACTTTCAACAATAAAGGTAAAAAAAGAAAAATAACAATGTGATAATATTTGATATTTATAAATCAAATAATATTTGAAATATAAAAAAGAATATGCCTAGACTCCTGACTCTGTGTGATGTAATATCTCATTGTGGTTTTGATTTATATTTCCCTGAGGATTAGTGATTTTGAGCACCTTTTCATGTACCTGTTGGACATTTGTATGTTTTTCTTAGAAAAATGTTTATTTAGTTCCTCTGCCCATTTTTAAATTGGACTTTTTTGTTTTGTTATTCAGTTCAAATGTTTATATTTTTGCATATTAGTTACTTATCATATATACTTAAATTATAAATATTTTTTTCTCATTCCATGGGTTGCATTTTCATTATTTTGATGATTTTCTTTATTCTGCAGAAACTTTTTAGATTGATGTAGTTCCACTTGTTGTTCTTTTCTTTTGATGTCAAATCCAAAAATTATTGCAAAGACCGATGTCAAGAAATTTATCTCTTATGTTTGCCTTTAGAATTTTATGGTTTCAGGTCTTAAATTTAAGTCTTTAATTAATTTGACTTGATTTTTTAAAAAAATATAAATTATTGATTTTTTTACAGAGAGGAAGGGAGAGGGATAGAGAGTTAGAAACATTGATGAGAGACAAACATCGATCAGCTGCCTCCTGCACACCTCCTACTGAGGATGGGCCTGCAACCCAGGTACACGCCCTTGACCTGAATCGGACCTGGGAGCCTTCAGTCCGCAGGCCGACACTCTATCCACTGAGCCAAACCAGTTAGGGCTTGACTTGATTTTTGTGCATGGTGTAAGATAGGGGACCAATTTAAAAATTTTTGTATATAACTTTCCAGGGTTGCTACCATCATTTATTGGAGAGATTACCCTTTGCTAGAGGAATATCAGTGCTAATAGTGAGCCATTTCTACCTATTGATTCCTGAACCAATGAATTTTGATTAGGAGAAACTAATATATACAGGTGGCTGATTTAGAGCATGTAATGCATCCTAGAGGACATTATCTCAGCCCCATAAGGTGTGGTGTTCTTACCCAATTGATGCCGTAATTGAGTCTTCAGACAGTGATCCACCATTCTATTAGTGTAGCTGCTTCAGGGCGATGGTAAGACCAGTGAATAGCTAAGAATGAGACTGTATCCCTCAATTAGAAGCAAAGTTGTGTGGAATATCGTGATGATGAATAAGGTTTTCTATGAATCATGGTTTTGGCAGGAGCATTGCATGTAAAAAAGGTCAATCTGAATTTAGAATGTCTACTCTAGAAAGAACAAAGTTCTGTTCCTTCCATTATAGAATGGTCCAATGTAATCAACCTGCACCAGGTGGCTGAATAGTCTTCTCAGGGGATTGTGAGCATTGGGTGCTTCTCCCAACGGCAGGTTAGGCATTCAGCAGTGGCTTTAACCAGATGGACCTTGGTGAGTGGCAATTTATGTTGTTGAGCCCATGTGTAAACTATATCCCTTAAACTATAGCCACCTGTTCATGGACCCAATGGACAAGGACAGCAGGTCTGGGGAGAGGCTGACCAACTGACTTTCATAGAATTGGTCATCTTGTTTACAGTCTCATTAAAGTCCTCTTGTTTGAGGTTACTCCTTGCTACACATTCACAGGAACAGAACCAGTTTTTAAATTATGTTCCTTCCAGGTCTTCAACCACTCACCTAATCACTAGCCACTGTCCATAAGTAGTATAGATGCATAGTCCTGGTCATCTGTTTCTCCTTCCTGGAAAAACAACTGGATCCATGGCTCAAAGTTTTGTCCACTGAAGAATTACCTTTCACTACTGTTCTCCAGGACCAACCCAGTGTGGGCCTGTACAGTTTCTCCCATCTTTAAAGGAGACCATTTTCACAGTCAACTGATTCTAAAAAAATTCTATGTGGTCATGAGGGAAAGTTGAGAAATGGGCCAACTCCCACATGGGCCATAAGCTCATGCAAATTAAATTTACATTTAGGATACAGTTGAGTGCAATATTGTACTTCTCACTTCCATTTGACAATAAAGTGCTGCTGTGGTGTCCAATTTTATGGTTTGATGGTCAGACAACACCCACTTTATGATTGGCAGCTAAGTTCTCATGGTAATCTGGTGACTTATGATCAAGCATTCATTCTTTTCTTGGCCTCAGTAATAAGTCTGAAACTATTTCTCAAGATCATTATTGTTATCTGCATTGTGATCTACTTATAAGGTCTTGCCAAAGTGTCTGTAAAGCATCCCTTTCTCACATAGACATGTGAAGCATTATCATAGCATGAAGGGGGAATCACATTTTCCAAGTGGTAAAACAGTTGATTTTTTTTTTCTGAGACAATTTGAATTTGGCAGATTATCAGGCTACTCAATGAATTTATCAGAGTAGCATACCCAAATTGGGTTTAGAGCACTGCAAAACCTAGGCATTTTGGTTCTTTTTTTAATGATAGAGGTAAAAGATGTAATAATTAATATTTTACTTTGGAAATGATATCTCAATCTCAACATGCTCAGACCACTGTACTCCTAGAAATTTCACTGATGTGACAGATTCCTAGATTTTGTAGGATTTCTTTCCCTTCTCTCTTAGGCATGTATCCTACCAAGAAGTCTAGGGTCGTTGCTGCTTCCTGTACATCTGGTATAATCAGCATGATATCATAAATTATTTTGGATTGGCTTTACTGGAGAGAAAGAGGGAGAGAGAGAGAGAGAGAGAGAGAGAGAGAGAGAGAGAGAGAGAGAGAGAGAAAGAGAGAGAGAGAGAGATTTGTTAGATGCCAGGGGATGTGTTGATTTGTTCCAGTAATGATACTACATCTGGACCAGCAGCTGCAATTGGATTTCACCACCTGATTAAGTTTACAATAATGCACTGTCACTTTCTAAGTCCCATCTGTTTTCAGCACAGGCCAAATAGGCAAGCTGAATGAGAATGTGGTAAGATGGCCACACTATATTTTTCAAAACCTTGTTGATAGAATTATCTCTGAAATCCCTCCAAGACTATGTTATTTGCTTTGCTGTCTTATTTTGGTAGATAGAGGCAGTTTTACAGGCTTCCCTCTTGACTTTTCTATCATATTTGCTATGGATCTACTTATATACTTGGTTCATATCTCTAAGAAGCTGATGAAGGAGATCTGATGGGAGCAGAAAAACTAAAGATCTGATAACTGTCCCATGCTAACTAGGTGAACTGACAGATAAGTAACAATATACATGAACTATCCCAGTGCCTGGTGCCCCGTGCTGGTTTCATCCATCAACAAAACAACAAGAAAACCCACTGCATGGGAGAACATACTTGCCAACAATATCTCTAATAAGGGTTTAATCTCCAACATTTATAGGGAACTCATACAACTTAACAAAAAGAAGACAAACAACCCAATAAAAAATGGGCAAAGGACCTAAATAGACACCTTTCAAAAGAAGACATAAGGAAGGCCAAGAGACATATGAAAACATGCTCAAAGTCACTAATCATCCGAGAGATGCAAATCAAAATGACAATGAGGTATCATCTCACACCTGTCAGACTGGCTGTCATTAATATATCAACAAATGACAAATGTTGGCGAGGATGCAGAGAAAAAGGAACCCTCATGCACTGCTGGTGGGAATGCAAACTGGTGCAGCCACTGTGGAGAATAGTATGGAGTTTCCTCAACAAACTAAAAATGGAACTTTCATTTGACCCAGTGATCCCACTTCTAGGAATATATCCCAAGAAATAAGAAACACCAATCAGAAAGGATATAGGCACCCCTATGTTCATAGCAGCTCAATTTACAATAGCTAAGATTCGGAAACAGCCTAAGTGCCCATCAGCAGATGATTGGACTAAAAAACTTTGGCACATCTACACAATGGAATACTATACTGCTATAAAAAGGAAGGAACTCCTACTATTTGCAATAGCATGGATGGACATGGAGAGCATTATGTTAAGTGAAATAAGTCAGTAAGAGAAAGATAAATATCACATGATGTCACTCATTTGTGGATTATAATGAACAACATAAACCGATGAACTAAAACAGATCTAGAGACAGAGAAGCATTGATCAGATGCTCAGACCTCAGAGGGAAGGTAGGGGAGGGTGGGGGTAAAGGGGAGAGATCAACCAAAGGACTTGTATGCATGCATATAAGCATAAGTGATGGACACAGACAACAGGGGGTGAGGGTGAGGGCAGGACTGGGGGGTGGGGGGACATTAGGGGGACAAGGACACATTTGTAATAACGTAATAAAGAAAAAATAAATTAAATAAAAGAAAAATGATTATCACTTTACATAATTATGAATATAATATTTTATCTTACAGAAGACATTGTTTACTAGAGGCTGGGCGCATGAATTCATGCATGGGTGGGGTCTTACTGGCCCCACCCCCCAATCTGGGTGGGGGGCTGATCGGGGGCGGGGCTGGCTCGGGGTGGGGGGGGGGGCGTAGGCAGTTGGTTGGCCCTCCCCTGGTCGAACTCCCAGTCGAGGGGACAATTTGCATATTAGCTTTTTATTATATAGGATTATTGAAATTTATGTCTATAATCTATCTGGAATGGACTTTTACATGTGGTTTATGAGAGATACAGAAGTACATAGTTTTCCCAGACTGATAATTATTTACTTCAGCATAATTTATCATGGAGGAGCCTCCTTTCCTGCATTGCATTGCTGTGGAACCTCTGTGATAAAACAGCTGAAAGCACATGAAATAAAATTGAATATAGTGATTGTGCTTTAATAAGAAGTCTTTATTTCTAATAGTGCAACTTCTCCAAAAGTTTTGTCTTCACTATTTTGGCCTTTTGCCTTTCCATAATTAAGGATGGGTAAAAGTAGGTGTAGAGTTGTGAGTATGCAAAATACTGAGCTTATTCTTATATTGTTATTCATTATATTATTTTCTATACAAGCAACTGTAAATCTGCTTTTGCCCCACCCTGTATTTTAGAATTCACTTGTCAGTTGACACATAAATTTTTGTCAAGGTTTTTTGAATGTATTGAATGAATAAAACAATCTTTTGAGAATCACACTTTTATAATATTGAGTCTTACAATCTATGGACAGGTTGTCTTCCTCTATTTACTTGTCTCATCTAATTCCTTTTTTAAAAAAATATAGTTTATTGACTTTTTACAGAGAGGAAGGGAGAGGGATAGAGAGTTAGAAACATCGATAAGAGAGAAACATGGTAAACTGCCTTCTGCACGCTCCCTACTGGGGATGTGCCTGCAGCCAAGGTACATGCCCTTGACTGGAATCGAACCTAGGACCCTTGAGTCTGCAGGCCGACACTCTATCCACTGAGCCAAACCGGTTAGGGCTCTAATTCCTTTTAATAGTTTGGTAGTTTACGGTCTAGGAATAATTCACATGTTAGCTAGAATTTTTTTTTCTTAGACATTTGATCTTTTTATTGATATAGTAAACTGTACCTTTTAAATTTTTAAAAATTATTTTGCTACTATCTAGGAACTACTCCACATGATCTTTTTTTTCTCTCTACATGATCTTAATTATAATTGAATTTGTTGAGTTTTCTATATATTTAATTATGTTATCTTAAATGACCCTTTAACTTCTTCCTTTCTGATTCTTATTACTTTTTTTTTAAATTTCCTTTCTGAACTGTCTAGGACTTCTCATATAATTTCACTCATAGTGTTAGCTGTAAGTTTGTTTTTTATTTTGTTTTGCTTTGTTTTTGTAGAATCTTTTCTACAGATTAAGAAAATTGCTATATTTCTCTACTTTTTTGATTATGTTATTTTTTTAAGTTAATGGGTGTTGATTGATTTTTCTGCTAATATTGGAGATGACATTATACATTTTCTTTATTTTTTCTAATAACGTATAAATCATGTTTATTAATTTTAGAATATTAACTAATCTTGTATTTCTTAAATAAATGTAACTTTTCTAAAACATTATTTTGAATTTTCTCTTATTTAGTTTGGTATGTATGTACATATATTTGCAAACTTATTTTCATATTGCATTTATGTAAGTTTCTGTTATGATCCCTACATTGCAGATTTGGAAACTGAGATATAGAAGACTTAAATAAATGAGCAAAGTCAGATGAATAGTAAGAGATTCAAAGTGAAAAAGTCTGATTGAAGTATGTATTTTCACAAAATTAAATTATTAAATAGCAGTTGCTGATTATCATGATTTTAGAAATGGGACCAAAAAAAACCCAAAAAACAAAACAAACAAACCAAAAAAAGAAAAGAAAGGAAAAAACAATGCTGTTGTTTCATAGAGCCCCCATAAATCAAAGGTTGTAAATTTGTATCTTTCTAGAATTCTACCACTTTGACAAGTATGATGGTTAATTTTATGTGTAAACTTGGCTGGGCAAAAAGATGTGGTCAGCGGATAGAGCATAATTTCTGGGTGTGGTGTTTCCAGGAGAGACTAGCATCTGAATGCAAAGACTGAGGAAGGGGATTGCCATCACCTTGCCAACATGTTAGGGTCAGAATTGAACAAAAGAACAGAAGAAGATGAATGTGCTCTCTTTGAGCTGGTACAGGCATCTTCTCCTGCCCTCCAACATGGGTGCTAGTTCTTGGGTCTTCGGACTCCACCTGAATGATGCTACTGGTTCCCCAGCTTACAGAGAGCAGATTGTGGGCCTTTTCTGACTCCATAATCATGTGAGCCTATTCTATAATACATCTCTTCATATATATATATATATATATATATTTACACATATAACTCTCTCTCTCTCTCTCTCTCTCTCTCTCTATATATATATATATATATATATATATATATATATACATATATATATATTTACACATATAACTATATATTAGTTCTGTTCCTCAAAGAACCTAATATAGTAACTTTTATTTTCCCATATATTAGTAGTGCACTTTCACTGCAGCATACAAGACCCTAAAATAATCTCTTCCCTCTCACCTTTTTTTTTTTTACTTCTTCTTCTACATGCACGCTCATTCATGATTATACAGTTCCACTGAACACTTGCTGTTTCTTGAACACACCAAACCCAAAGCCCTGAACATGTGACAAGGTCATCACTCAAGTTATTCCTTCTACCTAGGAAGTTCTCCCTCTAGACATTACATGGCTCAGTCTCTCACATCCTTCACTTCTCTGCAGAAATGCCATCCTATTAAAAAGGACTTCCCAGACGCATGCCACCTTCCATGCAAATTATTCACAGAGGCATTGAGAGCCATGCTCCTTGCCCTGCTCGCCCACAAACTAGTTTCCTTCACCAGTTCCTTTTACCTGTTTCTGGCCTCCATAGCCTGTATCACCACCTGACATTTTAAATTCATTTCTCTAACTTCTTCAAAAGAATATGAACTCCATTAAAAGGCCGGGCAATTTTGATTTCTAGGGCCCACATGAGTATCTGTTATGTTATAAACTTATTTTTTACACAAACTATTTGTTGTATGGAAGAATGAGTTTCCCCGTGTCAAAAGTTACTTGATTTCTCAGAAATTCTAAATTTTTTTTCCTGTGAATTTAGCTTTTTTCTTCTTCTTTTTCTTTCCTGAGAATCAAACCTTGGAGAAAGAGTTGCTTGGTGCTGCTATCATTATCTTCTTTTTATAGCAATCACTGCAGAAGGTGTTGATAGATATTTAACACATCTTTGACATGCGTCCTGACTATGCCCAAGGTAACTTGGAGGAGGGAACATTGATCATTTGCCATGTGATAAGCTTCTGCTGTTTGCTGGTGGTGCAGCGAGTACATAATGCCCACTTTATATGCAATATGCTTGAAAAATGCTAGATTATTGTTTATATCCAAGTAAGATACGCAATAAAATATGTCATTCGTTTCCCTCAATGGATGCCCTTTGGCTATATTCAATTCTGCCCTTCACACCTAGTCCTGAGATAAATGTAAAAGTGGGGTCCTGTGTATAAATGGTGCATCTATCTACCAAATTGATTTCTGGGGCCAGAGAAATAATTGTAATTTATGAGATATACTTGTGACAGTCATGAATGTTAAGCAGTGTAGATTGTGTGGGTGGTATGACTTTGATTTTTAATTATAGGTCAACTCAGCTTAATTCTGTAGTGTGACACTTCACCTGTCCTTCTTTCTCTAAACTGAATGCCAAGAGTACAAGTGAACTAACCTTTGAATGTCAACCTGAGTTCCGGAAACTAGATGTGCAACTGAGCTAATGATGTGATTTCCTGGGTCCTTACTTGACCTATATGATTTCTAATATCCTTACATCTGAAATGCAGTGATTCTGTTGCAATGATTTATTAAGGGAACTGGTTTGTATTAGAACTTAGATGAGAAGGAGGGATAAAGAGAGAGGAAGAGAGAAGGGGAAGAAGAGAGAGAGACCTAAGTTATAAACCTTTTTTTTTTCCAGCCCCCATTCTAAAAATACAAACCCAGTTTGCCAGACTTTGCCTACCTGGGGGACAGATAGAGGTCAGATTCAGAGACTCTAGTTTTATGGGTGTTTTCCTTTAACTGCTGACCTGGAATTTCGTTGTCTTCTTGAACATTCTTACTCTGATTAAGATCTTTCTAGGGATCCCTAGAGAGTATTTAAAAGTCTACCAGACCTGAGGCCCTGAACCTAACTGTCCCCTATACCTGGGCTCCTAAGTATTAAAGAGAAAAAAACCAACATGATATAGAAAAATGTTAGTTACATGCAAACAAGTGGTTAGAATAAGATGGAACTTGGAGACATTGTAGAAAATAGGTCTACCTTTCATCTAGTGCCAATATTCCACCTTTGTGTGGAAATTACCTAAAAATCGGTACAGCGGTCTGGTAGGGTGAGGAAGGGAATTGGAGCCAGGCTCAAGGAAAAGGGTTTTCGTTACCTCAACACCAAGAGTAGTTTCTATTACCTGACAGAGCATGGAGCATCTCAGAAATGATGAGGCTAGTAGAACCTAAAGAAGTAGAGGATTGGGGTAACATAAGACCAAAAAGGGAGGCAGGGGTTAAACGAAGCAGTGGGCTGTGAGATAGCATTTTAGCTTTTCTGTCTGATATGTCTGTTCACCATAAGTCTAGGGTAGGGCTGAAGTCTAGGGTAGGAAGGAAAATTCAAGTGCCAAATAGCATGCTGCATTTAAGATGGGTCCTCCAACCACTGCCAAGGTTTTCCTGGCTAGTTCAAATTCCTCTTGGGTGGTTCCTTTTCACCTAAGCGTTTAAGAGGCCTCCCAGGAAGCCCTAGATCTTTCATAGATTTGCTGGAGATCAGCCTTGAAAACTCACTAGATATGCCCGGTCATGTCCGAATCACATTTTAGGTAGATTGTGGAAGTACCTGTACTCGGGATGCATTATAATCAAATAGCATAATCAAAAGTCGTGATGCCCCTAGTCTAAATACTTTCACGCAAAGTATAGTTTGACTTCTAATTGGAGAGTAAAGATGTTTTAAGTAAGGTTATTGCTTTCATCTGTCATCAAAAATGTTTGTTTTGTTTTTCATTAGCTTCTTTGCGATCTGCTTGTTGGCCCACTAATCCCAGCCATTCCCACTGCTGTCACAGAGCTGAAGCCACATCCCTCTTGAAATAGATCTCCTTATGAGCAGAACCAGGCTGGTATAAACTGTCTGTCAAAATACATTCAAGCCCCCTGTCTGGCCTGATTGGACATTGTTATTTCAAAGAGTGGCATAGAGTCCTTTGCACCTCCTTAAAGGTCGATTGATTTCATATAAACAAGTTAAGGGCAGACACACTGGCTTCCCATTTAAAAATATGATCAAATAGATTCTCATGTATACGTGGCAAGACTGGATAGCAAGGACTGACAAAATATTTGTTTCAGCCTCAGGGATGAAAACAAATGACTGTATTTGGGAAACCTCCCCTAGTGAAACCAATCGTTTTAATGAAAGTAACGTACGATGTTTATTTGAGGAAATGATGCTTTATTTAGTAATATTTACAAAACTTGATGAGGAAATGAAGGGCCTACCAAACTAAAGTATTGCATTAATTTCTTTGAAAAACATTTTATGTGACTTAGCTACTTTGTAGGCCAGTTTAAGGGATTTTATTTCTGTTTTTAAAGGGGAAGAATTTGTTTGTTGATTCTTTTCTCCTTATTGTGCTCATTAAATGATTTCAGGAACATTATTTAAGGTTTTTTTATTGATAAGCTCCCATTGGGTTAATATTGCATTTACTTGCTTATAAGATTTGATTCTCTAGTTATTTGAGATGAGCTTATTCGCACCTAGATTTTTTTTGTACAAACAACAGGCTTTAATCACTAAGTTATAAGAAGCATGGAGTTAGTGATATCTGCCTTGCTCATCTCATTATTTTGCAGGGAAACTAATAAGGACTCTTTGACTCCTACCACACACCAGTCTAATAACTTTATTAATAATTTCATAGGACCTCTCAGCTCAGATTAACTAGAGATTTAAATGCAGGATTCTGACCCAGTGATCCCACTTTTGGGAATATATCCTAAGAATCCTGGAATACCAGTCAGAAAAAATATATGCATCCCTATTTATAGCAGCATTATTTACAATAACCAAGATCTGGAAACAGCCCAAGTAGCCATCAGCAGATGAGTGGATAAAAAAGCGATGGGTACATTTACACAATGAAATACTACTTGGCTGTAAAAAGGAAGAAAGTCTTATTCTTTGTGACAGCATGGATGGACCTGGAGAGAATTGTGCTAAGTGAAATAAGCCAGTCAGAGAAAGACAAACAGCTTGTGATCTCACTGATGTTTGAAATCTAATGAACAATATAAATTGACAAACAAAATGGAACCAGAAGCATGAATGCATGGAACAGACTGGCTTGTGCCCAAAGGGAGTGGGGTGGGGGTGGGGGGGTGACTGGATAAGGAAGATGAAGGAAATAGCTAAAGTACATATATGTATACCCAAGGGACATGGACAATAATTTGGTAAAGGCCAAGAAAGGGGGAGGAGGAAGAGAAGGGGGAGTGAGCATAGTGGGAAGTGGGGGGGATTCCTGCAATAATGTAAACATTAAAATATTTTTTAGTAAAAAAAAGGTTAAATAAATAAATATAGGATTCCTTCCTAGCCCTGATGATAGCATGAAGAATTACATACTATTTGAACAAGTGTTTAAAGTCTCGGTAATTTCTTTGCACCTATGGAAGAAGTAGTTTTTCATCTTTATTGTTGAAAGTATTACAGATATTCCCTATTTCCCCATTGACCCCTCCACCCTTCTTCCATCCCCACCCCTAGTCCTTCACTGCACTATTTTCTGTGTCCATGGGTTATGCATATATGCATGTAAGTCCTTTGGTTAAGAAATGGTCTTAAGAAATCACTTGTATTAGTCAATTGTGTTAATTCATTTGCCCAGAGTAGAAGAATATATAAGGCTATTAATGACTAATAAGACTGTGCTGAAATTAAAATTTTCTTAGAGGTGAAGGTACAACATGAACTTCAAAGAAAAAAAATAATGTTCTTTTTGGTGCTATTAACTCTTGAAAAGTTTGTGTGAATGGCTGACAGTCAACAACATCCACAGCACTGACAAAATTGCTCTAGTGGGGAGGCTTTGTCCCGAGGGCTTCCTGAACATTATTGATGTTAGGTCATTTTATTCTCTGGAGATAGGTTTCTTTAAAGATGATGAAATTAAGATGCAGAAATTAAATATATGTATGTGTTCAAGGCTAGACAAAGAGGGAGTGGAAGAGGAAGGATCTGAACTCAGGACCTCCAGCTCTTGAGTCTTTGTTCTTCATAAATAGGTCAGAACTTTTCATCCTTTGCTTCCTGTCTTGGTAGCAGGTGGTGGCAATCAAGTTAGTTTTATGAACCCTGTGAACAAAGAGTGGAATGGGGGTCAACACTGAACTTTCTTCAAAAGCTAAAAATAAAAAGAGTCAAGACTTTTCAAATAATAAACTTAGAGAAAAATAGTGAAAAAATTTCTACATTTTGCCATAGCCTAGAATAATGGCCCTCCATTAGAAGTGCATGTACCAGCTAAATTAGTGTTTTTTAGCATCAACTCTACTGACATTTTAAAACAGATTTTTTTTGTGTGTGTGGCAGGAGCCCACCCTGTGTGTTGTAGGAGGTTGACCAGCATTCCTGTCCTCTACTCACTGAATGCTCGTAGCACCTCCAGTGTGATAACCAAAAATGCCTCCAGACATTGCTCAGTGTCCCCTGGAGATAAAATTGCCCCTGATTGAGAACCACTGATATATATACACACACACACATGTAATGCATGTAGATGAACATATATCTAAGTAGGATGAAGTTTCTTTATAACTTTATTAATGGAATTGCTATATGTTTAGAAAATGGCCATTTTATTTTTATGGGATTAAAATTATTATTTATCTTTTATTTAATTAATTGATTCTTGATGGGGTGATTAGTGCAGGTAAAATAGAAAAGGCAGAATTTTTTTTCAGGTATGAAATATTGAAGGCTAAACAACCTGGAATGCGAAGATACTGTGTTATTGAGAAATTCCAGAAGTAGTTCAATAGAGATTTTTCTAATCCAAGCAGAGTGGAAGTTTACCATATAAAAAGGTAGTTGGAGCTTGAACCATCCTGTCAAGAAATATTGACAATGGTGACTTTTCTCAGCTTTATTGAAAGAATAGTATCATGGCACATCAGAGCCTAGGGCCCTTCAATGAGATAATCTCATTCAGTTCTCTCAGAAACAGGGTGCACACAGCGTTCCTGGTGGCCGAGGAAGGAATAGCAGATGGTCCTCCTGATTCCCATTTCTATTGAACAGAGTTTCTCTGGGGAATGCATGCAATTTAAGTTTGTTGTCAGGAAGAGCCTTAATTCCCATCTGTAGAATAAATGGATCTCTTTTTCTTTTCTCTGCTCACATAACTGTTTTTATCTCTTTGATATTTCTGTTATACTGCTGTCACCCTGTCTCTCTTTCATTAACTAAATTTTGTTTGTGAGGGTTTTTGTGTTTTTTTTAAAGAAGAGACTATCTTTATATCATGTCAGTGCCTAGAATAGTTATTCAAGTGTTTAAAAATACAATATTCTATGCACCTTAAGAATGATGAATTCCAAGCATTCTGAACTGATACAGAGGCTACTCATACCTGCCCCAATGACACCCATGCTTTCCCAATATGGGCCAAACTATTATTAGAAGTTTTATTGTTTTATTTGATTGATTTTCCTGTCCTCTCCTTTGAATGCTGCAATGAATACAGGGCTCTGGCCTCTGTTGCTCAATTTTGGTTCCCCTGGGCCTCACATTGTAATTGGCAAATAGAGGGTCCTTCATAAATGTTTTTGTTGAAATAAAGTAGTGACTTTGCCAGGGTGGACATAGTGGAAATTTTCAAAATGAATTCCCATGCAACACAGTCTCTTGACAGCCTTTTGCCAAACCAAGCATGTATCATAATGTTTAGAAACAGCAGACGCAGTCAGCCAGACTGGGATGAGAATTCCAGTTCAGATCATTAGTAGCTGTCACCTCAGTCAAGTTGCTTAACTCCCCTAAGCCTCATCTTCTGCATCTATAAAATGGTCATAATATTATATTTATCTCTTAGAGTCCTTATGAGGATTAAATGAACGCATGCACTTAATAATTAGGGGCTGGGGTTGGCAGAAGGACACTTCTCTCCTATCCCATCTGGCTATTTTCCCATGGATAAATCTTCATTGGCCAAACCCCAGATTTTTGGAAGGAATAGCATGCTTTAAACATCAAGAGTTATGCTGGGCAAGCCTCTCATTGCTTTCAGCATACAAGCAGTAGGTGTGCTTGCTTCCTTCCCTGACTGCCACAGGTGCCAGAGGGCCAGGGTATGAGACCCAGCCAGGCTACCATCTTTGTGTAGTAACTAGCTGTGTTCATGGACTAAGAACCTCCCCACAGGCAAATCATTCTGGATTCATAGAAAGGGTGAAAGAAACAGCCCTTTGAAATTCAGCCCAAGTCCCTTGACAGAGCAATGCTTTCCAGGGAAGTCCGATATGAGGGGAGGTATTGAGTACTCAGGAATTATCAGTAAAGTGGATTTTATTTTTCACTTGACTATGTTTCTTTTGTGTGAGGGAGCTCTAGAGAGCTCCCAGGGTATACTACCAAGACCCATCTCTTTCAATTATTATTAAAATAAATATAAGCTTTAGGATTCTACCCTTTATTTAAATGAGAAAATAAAATATCAATACTAACAACTAGCAAAGAGATGGGATCCATATACAAGTGATGCAAATTGAACACACTATACTTAATTGCTAAAAAGATATACTGACAAATGCTGGGTGCATTATAACCCATCCTTACCCTTTGAGCAAGAGAAAAGAAGTAAACAATTTAGAGACTTAAATAGGCCTTGAACATGGAAGAGGGTATTCATTTATTCAAGTTATTTATTCATTTATTCACTCATCCACTTGTTTATTCCTTTAATGAATACTTAGTGTCATTCTTTCTATGTTTCAGACAAGAAAAAAAAACACATTGAGTCATACATCTTAGCTGTATCAAAGCTCTTACTGAAAATTCTGTAGATAAAGTATTTGGAAGTAGTTTAGCAATACAGGGATGCAGATTAAAAATAACTAAGAAGTAGCCATTATTAGCAATAAGTTTTTTTTCATTATTTTATTTATTTAACAAATATTTATACATATCTATATAATTTTATTAGTCTTCTTTACAAGCTCTATTCTATAAAAGAATAATAAGAATAAATGTAAAAGTTTGTTTAAATTAAATCATTTATCACCCAGTTACTGGGTGATAGATGATTTGTTTTAGTTCAAATCGTTGATTGTCTGTTTATGATAATTGCTTTTTGATTGGTTTTGCAAATTGGAACTCAAAATTCCAAGGTGAGATTTACAATACCAGGAAGATTTTTATTAAGTTCTGAACCAAAAAAATGTTTATAAAGTGTATTTTAATTATATTTCTTTGAAAAAGAAATTAGTTCATATTTCACAATTAAATAAAAGCCACTTATTGTTAATAAATTTCTATTGAAATATTCTGTGTTCCTTGAAAAGGGTAAGATATAAGATACTAAAAATGAATTCCTCATTTTCTGCCTCTAATAATCAATCTTACTCTAAAAACCATACATAAACTCGATAATTGTAATGATAATGATAGATTACATTTATTGATCACTTAGGATGTGTCAAGCTTAGTGCCGAGCTCTTGTCTACAGGTCATATCACTTAATGCTTACCCATCCATATTCTCACTTTACAGATGAGATGTGACACAGAGATGTTGAGTGATTTGTCCAAAGTCACACAGCTGATAAAAAGTGGAATTTGGATTCTCCAATTCTGTCTGGGTCCTGAGCTCACTGGATTAAGAATGCTGGATGCTATGATATAGAAATCACTTTCTTTAACACTGTCAGCTGAAATCTGCATGAGACAAATTAAAAACAAAGCCGGGCTGCAATCCTTGTTTGATGTCAGAATGTAGAGAAAATGAAGAGTGGACCCAGTCTTTTGGTGAATCATAACTTCTCTCTCAAAGGGATGTACCCTTTGTTAAGTTCCCTTCCATTCTGAAGCACAGCCTCCTGCTTAGCACTAAAAATCAATTTTTCTCTAAAAACATCACTTCCAAAAAATACAGATCATTTGAGAAAATTCAATGGGCGTGCATCACGTGGCTAAAACCCCAACTATAACCCTAACTGAAATGAGATGAAAAAAAAAAAGAAAAAAAGAAAAAAAAATTGATCTATTTTCCCATTCTGCCCAGCACGGTATTCTCTCACAGCCTCCATTTGGAAACACTTTCTCAACCTTCTCATGGTTTGAACACATATTTAACATTTTGAGAAACCGCTATTTGTCTTAGGCTAGAATGTCCTTTGTAAACATTCTCTGCCTACTTCTTTAGAAAAGCTCCTGTTTCTTCTCACACTCTCTTCTTGCAAGTTCACTATTGTGGTAGCAATCATATCCTCCAAAATGTAATAATTAGCACTTAGTAATAAGAATGTAGGAAAGTTTATTCTTGGTTTCTCTTACCCCAAAATGGCATTGCTTCTTTTTTTTTTTTTAATCTCAGGGGAAAACTGGGTAGTGTGACAGTGTTCCTGAATTTCCAAATCTCATTCTTAAAGAATTCCATGAATAGTCATCCACCAGCTAGCACTGTGCTGAGGGTTGAGCTCCATAAAAGATCTTGAGTGAAGAATGCCACCAAAATTGACACTTTAGTCAGAGATTCCAAACTGGATTTATTTCCTCCGTTCCCATTATTTTTAAGCCAATCGTATATGTGTGTAGTATGCATGCACTTGGAATGACAAGCCAGACAAATATCAGGCTGATCAAGTAAAGATGAAAATATAAAATAGAGTTGGAAGACAGACTGGGAATTAAAATGAATGCTTTAGGAATGTGCCGTGGTTTCAAATAAAACATCACATTTGTTTGTGGTCCAAAACCAAATATTAATTTATGAATAATGAATTATTTAGGTAATAATTATATGGGGAAATATTTGGATTTCTTAATTTCATTTTTTTACTCTTCATGATATTTTCATTTTCACCCTGATTCTTTCTTCTAATCATTTAGCTGGTCTGCTAATTAATTTTTTTCTAAAGCTGGTTTTAAGGAGCCTTTGCAAACTATTCTCACAGTCCTGTTCAAGTTGTCTTAACCTCTTAAAATATCCTAGTTTGAATTTACTATCACTTTACCAGGTTCCCTTTTTCATTCCATATTTTCTGTTTGTTAATAGTTTCTGATACTGTCTAGTTATAGGAATATTTGCTTCCACTTTTATTGAGGAGGAAAAAAGATTGACTTTTTCTTTTCTTTGAGCTGGAATACCTTGATTATAAGATTTCAAGACATCACTTTTTGGTACGTGTTTCAACTTTTTCATGAGTGGCAAAAGTGTCAAGATGGTAGAAAAGTGTAATTGTTCCTTCATGACAATACAAAAAAGAAGTGATGTGAAATACTTGGGTCTCTTTCCCCTTGAAATAAAACAATTAAAATGGATTAGGCCTCTCTTTCTAAGCCTGTGTAGGTCATTTGTTTCTGGAGTCTTCACAATTGTTAGCCACTAGCTGTTGTGCTTTTAACCACGAATGAAAAAATCCCTATCAATTTTGAAGTTTTATCTTTAGTTATGTTGATATTTTGTTCTTGGGAAACATATCTTTATGACACTTGTAAAGATAAAAATAAAATAAATGCACCTGTAGCTCCAAACTCTTGAATATAGGTTGGTAAAGTCATTGACATGTGATGGGTTTTGAAAGATTCTAAAAGGATCTGATTCCTGGTCCCTTCCCCAAACTCTTTCCATCCCTCCCTATAAAGAACCATGTTTACATACTGGGGTAACCCTCTATTTCCTCTATTGGAGTTACATCTGTCTAATTTATGGTTTTAAGTCCTATTAAAATGCAAGATCATCTTTTTTGTTGTTTTACAAGAAAACAATGTATTTACTTTGCAGAAATAGCACTATGGTTGTTGCAGACTGTGAATGTGATTAATATCACTTTAAGGTGGTGCCTGGCCCAGATCATGCTTACCTAGGATGTAGCCTCATTAAGATGGAATCTCATCTTCACTTTCCAAATGATGAATATGGGAGAAGGTTTCGGTAGGGCAGTAAGAGGTTGGGAGGGGAGGGGGCATTTAACTTCCTGCAGTGCAGGTGGCTATGCCAATGAAGAAGCCAGAAGGCACAGAAGGAGATAAACACTGAACTCAGACAAACACCCTGCTTTGTAATTGCACGTAAAGCAGCTTTGGCAAAAGCCCTCACTTATTTTCACCTAACTTGTTTACAGTTTTCTACCTGCATTTTAAAATCACCTCAACCTTCAGATTACAGCTAAGACACATAATTATATAAATAAGAACACCTAACATTAAATAACAAACTGTTATGTCCCAGAAGCAAGGTTGACAAATGATAGTCCCAGATTGCTACAATTGTGAAGTTCTTTATTTAAAACCTCAGCTCTCTTTAAACACTGTTCATCCTGTCTTTTTCAAGCAAGGCTTCCACAGCAGTATCATAATTTAAATAGTTAATGCTCCTGTTAAAACAAGCTTTGTAGGTGAGCCCGAGTTGTTTTTTATTCTTCACCCACACCATTAGCATATTAATAGTTGGGTATTTTAAGCATAAGTAAATAAAGTGTCTTTGCACCCACTGAATAATATATTATATAATACATACATATAAAACACACATATACATAAATGGGAAACAACCTTCTGTTTTTCTTATTAGCTTTAATAACTGGTAATACTCGTTATCTCATGAGTCTAGGGCTGTTAATATTGTTTCCTATTTGACAGAGGAGTTACCTTGGATAACCTATACCCACACAGAGTGTTATGGCTTGTTTTCTAAATTATACAAATTGCTCTGTAGTGAAAACCACAGTGGAAATATTCCAGAATCACATTCCTGGCCCTGGAACACAATGCCTTGGTTGTTGGCCAGTTTCCTTCATCATTCAGAGTCGTTTCTAAAAATGTTTTTCATATGCCAATATTGAGAACTGGCACTAAAATGTTCTTTAAATGTATTGCTGGCAGCGACCAAGATAATTTAGAAGAAACATATCATTATCAATTGACTACTACATCTTAATCCAGGAGATATCTCATTATTCTGCATTGATCATTAATCGATGTGATATGGAGACTTCATCTGAAATGTATGGTCAGAGTCAAGGATGAACCAAGATTTATAGGAACTTGCTGATACAACAGGATACCTCAATAATTTTATTATCAGTGTCTTCAAAAAATCATTTAAAAATTCTGCATGTTTTCTTGAGCATTTAAAGAGTGCTATAGAAAGGAAACAATACCAAAATATATATTTTATGACCAACATCTTAAAACATGTCTATGTAAAGTTTATTCAAGCATGCAAAAATGTTTAATATTAGGATATCTGCTTATCTACTTCCATAACTCATCATATTAATAGGTTAAAGAAGAAAACATACACCTTAATAAATATTAAAGGTACTTGATAAAATTTCTTATCATTCTTGTTGAAAAATTTTTTGAAATGGTAATGTATATTTCCTTAATAGGATTGGGGTGGTCAAATACAACTAATGAGTTGCATCACAGAAGAAGAAAACTCATAAAAGTAGAGAACATGAAATGAATGACACTATCACCATCACTGTTTAATATTATTCTTCAAGAGCCTACTCATCATTAGAAAAGAACAATGAAAAGGTGCAATGATGATAAAAAAGAAGGCAAAATGGTCAATATTTGTGCATTTTTAAATTATATATCTATAGATACCAAGATAACCATTTGGGTGGAGGTTAGGGAGTTAAAATTACTCAGAGTTCAGCAAGAGAACTCTGAGTTCTCTTTTTGTAAAATTAATTTACAAATTTTTTTTGTTCCATCTTGAAAATTATCAATCAAAATATAGTAGAAACAAAATAAATGTTTAAGAATAGCATAAATATGTGTTACCTCCATGAATAAAATTATAAAACATTTTCTTGAAGCACATAAGGTAATAATTGAACTATGTGGGGTTGTTTTTCTAAGGATGTCAATTTTCTTTGAATTAATGTAAGTGCAATTCAATCTTAACAAAAACCTTCTTTCATAGAATATGATCAAATGATTCTAAGATTGATGTGGACAAGTAAATATCTGACTAAAGGCAAACATCTGAAAAAATGAGTATGAAAGGGGATCTTAAAATGCATAGAAAATACATGGTAATCAGAAGATTCTGGTATTGAAATAAACATATAGAAATAGGGAAATTTACATCTAATTCTGTAGGATACTCCCTGAATATATATTAAACAGAAGCATTGTTTCCTAGATGTGATTATTAATCACTTTATACCCATTATCCTGTAGCTATATGTACACCAATATTTGTTGGAAAATGTACATTTCTTGCTATTATATCTAATAAGCTGATTTTCTTAATTTGAACAGATAATTTCAAATTATCTGGCCTGTGATCAGGAACATCTTCCCCAGGTGCCTGCAGCTGGCCCCGCACCTCCCTCCCCGGCTGCCACCCACCCCTGTTTCCTCATTTGCCATCAGGCGATTGGAGCCTGACAGCCAGGAGAAGGGACCAAGAGGTCGACTGTTCCCACCCACTTGCCGGCCCTGCCCCCACTGTGGGTCACTCTCCGTGTGTAGGGCTACTGGAGGGGTGGGGACCTTGGCCTGGTGCCACCCGTGTCCCCTGCCATCCACCCTCAGTTCCCCATTCGCCATTGGGCGATTGGAGCCTGCCAGCCCGGGGGAGGAACTGAGAGGTCAGCCATTCCACCCACTCGTCAGCCCCACCCCTGCCACCACTCACCCCCATTCCTCGTTTGCCATTGGACGATCGGAGCCTGCCAGCTGGGGAAAGGGACTGAGAGGTGGTCAGTACGCCACATAGTGACTGGTCCAATAGTTGTTCTGGTCATTCTGCCATTAGGGTCAATTTGCATATTACCCTTTTATTATATAGGATAGAGGCCCAGTCCACAGGTGGGGGCCAGCTGGCCTGCCCTGGTGGGGGCCCTGGATCGGAGTGGGGGGTGTCCCTGCTGGAGGGCAGGGCCGGTGGGGCAAGGAGCTGCGGGTGGTTTGCAGGCCAGCCACGGCCCTGATCGGGGTAGGGGTACCTTCTGGGGGGTGGGGTTGGCCGGGCGAGGGGCCGCAGTCATTCTGGTCTCTGGTCATTCTGGTCATTCTACCATTTCAGTCTCTGGGCTTTTATTATATAGGATATTAGAAACTATACACCTTTACCCAGTCTAAGATATTACCCTTTTTTCTTCATTGGCAATTAGATACTCAAATTGTGTGAAAACTTTGAAGCTACATTAATGTAAGGGAAAGGAAACTTAATATTGACAAGCTAAGAAGATACAAAACTTTCAATGAGTCTATTCCCTGGACTAGCTTTAAACAGTAAGCTCAAATGTGAAGCTAGTGAGCAGAATACCATAATATTCATTCTGATTATACTTATTTTTTAACCCAGCACCTAACATGTTCCATGTTCTATGCTAGGCATTTAGAATTGAAAGTTGAACAAAGTTCAGTCTCTGCTCTGCTAAATGGAATGCACAGCACAGTGATGGAAAGAGGGGCAAACACAGGACAAATATGTACCTTGGAACTAAAATGTGGGAAAATAGAGAAATACAGTGTAGGAAACGGAAATAGGGTATTTAGTGGCAAATATGGAAGAACATTATTCTCCTTTAAATGTTAGATTTTCTTTAATAGTTTCTTTTTTTTTAATCATGGTAAACTCCCTGCAATTCTTTTACTGTAGTATCACTAGTTTTTGTAATTTTTTTCTTTGTTTATTTTTACTTGCTAACTAATAGAACACCATGATCTGGGCACTCATTTTATTTGAATAAAAATGTTTATTTATGAGAACCTAAAAAACAAACGGGTCAGTTTCAGTTGATTCCTGAGAGGCCTCAGCAATAGTTAATTGTTTGTATCCTAGGGCTATTATAACCAGCATTTCCCATGACTGTGACTTGGAATTCTTCCAGAGGTGGTTGATGGGCCTAACTCCCAGAAAAGTTTCCAAGTCAAATGAATTTGGGAAGTTCTGGATTAAACAAAGTTAAATAAGTTTATTTACCTCAGGATTACTTAGAATCTTTAATATTCTAGGGGATAATATGACTCACCAAAAAGGGAGTATTTCATTTGGGGTTTAGCAAACATAAGGTGTCATGGACCCCAATTTCCCCTCAGATTTGGCAGTAATATAGACTGTGGCTCTTCAGTTACATCATATAAGAATATGTGCTTCAGTGTCACCCTATCAGAGAAACTTTTGCCTACTTTCCTATCTAACTTAGTACTAGGCTCACATTAATCTCTACCTTCTTACCTTGTCCTCACTTTGTTCTTCGTAAAACTCATTAGGACCACCATTCTTAATGTCTATTTCTTACTACCCCTTAGAATTTAAGGTCCATGAGGATAAAGTTTTGCTTTTCCTCAGGGCTTGCCATACAGTAAATACTCAAACTATATCTGTTGACTGAGTTTGTTCCTGCGTCACCATCTTAATGTGTGGCTTCTGCGTCCATGCCACAAGACGCTGCTCTCTTTCCAGGTGTCATGGCCATATTTTAGACAAAAAGAGAAGCAAATGGAAAAAGTCACGTACCTGCTGGAACTGTCCTTCCCCACTGGAAAAACCATTTTTCTTAGTGGTCCCACCCGATAGACTTGTTTATACCTTATTGTTCCATTTGTGTCATGTGACCACAACAATTTGCAAGGGGTCTTACACAAACGAGTATTTTAATTGGGCTTTCCATTCTGAATAAACTAGGATTTCTGTTAATAAGGAACAAGGCTATGCTAGCATGTATCCCCACCACCCTAGGAGGCTGTGGCTGTCACACATTGTCTTCCCTCATGACACTTGTTTGGCTCTCGTAGGCACTTGAGTTTACAACCTTGAACTAGCAAATTTAAAAAAAAAAAATTTTATTGATTTCAGAGAGAGGAAGGGAGAGAGATAGAGTGATAGAAACATCCATGATGAGAGAGGATCATTGATCAGCTGCCTCCTGCACGCCTCCTACTGGGAAGAGAGCCCGCAATCCTAGATATGTGCCCTGAACAGGAATCAAAGTGTGACCTCCTGGTTCACAAGTCAATGCTCAACCACTGAGCCACACTAGCCAGATGAACTAGCGATTTTTAAAGTCATTCCCAATCATGATATGGCTTTATGATCAACATATCTCCAGAAAATGATTTTGACTCATCTATAAACAGAATATTTTCATGTGTTAGTTTCAAACTATAAAGTTAATGATTATTTAAGGGGAAGGGACACCTTTCTTTTCCCCCCTCCCCTGATAAAACAAACAAAAAAACAATATTTCCAGGTGATGGTCAGCTCTGCTCTGACCTAATTCTTGGTCGTGTTCACTGGAATAAAACAAATGTTCTGGAACAAGTGAGCGCCCCTCCCTTGGGAAGGCTTGTCACGCAACCATCACTGGTCCCAATCATGGTCTCAGGAACAATGATGACACTGTCACTAGGAGGCCAGGAGAGGAAGCTGAGAGGCTCTGAAGCCTAAGCCAGAACAAGACTGACAGAGGACACAGGGGGGAAAAAATAAAGCTCAGATTCTCATAAGAGGAAATGAAGACACAGAAAAAGCACTTTGTGAAATGTGTCGAAAATTGGAACATTTGCTTCTGTAAAATATCCTGTCACCTTCTAGCAATTTTCCATTCTGCTGTTTGGTAAGTGACAAGTTTCACATTGCACAGGTGGCCGATTTCACTAAAAATAGTTTCTTGAGCCTTATCACTGTCATTTATCAGAGGCATCCTGGGATGTTGTTTTGCACTAGAGACATTCATTCCAGGCCCATCTACACTCCTGATGGGCCAGTGGACTTCGGGATGGGTGAAGATGAGAGGTTGATATGCATATATTGAGTGCCTACTAAATGGCAGGCATTATAGCAGACTTGTTCACATAGATCTTATTACTTCTTGTGAAATCCCTGCTAACCTATTACAAAGGAGGAAATTGAAGCCCAGGATATAAACTTAAACAGATTACTTAAACCTGATTATTTTTATTTTCTCAAATCTTATTGGCATTGGGCAGGGTGGCATTTAATGTAATTGTCAGCAAATTCCTTAATTTCTTTAAAACTTTGTTTCCTTATTATAGAACAGACATCATAATATCTACCATGTGTATCTCCCTGGGTTTTCATAAAAATCAAATGAAGTAATAATATGTGAAAGTGTTTTATTACTGGCAGTGATATGTAAAATTTAGTTAATTTTAGGACTTTCAATTTATACTTATAATGTTTTCACACAAAAATCTGATTTTAATTTTTATTTATGTACAACATACAGGGCAAGGACTTATTTATTTTTTCCAATAAGGATATCCAATTACTCTATCACCATTTTTTAATCTATACTGACAACCCTTCTCCCGGTGCCACCTTTATAATAAATTAATTGAGTTATGTATACAAGTCTGTCTTGGGACTGTTCTGTTCCATTAGTTTGTCTACCTCTGACCGATGCTACATTGCTTTAATTACTATAGCTTTAAAATAAACCTTGACACTTAGTACTGTTAGCCTACTAGATTTGTTCTTTTTCCAGATTGCCTTAGCTGTATTTGTACCTTCACAATATTCAGTTTCCCAATCCAAAAACATGGGCTTTAACTCCATTTATATAGGCCTTTTGTATTACTCACAATAATTTTTATAATTTCGAGTAAGAAGATCTTACATATCTTTCCTTAGATTTATTCCTATGTATTATTTTTTAAAGATGCTTTGGTAAATATAATTTTTATTTTAAATTTTACTTGGATATATTGAGTATTTTTGTTGTTCTTGTTAATCCTCACTGGAGGATATTTTTTCAATTTATTTTAGAGAGAGTGGAAAAAAGGGGAAAAGGGATAGAGGAAAGAAAGAAGTATCCAGTGTGAGAACCACATCAATTGGTTGCCTCCTTCACACACCCAACCAGGACGTGCAACCTGTAACCCAAGTACGTGCCCTTTGAGTCTTGGGCCAACGCTCTAACCACTGAGAGACACTGGCCAAAATATTTTTGGCCATTGAGTATTTTTATATTGACCATGCATCTAGCACTTTGGTAAATTTACTTATTGATTCTACAGTCTGTTTGGAGATTCATTAGGAGTTTTAAATGTACACATTTATATATGAATAATCAAAATTTTATTTATTTACATCTGTCCTATGACTCTTGTTTCTAACACATGCCTTTTTGCACTGGCTAAGACCTGCAATATATTTTGAATAAAAATAGTGACAATGGATGTCCTTGTCTCATTCTCAATATCAAAGAAAATATTTATAATATTTTATTAATACAGGAAATGTTTGCTTAAGTTTTTAATAGCTATTCTTTATCAGATTTCAGAAATTCCATACCTAGACACACTACCCAGAAGGCGTGAGGGTAGAATGGAAATATTGTCAGACATGCAAAGTGTCAAAAATTTCGCTCATGACCCCTCCTGCACTATCGCTCTGTCCTCCCAGTATAGCTGTGCATCCTTCTTCTTTCTTCCGAAGTTGTCACAGCTGTGCTTCACATGCAACATTCCTTTGTGAAATACAACTAAAAATGAATGGCAAAAGAAAATGAGATGTAGACCAAAGTTTTATCAGATTCAATAGATATTGAATTACATTTTAATAATGCCTTAATAATCAGAACAAACAGCATAAGGAAAAAAGAATTGTGAAATATCTACATGTTGGTCATTAAAAGTGAACATAGAGATGATTGAAATAAAAGATGGACCACCACCAGTTATTATTTTAAAAGACCAACCTCAGTACATGCTTGTAAGTAAATTAGCATGAACTCTTCGGTCTTTATTTCTTTGGGATCCCTTTGCTCTCAACTGCCACATTCAGAAAATCTATGGTTCTTCTCAACCAAAACTCAGTAGAGCATGTGTTACCATCAGTGATTTAGGATCGACAATAAATAATACAAATTATATAATCCTTATTTAAAGGATAAACTATATTTAGAAATGTTTATTTAAATCATCATAAAGTAAGTTGAAATTAATGTTCACTTTTAAAATATTTTTATACACTCTTGGATTATTATGGACTAACCTTAAAATATCACCCAGTGTGAAGTGGCCCTACTGCACTTGCCTGTTGGGTGTCTTTCCATGCTAGTTCAAGGATGCCTGAACTGGTCCATGGCTGGTTCAAATGTGTGGACGGAGAACTAGTGGAAATGCTTTTCAATGCTTACCGTTGATTTGTGTTCTTGTCTCATCACCAGCAATGATAGCCTGTAGATCAGCAGTGGTTTACGGACCCCACTCCATGTGGCATTGCATTGGAGGTTGTTCTCCACCAAAACAGAAACGAAGCATGACAGAGAAAGACACCTGCCTTATGAGTACCCAGAGTAGATGAGCTTGCAGGACTGTAGCTGAGGAGCAGGTATAGAGCGTGCCTTCCAGGTTGGCCAAAGGCAGTGGACTCAAGGAAGAAGCTGCAAGAAAAGAAGAAACACGACTCAATTGTTTGCGCCCTGAGGTGCTTGACCATGCCAAAGAGCATTCAAGAGTCTTCTTAATTTACATCAAGAGCTTGGAAAACATTAATGATAATGACAAAAACTCAAGAAAGCAAATAAAGAAGACCCAATTATTAACTTCAGGAAAAGAAAAGTCAATTGTGCTTTAAATGAGCATAATTAAAGTCCGAAATCACTGCATTGGAGGATGTAGAGAAAGGGATGCAGGTAACGGGGAGATGTAAGAATGCTTCTCGTTTTCCAGTAGAAAATTAATCGGTGATGCCTAAGAATTAAAAATCTAGAGGTCACCGGAAATGTTTATTTACCTGTGGAGGTGGATACCCGAATAAACTGCTAAAGAATTGTCAGTAGTCACTTAAGGGCAGCAGCATGCAGAGTAGATGTGAAGTAGGAAATCTGATTTCAGGATAAGGTTTGTAAAAACAATGACTTGTAAAACTCTGCACATGTATAAAATAATTCAATAGAGATACTAGTCTGATTTAGTATTTGTATTCTTAAATTCATAAAATTTTGATCTAATAAAGTATCTGTTTTATGCATATTTTTGCTTAATATGCCTTCATCTGTATAAACCTTTTCAAAGTTACTCAGTTTTCATGACCATATTTAATATTCTAATGTGAATTTCAGTCATTCTTAAAACATTTAAATTTTTACCTGAAAAATAAATTAATTTTTATTCCTTGGGTCTTTGTGTGTAAAGTTCAAGAATCCTGACATTTTAAAAGTTCAGTAAGGGTTATTGCTTTTTGTGCTTATGACTAAAAAGTGACTCAGAAGCCTTCAAATTATCTTTTTAGAAAGTCATCTCACCTCTGAGCAGAGAAACCCCTGCCCCTTAGAGGAAAAGCATTTGTACAAATTTCAACCAAGAAGAAATGAGGTTAGAGTGGAAAGTATTTGGTAATGATAAATTTTAGCCCTTGCCAGGATTACAGTTATTGTGCTTTAAGTTTGTAAAATTTCATATCGTCATGCTCAATATAAAGTATAACTATGTTCTTTGGACATATAAGTTAATATTTATATGAAAGCAGGTAAAAGCAAGATGAACTTGGCTTCATCAACTTGCTAACAAATTCCAACAATATTTGTCGAGATTGATTTTCCTATTATTATTTTTAATCACAAAGATAATAAAACCAGAGGCAAAGATTTTAAACCTGGAATGCATTCTATTCTCTGTTCAGTGGCCTGAAATATTTCCCTGGGAAATTCTTACTTTAGCCACATGATCCTTGCCTGTTCTTTAGTCCTCCATAACCCAAAACCTTTCAGGGATTCCCATCTTTCTAAATGAAAAATTACTCCTTGGCTGTGATTTAGAGCCTCTTAAATTCCCACTGGAAATGCTACTTGGGGTTGTAGAGAGAGGGATGTCTGGAAAAAAACACATGAGAAATTGCTGTGAGTTATTCTGGGGCAAAATGACACTGTGGTTAAAATGGAGAAGAGATTGCTTTCTTGCACAATACCGATGTTCTAAGTAAATCATACCCTGTCTGAAGATTCACTCTAGGGTTCACATTGACCTGGAAGCAATTCAATCTCCAGGGATCAAGTCCAGGGGAAAAGAGAGAGATGGCGTAAAAGCCAATTTATGACACTAGTCGTCCATTCCCAAATTGAGTGTGCCATCAGGTTAACATGAATGTTAGGGTTACAAAGTAGCATAAGCTGACCATGTGAAACGGCAAGGTTCAGAACAGCTTTTTTTGCCTGGGCCATAGCATGGCAGGTAGATTTTAATCTCAGGTTTTAGGCTGCTTTGTTTCTTTTCTACTGGCTACCTCTCCAACCCACTGCCTAATCCTCTGTTTTTACGTAGTTCCCAGAGTCTCTGGGTTCAGGTCCACCCATTCAATTTCTATACCTTTGTGGTGAGTAACCTGCCACAGGGAGCAGAGCAAGAGAGATTGTAAGGATCCATCAGATCTATTGGTTCTGAGCCTCCGAATTATTCCAAACCATAGTTGGTTAAATTCAATCGTGACCCCCATTGAAGCCTTAATTACCACAACCACTTCTGTTCTAGAGAAAGATCATTTGAACAAGCTTGAAGTGTGTGCAGGCTAATAAGAACTGCCATCCTTTTTCTCTGGGAATCTCCTCAATGCAGTGAATTTCAGCTCAGACTCTCCATGATCTCCAGTGAACCAGGCATGTTAGGATTAGGAATGTGCCTGGATTTTTCCCCCTTGGGAACATTAAAGCGAACCTCAAATGCACATATTTCAAACTGCAATCATGATTTTTTTCTCCTTCAAAACATAATTCCCCCTTTCTGTTTACTTCTATAATTGGTGGTATTGCACTCCCTTTAATCACTGAAACCAGAAACAATGGTCTTTTCTTTAATTTCCATTTCTTCCATGTCTCATTTCCCACATCCACATCGTCTTCAATTCTTGATAATTCTTACTCTATCCTGTTTCTGCTATTAATTTATGCTGTGCTCTCCCTCCAATACTATTTAAAGATCTTCCTTCCTGATCTGCTCACCTTGCCGTCCAGGCTTTTCTCACTCCTCATTCTGCTGGTGGAAATCACAACTAGGATGATGAAAATCTGTCACTGGCTCCCTATTACCCCAGAATGAAGTTCCTTTTGTTTGCTAAGGCTTAAATGGGTCTGATCTGACTCCTGTGGCCCCACTCCCATATATTTTGTTATATCCAACCATTCCATGCCCTTCAATGCTTTGATGATGCTAAACTTTCTTGTTTTTTCCAAGTAAACCAAGTTGTTTCATGTCTGTGATTTTCATGTCTTCTTACCTATAAAACCACCTCCCCAATCTAGCTGGCAGATATCTAAGTCTTTCCTCAAAGGCTATTAGGCTTCATGTTTTTGTCTGTCTCTCCCACCCACAGAATCCCCAAAACAGTCTAATCTTATTGTCCCACTGCATCACTTTCTTGGGTCTTATTTACTTCTCAGCCCACTGTATTCTGGCTTCTACTTTCTCTAGTCCTCTGTAAGTGCTCTTACTAAAATCCAAAAGGACCTTCAATTTTCTCAATCTAATGCACCTTCTTTTGAGCTTAGCTTATTTGGCACAACGGCTGTGTTAGAAACTCTAGACAATGTCCTTGTCCGTACTATTGAATTGTGGGACCCCACACTGTCCTGATTTCCCTCTTCCTCTCTAATCAGTTCTCTGTCCAAGTTTCTATCTACTCTTTTTACATTCTCAGTCCACCAGCTTCCTTGCCTTCTTTATGTTACCCACTTCCATAAATCTTGGGCTTATCCAACAATCCATTGAACTTCTCTATCCCAAATCAGAGAAAAACCTGCAATTCAACATGCTCACAACTGAACTCATCTTTCCCTTCTAATATCTGCTTTACTCTTCTATTTCTTTCGTAAGTGAAATCAAATTTTGTCCAATCATCCAAAATAGAAACGAGGTTGTCTTGATTCCTCAGTTTTTCTAAATCCATAATGAATCACAAGATCTTATTTAATGATTTCTCCAGTATGTGTTGGCTTTGTTGACTCTCCATCCTACACTTCTTGTTAGACTACTATGCAGGTTTGCAATTGAATATTTATCTCTCCCTAGATTTATATAATCTCTCCTCCCCATAGGTGCCCTAATCAATTATCCTCAGCATAGGACTTCCCACATTGTCCTCTTGCCTAAACATCTTCAACAATTCCCTCTTACCCATGAGAAACTGAAGTCCACACTCATTAATATCTCAGTATAATTTGATCCCCTTCTTCCTTTTCTATATTATCTCTTGCACCATCTACCTTGCATTTTAACAGCATCCACACTGAAACAGTTCTAATTATCATGCCCAATATGATGCCCTTTTATTCTATTTTTGTTTGACATCAAGACTTCTCCCTGCATTCTCACCAGTATGAAATTTCCACTCATCCTTAAAGATTCAGGAAATTTTTCCTGCCTCCCATCTATACTTCCACTTCTATAACATTCACCTATAAATTGTTTAATTTTATTCTCTCTTGCTCCATGTTTTTTTTCACAGAAAAATAATTACTTATATCTAAGTTTTCAGGTCGATCCCTTCTCTTCTCCTTTGGGATCTGACTTCTGAAATTATCCCTTGCTTTTATGCATCAACACAATTTCTAACTCCACTAGATATTTCTTTTTCAGCCACCAAATGTGATCTTTTCTTTCAATTAATTTTTTAAATGGAGGTAACATTTAGTTAACATTATATCAATTTCAGATGTACAGTATTATAATTCAACATCTGTACACTCCATCTCATGTTCACCAGTCAAAGTTTAGTTTCCATTTGTCACCATATATCAGATGATTTTAAAAATCTTTCCTTGATCCTGCCTGCATCTTTTTTTATTTCTTTTATCATCACACATTTTGGAGAAGTAGGCTACACTTGTTGCTTCAATTCTCTCATCTTCTACTTAAGGGTGAAATGTGTGAATGGGCTGATTCTAGGCAAGAAAAAAGTGGCCACGCATAACATAAAAGTTAAAGATATTCGATATATTGAGTACCCACAATATAAAGAGAAGAATGCTGACTGGGGTGAAGCTGATAGAGTAAGAAAACCCCAGATAATGAGGGTACTTGTAACTAACACCAGCACTTTGAGTTATACAATAACCAGTTGGAAGTCTGTTTTAAGCAAGGCTGTGATAAAGTTGTATCTGTATTAGGGAGAACCATTCTGCCTGTAGTGTGAAGGGTAACATAAAAATAAAAGGCCAGGGTGCATGGAGCGTTTAGGAGCTATTGCCAAAATTCTTGGGAACAGCCATATTGGCCTGACCAGATTCTTTGTGAATGAAAGAAAAATGTGCATTGATTTAGAAAACACTTACGAGGAATGAAAATCAGGATTTAGTCATTGTTTCATTGTTGGTGGTAAAAAGTTAAGTAGAGTAATTGATGGGCAGTAGTCAGGAGATATATAAATCTAGAACTCAGGAAAGGAATCAGGGCTTGAGATGTAAATTCGTAATTTATTAGCATATAGGTTTAACTATAGCTTTGGAAGTAATTAAGAATGCTCAGAGAGAGTGAATAGAATCAGTACCTAAGACAGTACCTGCAGGAATGCTAACATTTTAAGAGTGGTTGAAAGAGAACAATATTGGTCCTAGGAACATCAGAAAAACTCTTTCAATAAGGAAAGAATTAAATACAGTGAAATACAGCCACGGGGATAATTAAGGGTTATTTATTTATTTATTTATTTATTTATTTATTTGCTGGGCGGGGGTGATGAGCATTCAGTGTAAAGAATATTATTAGTGCCAAAACCGGTTTGGCTCAGTGGATAGAGCGTCGGCCTGCGGACTGAAGGGTCCCAGGTTCGATTCCGGTCAGGGGCATGTTCCTGGGTTGCGGGCACATCCCCAGTAGGATATGTGCAGGAGGCAGCTGATCGACGTTTCTCTCTCATCGATGTTTCTAACTCTCTATCTCGCTCCCTTCCTCTCTGTGAAAAATCAATAAAATATATTTTAAAAAAAAGAATATCATTAGTGAGCTTGGTGAAAGCACTTTCAGTAGAGTGTGGAGATGCAGGCTACATTGTTTATTTATCTACCTTCAGGTCCATGTCTTGGGTGGCTCAGTCAGGCAGCAGCCCTTGGCTTTGCACTTGGTGGTGCTTATGGGAAGGGACAGAGACCATAGGCCACTCTACCTTACTCCTCTTTTTCACCATAAGGACAAGTTTATCTTGGCATTTCTGTTTATTAAAATCCCAAGTAGCCTATGAAAGACGGTGGCAGCAAAGCCTCCTTTCAGGTGTGATTATCTTGGGCTTCCTGACTTAGCTGAATATCCCAGGTCCCACAATCTTCTAAGGACAGAACTACCTGCCATCTCCTTTTCCTTGAAATTTCATTCATTTTTAAAAAGCAGATCAAATATCACTTCCACCTTGCTTCACAAGAGAAGTGTTGCTCTTCTTCTGTGTTCTCGGAGGATTTTTCATATAAATTCAACAATTTTTTAAAATGTTCTGCTTCGTTATAGAGTTACATCTGTAGGTCTGTCTTTCCCTCTCGGGGCACTGTTTTGTTAATCTTTGTACCCCAGATTTCACCTAGTAAGTTGAGGTTTTTAATCTTTGAAATGTTTATATACCATGGTTTTTCTGACTATAATACATTATTTGAAAAATCCAGACTTATTATCCAGATGGAGAACTGCATTTTTGTAGAGAAAAAAAATCACTTTGCTCCTTTCTCTATGGAGCTGTTGCCTTCAGTTATAGTTCTGAGTCAAGCAGACTGCTACTCTTTGTGTCTGAGAAAGGCTTAGCTAATACTTTCTTGCATGCAGGCAGAGAGATAGGACTCAATAAATAATATTTTGTGACTATAGTCTGTGCGCAGCATTCTGAAAAGTGCACAGTAATCTCGGATCTGCCTGTAAACTGGATTTACTTTGGATAAGCAGCTTACGTCATATGACAGATAAAGAAATTGCTACTAAGAGTGATGGTCTAATTTACAATCTTTACCTTCAAGAACTTATTGAAGCTGAATTATGCTCCTACATAAAGAATTTCTAAGCTAGTGAATAAATGAGATTTATGTTTCCTGCCAATCTTTTGCCTTTAAAGGATATAATTTTGTTTATACGTTCTTAGACCTAGAAAAGTTATGGTTAGTGCTTTAAGCTGATTATTGCCAATGTAATGTTGGATTTGTGACATGATTTCTCTGCAGTAGGGCAACATTTAATTTTCAAGTGTCAAATGAATTCTCAGTGTGCATGAACATCATAAAAACTGAATGTCAACTAAAATATGTATAACTTTATAATGTACCCAGTAGCCTTAAAGAAGTCGTGAATTTCCATGTCTTGTTCTTTTCTATCCAAAATATTGCCTTTCAGTGAGCAAATTAATACTTGACTGAAGACTTACTAAAAATAAGTAATACTAAAAGTGCTAAGAATCCTTGATATGTGCACAGACTTTAATTGCTATTTAACCCCATTTGTCTTTCCACCAGACAGAGCATAGAAAAAGTGATATGATGGATGACAAATGTAGACTCATAATTCACCACAGTTAGGAAGACTTAGAACGGTGCATTTTCAAATTCAATGCAAATGCCCAAGCAGGTCAACATCTCATTTAGTAGAGTCATCACCCTTATAATGGAGTGTTACTGTTGTTTCTTCAGTATATTCAGTGAAACAGAGTAAGGGTTAGGCTCTAATTATTTCTTATGATGATGGAGGTGAGGTATGCTTACAGAAGCAAAAAGAGTGTAAATCATGTTTGTGTCCTCTTCTATAGAGTGTGTTGGTGTGTGTGTATGTATGTGTGTGTGAGAGAGAAAGAGGTGAGTCTATAGAAAAAATTTACCTTTGAGTATTAAAAATAGCTTAAATTTTCTCAAAGGTTACACAAGGAAGAGAGTGTCATTGGTAAAAACAAATATTTCTTTAGGTTAAGGTTCTGGTAATGCATTTTCATGAATGAGTTCCCTATCATAATGCTTTAAGCAGAATATCAAGCAAACATTTAATAAAGTGGAATCATTTCTTCAAACTAACAATGAAACTTTGCTTATATCTGTTTACCATGGAGAACAGCAATAGATATTTTAGGCATTTTATAAAACATTATTCATTGAGAGTTTTCCCTGAATAAGTGATCCCCCTGCCTCTTGTCTAAATTCACTGCCAAAATATTTGGGACTGGACACCTGGGGCACTTGCTTCCTCCTTAGGCACGGCCTCCTTCTCATTTCCCATACCGTGGATCCAATCAATTCCATCTGTTACAGTCAGAGCCCATATACGGCCAATTCAAAGAGAACAGTCTTGGCACTGGTGTCCACAGCTTCACTTCCTGTTTCATTGACCCCACTCCATGGTGCCCTTCTCAAGCTCCCCTCTTTCAAGGAGTGGAGGCATTATTGACCTCCCTCTGCCACTTCACTAAGCTTCAGCTAGTTTTCAGTCATTTAGGGCTCATTGTGAATTTTGTTTTATTGGTGCTTTTCCAAGGACATTGCATTTGATCCAAGTTCTGACTAGGGCTTGAATGGCTCTGTCTTCCATTATAGGATTTCCAGGCATCCGTGTGCAGGCAGAAAGCAACGGTTCCTTCCTGACCCTGTGAAGTCACACCACACAAACCTGTTCTGACTCCCAGTCATTCTCTGGACATTCAGAGCCATGTGACCTAGGACCACTGCAGCTGCTTATCTCTTTAAAACATTTTACCCTTCTATATTTCTTTGGATAACCTTGATCGCCTCTCTGCGATCTTTACATTACAAGAAAAATTAAAACTATATATATTTGGACTCTTCTAAGCTTTTCTTAGAAAGAATCTCTCCTTTGATTCTCTGTGTTCCCATTATTCAAAGTTAGCTGTGTTCTATGGTGCAAAACCAACCATTAGATCCAATGTGGACCTAATTCCAAGGTCTTTTCTCTTGTTTTTAAAAAATGCACACAATTTTTATGGGTTTCACCTCTGGTACTATTGGGCACACAATTCTGCTGAAGCCACAGTTATTTTGCAAGTCAGCGAGGACTTCTCCAGCACTGGGTTGCAGTTACGTTGGTAACTTTGCTCTAAATTCCCCTTTTAATGGAAAAAAACATGGACGGGAGGCAAAGGAGCATAAATCTTGCAAGTTGCTTTTCTGAGACCAGCCAGAGTTAGCCCTTAAATGAAGACACGGTATGCTGCTGGCGGCTGTATTCTCACTCGGCTTTCCACAAGTAGTCGCCAGCCAGAGAGCATTAGAAGGTAAAAAGGATCAACCAGTTGTTAATCCAGTTGTGCGTTTGGTTTGGGGTCCGTTTCTTCAAAAGGCCAAGCTGTGCGTTGTTCTGTGATTGAGTGCCTGTGTCCTGACAGAGCTTTTCATTTTGTACCTTTCACCATTGTTTTTGGCCCCAGACCAAGCCTCACATCTTCTGGTCATAGAATTCCTTTCTGCAGACTCCACTGCAGGCGAAGGCCTCCGGGTAACATGAGACGCCTCTATTTCCCAGCAGACAGCACATTAAAGGGAGGCCTGCTGGCCAGCTGCAGAGACAGGTGTTATTCTCCTTTAATTTACAACCACCCCCACCTATTGGTCCCAAGAATTCCTCTTCCAGGGCTGTTCACAAATGCTAAAGGAACGGGGCAGATTTTATCCACGGTAGCGTCTGGGATTAGAATGCTTCACCTGCTTGGTGGTTTAGCGTCAGGAACAATGCTTCCAGATGGAGTGATGGAACGCGCCATGGTTTTGTTGTTTTTGCTTGTTTCTTCCTAATGAGCCAGAGGAGATGGTGCAGCTCAGAGGGCCCCCCCACACAATGTGTTTACCGACTGGGATTCAGTCTCTGCTCTTTGGAGGAGGCTGACGCATGCTGCTTTCTGAGAAACTGGAGAAGTAAAGTAAACACTATGATTAGTGTCCTTTTTTCATTCGTACAGCAGGGCCATGAAAACCTGAACTGGTTTAGTCCTATCGGATTTAATGTTGGTAGGGCTAATCCAGAGCAATTTTTTACAGCTTTATTATATAGATGAAAAGGGTCAAATATCACAGTGTTTAGGACAGACTCCGCTGTTGCTTAAAAGATGCCTTTGGAGAGTGTGATGATTTTCACAGGAGAATGAACTTCGAGGATGAGCGAGGTGTGGAGATGTGGTCTGTCGAGTATAGATCACTATGAGTCATTATTACCTTTCCTGGCACTGGCAGCTCTAAGATGAAATTTGTTTCTCTTCCTGATCTAAAACTTAGGTATATAAATTCCTCTTTGAGTTGTCAGAACTTTTTTTCACATATCACACTCCACGGGCAACCCTCTGAGACTTCTCACATAGGGCTTGGGTCACCCTGGTTTTTCTCTTCCTTGCAGGAACTGGGGTGAATAGGAATTTTTCTCAGGATTAGAGTAAAGGCTGTTTAATGCAAATTAGTATTATAAATCATCAGCCTCAGATATTACTTTTTAATTTAGTTAATAGATGATAAGTAAATACTCTGCATCAGTAAAACTTGGAGCCTACCAGGCTGACTGTGAGTACATAGATTCCTTATTAAGATTCAGAATTGTGTCTTTTAAGATGTTTGGATGGGACATGGGTCACATAGAAGAGAATAATCTGTTTCCTGCCTTCTGAATTCCTGGGTGGTCCTTAAGGGAATTGACACAGTCCCTATTTCAGCGCCCTCAGGTTGTCAGCGTCTTTAGACTCTTCCTCCCTTCCTCCAGACAGGTAATCCCATAAGCAGGATGAGAGCAAGACATTGTAGCAAGACTTTATAAATGGCCTCATCATGGCATCACTTGTAGCCTTTTGAAAACACCTGTGTCTTTCCTATTTTTGCAAACCCCATGCTGCCCCAAAGTGCCCTGCATTCCAGCCATAAACATTACTAGGCAAGTTCTGAGCGTTCTCAGATCTGCTAGCCTTGGTGTCTCCGCACCTGACATTTTCCCTTCCTGGGCTGGGCCCTCATGCCCTCTTGTTCCTTCACCTGGCTAATTCCTACTTTCCTTGCAGTCCTAAACGCCTCTTCTCATTTGAGAAAATGCCCCAAATTTCCTAAGCAGAGCTAGACACTTTCTTCTCTCTCATTTGGTCACACACGTGATTTTTGTTCTGATCTTTGCTTGCTTTGCATGAATGGTATAATTCGTGGGTTCCTGGAGGATAAGGATGATGTCTCATTCATTTTTATGAACAAGTATTTCTTCATACCCCTTGATCTGTCTCCCATGCTGCTGCCTGGGACATAGATGCACAGTAGGTGCTCAATTAATATTGGATAAATTAATAAGTAAAGACGTGAGTGATTAAAGTCATACTTAGAATTGACCTTAAAAGGTTTGAGGGGATGAAGGCAGCCTCTAAATCTGTGAAGGGGACAGTGAATGGGGGATGTGAAGAAGGAAGGCCCCTAAGTTGAACTGCTTGTTTTCTGAAACTTCGCACCAACTAGCTAAAGTGGATTTTCATCTGATTCTTTCCTTTCCATCTGACTACTGCTACTCTGTTCAGGAAGGTCACAGGAGAAGCGAGGCGATGTTGGCAATTCATAGCATGGCATCTTACTGCCCCAGCAACTGATGATCCTGGTCCATTTTATATAGTGTTTCAAATTTACAAGTGAAAGATTCACTTTTGTTTCAAAATAAAATGAGGATCCATACAATTTTTATTTTATTTTTAAATGTAGATATGTATCTTTGGTGCCAAAGATAAATAGCAGAGAGCATGGCACTTTTTCTGTGTGGGGGAAGTAGTTATTTTGGATTTCCTAGTCTTCTTGGGCTGGTCTGCCTCATCTTTCTTTCTTCCCCCATTTGCTCATCTCACAGAGTTATGGGCAAACAGTTCCAGGCAAGCTTCTGAGCACTTTTAAAAAAACATTCATCTAAAGCGGGGCGTGGGGGGTGTTATGAAATCCCAGTTTTATAGGAGAAGAAACAGAGGCTCAGCGAGGCCAGGTGGCTTGCCCAAAGGGTGCACAGCTGTTCAGTGGCACAGCTGGGATTCAAGCTCATTCAAGTCCAGAATCTGTGCTCTTAGCAGCCATGATAAACGCTTCTTCAGAAGTCAATTCTGCTGTAGAAAGGAAAATTTATTTCTAGGGGGAAAATGAGCAGCTAATTTAAAGAATCCCTTAGAAATGCCTCATAAAAGAAAAAAAAATAATTTATTTGTAGCTCCAACCCCTGGTAAATTTTGAATGCTCATGCAATTTGTAGCTCAAACAAGTAACCAACTATTTCCTGAAGTAAGTAACTAGTTCTATAACTTGGTAATAATTTCTGACTATACTTAACCCGTGCAGAGGGTCATGACACATAGCCTAAATGCCTGAGAAATTTAGTCACGAAATTTTTACGAAGTAAAACTATTTTATTACTATTACTATTATTATTATTATTACCCTTTCTTCTTGCTTGGGAAAAATTTTAAAGTTTAAAGCTATCTACACATTATATTTTTCCCTAGAAAGTATAGATGACACAGACAAACGTTAGCTGTCAGAAAGCCACAAATAAAGATGATTTTTTTTATGGCATCTGAGAAGGAAACCATCAGAATGAATGAAATCCAGTAGTCCCACATTTCTGACTCCATGTCTACTGAGATGTCCAGTCTTGATAAAGGACTGGTTGTAAAAGGTAGCTGTCTCATGGGGGATCTGGAATAAGATCTGGTAGAAACTTTCATTTAAGTTGAATGGAACACATGAAAGGGTGGGTTCTGTGGAGCTCAGAAAATTGGTAATGATTGATTTACTGCATGTGTAAAGGACTTCAATGAGTGTCCTTCCCATAGTTGATTTATTAATTGGTTTATTAAGAAAGTCCTGTAAGTTAATATCTCAGTACCTGTTTGAACAGTTATAAATGCCTAAGTACAGAGCCCACAAATCAAATATGAACACTCCAATACCCAGCCAGAGGTGTTTTAACATCTACCTATCTATCTAATAATTTTCTAAGAAATAATAGTGTGCCTAATTTGAGTAAAATACTGTTTTAATTTAATTTTTAAATTTAAATATTTCTAAAGCTGATCAAGTATTAATTTATAGGGACATTGTTATATTCTTTCTTGGACTATGTCTCTCTAATTGTGAAATGCACCCATTTCTGACAAAATTTCTTTAGTAATACTCTCCCATTTTATGAGATTCCATGGCACCATCGTGTGACAGAGTCAGTGACCCTTACATATATAGCTTAATTACCAGTACTCATATTTCTTAAAGATTTTTTCTGACTTTTTTTCCAGTAGGAGAAACTTTGTAAAACTATCAAACTCATTATTTTGGCTGATAGACATAATTGAACCTGAACTGTCTTAAAAGTGCCCCTTTTCATTAAAATGAAAAAAGCTACATCAAGTAAAAGGCATCTATTATATAACTCCTTGGCACGGATCCCTCTCCTATTAACTAACTCAAATTTTCAGGAAGCTTGAATTCCTCCAATTCCATTTTAATGCCATTACTTCTCATTCTATGTCAGTGGCAAGTGGAACAGCTGGGCACCATCCTCTGTGATAACAACCTTCCTATAGTTGAAACGTGAATGGCTTTGGACATGGTACTTACAAAAACATCTCCTTGCAAATGATGTAGCCTATTTGGTATTTCCCCCTGTAAATAGCTAGATTTCTTATAGCCAACCCTTCCAGCGACTATCAAATTTTAGCTCTGTTTAGTATAATGCAAGCATTTTCTGCCTCATCTATTCAGGAATGTCTTCCAAGGGGATTTCACAATAAAATTTATTGTGTTTAATTTATGACATACAATGTAAGAAGAATGGAATGCTTTTCTGTTAGGATTTGCATTGATAATGAAAGGTTACCATAGTGCCAGTCTGCTTTTACCAAATTTGCCAAACTCTGAAGGGAATGCCAATTAGAAGGCAGGCGCGCTTTTCCCTGCGACAGATTGAGACCAATGCGTTGTATTGGGGACTCATCGCTGTTGGCCAGACCCTACTTCTAATTAGGGGCGAAGGCAAAGGCCAGATCAAATAGAGTGCTTATGAAGTGATATCAATCATTCTGGGCAAGAGCCACACCCCAGGAAAGCTGAGGAAGTGATTCAGTCTTTCTGAGGTCATCTTTTCTGTTAGGAGCTGTGCAGCCAAAAAGTCTGAAGAGGCTCACATTTTGCTCTCTTTAGGAAAAAACAACATTGATTTTAGAGGCTTTTGTTATGGAGGCCAGGGGGTTTTTCTCAGAGGAAGCTGCATTTGGATTGGGAAGCCAGACATTTCTTGGCCTGTGTTTCTCCCTTGAATGGGATTCAATGTGCCCCCCTTCACCTCTCCAACCCCCCAACAGCTAGAAGCCCCACCTCCTCCCTTGACCATATGGGGAAGCTGGCTCCGTGGCTGTTATTCTACGGACTCCAAGTTCACGCAGCTGTTCAGTCCCTGCTTAATGTACTGGTAATTACAGCAATGTGCTCTTCTCTTTTCCAATCATGTAACTTTTTCTAATGGAAAGTGATTTGTTTTTTAACAACCTCCATGCATTCTGTTCTTTAATAAGAAAGGGTGCCTTGTGTCACTGAGGGGTTGAATTCTCTATAAAAAGCAAAAGTCTCTATCATCTATATCAGTTCCCAACTCCATAGGGGAGCTCCCTAGCTCCAGCCAAAAGTGGGGTGGAGGAGAAGATTAAAGTGGGTGTAACTAACTTGATATGAATAGGTCAGTTGGGAAACAAAGCAAGCTCATGCCTTCTGCACATGAAGGTGGTGAAAGAACTTTTTTTTGTTGTTGTTAATGGAAAACTGGGAAAAATCAAAAGTACAAATTGAGCTCTGCTTTCATGGTCCAAATTCAATGTGCTCTCAGGGGATTTTAAAAACAAATATCTGAAGAGCTTTTCACTTATCTCAGTTCCCTCTTTTGGAGCATGCAGATTTTCTGCTTTGATGTCTGGGTTTGGGTGGGGACTCAAATGATAGCAAGAGATACATCCTTTCCCTTCAGCCTGCCAAGCTCCGGGGTGCAGATCAAACATGTGTTTGCTTACACGATCATTCCATTTGCGGGTAAAATGTATCAGCCTTGGAATCTCGGTCCTAGTATCTCCCTAAAAGGCCAGGCGAATCACACAGGATAATTTTTAAGTTAAAAAAATAAATAACCATTTTTGAAAGCATTTTTAAAAGCAAAATATTTGCAACTTCTTACAATATTACATTTTGATGCTTTTATCCGCCCCCCCCCCCCCGTGGGTAAAATGGGGACTTCTATTTTATTATTTATTTATATATTTATTTAAATATATTTTTATTGATTTCAGAGAGGAAGGGAGAGGGCGAGATAGAAACATCAATGATGAGAGAGAATCATTGATTGGCTGCCTCCTGCATGCCCCCTATTGGGGATGAGTCCACAACCAGGGCATGTGCCCTTGCCGAGAATCGAACCTGGGGCCCTTCACTCTGCAGGCTGAAGCTCTATCCACTGACCCAAACCAGCCAGGGCTCTATTTTATTTTTTTTAATTTATTGAGGGTATCCTCCTTGCCCCCCGCCCCCAGTTAGGCAGCATTTGTAGGAAAGCACACCAAGTCAAATCCCTGCGTGTGGATGGAAACACTACTTCTCTGTGACACACAATTTGATCAGAAGGATGACAGGATATTTTTTTATATGAACAGTCAAACTTTGATGAAGTTGTGAGGATAACAGATGATTACAAATTAGATAGGCCTCATTTGACATTTGAAAAATTCATATAATTTAAGATTTAACTAAAGTTATAAAATATGTATTCTGAGCCCCAAATCCTTTGGTGCTAAAATGCATCCATATCTTCTAGGGCAGCCGTGGGCAAACTACGGCCCGCGGGCCGGATCCGGCCCCTTCGGCTGTTCTATCCGGCCCGCGGAGCTGAAAGAGCAGAGAGTTCTCTTGCTCTCCCCTCCGCTCCTTCACCAGCAGCAGTGTTAACATGTATTAGTTCACACAAACACTCCATCCATGCTTTGGTTCCGGCCCTCCGGTCCAGTTTAAGAACCCATTGTGGCCCTCCAGTCAAAAAGTTTGCCCACCCCTGGTCTACGGGCATTAATTGGATTACTTGTGTACTACTTTTATGCTAATTATAATTGGTGATAACATGATTGCCAGAAATTGCCCGGCTGTCCTCTGCCCCCCTTGTCTAGCCTTCCATCCAGAAGGCTTTCATTTTTTTTCTTATGGATTTCTTCAGAAATTTTATTACACCAAAGTGAGAAAATTAAAAATATTAAAATTGAACATTGGAACTAAATAATTTCTGATTTTGTAATAACTTGGGCAAAACAGTTGCTTTGCTTAAGAACCCAGCATTCACTACTGCAGTAGAGAGGCACTTTTGTCCTGTGACATCTTTTCTTAAAAGCTCCACATGTGACAAAGGCTAGTGAGGGTGACTGTATTTCATTCCTCACACATGTACATGAGTCTAGATCAGTGGTTCTCAACCTGTGGGTCGCGACCCCTTTGGGGGTCGAATGACCCTTTCACAGGGGTCGCCTAAGACCATCGGAAAACACATATATAATTACATATTGTTTTTGTGATTAATCACTATGCTTTAATTATGTTCAATTTGTAACAATGAAAATACATCCTGCATATCAGATATTTACATTACGATTCATAACAGTAGCAAAATTACAGTTATGAAGTAGCAACGAAAATAATTGTATGGTTGGAGGTCACCACAACATGAGGAATTGTATTAAAGGGTCACAGCATTAGGAAGGTTGAGGACCACTGCCAGTGGTTGGCAAACTCATTAGTCAACAGAGCCAAATATCAACAGTACAACGATTGAAATTTCTTTTGAGAGCCAAATTTTTTAAACTTAAACTATATAGGTAGGTACATTGTTATTAACTTAATTAGGGTACTCATAAGGCTTAGGAAGAGCCACACTCAAGGGGTCAAAGAGCTGCATGTGGCTTGCGAGCTGCAGTTTGCCCACCACGGGAGACTCAAATCTCAACACAGTCCATTTTGATAAGGACCTTGAAACTGGTCAAGTGATGGTCTGGTGTGTGTCATCTTGGTCTTCATCATCCTGGTTCTACATCACCCTGATTCTACGGTTGAAGGTCAGCAAATCTCCCTGAACTGGGATGACTGAAGGTCCGAGTTTGTATCTTCTGAAGTTAGTTCCTAGGATTCTTATAAACATGCTGTTTATCTGCAAGCTACATAGTAGTCAGACTCAGCATTTACAGATACAGTGTCAAAGAATGGTGAGGTGGGTTATAATTCCCCACTGCTACATTTATATGAAGGTGCTAGTTCTATGTAGATAATCCCAAAAGAATCCCTGGAACTACAGAATAGAGGAGAAAGAACTTTGCTGGATCCACCCAAAACAATGGCTGTGACTGGTGTTCCTCTCTGTTCCTCCTCTTTTCTTTTTGTAAAATTTGTTTTAAATTTTTTAAATAATTAGTTTATTTTTATTATCGAGGTAAATTGACAAATAAAATTGTAAGATATTTAAAATGTACATTATGATGATTTGATATATGTGTGAAAGAATTCCTCCCATCTAGTTAGTATATAATACTTCACATATTATTTATCTTTCTTGTTCTTATGGTGAGAATATTTCTTTCACTCTCTTAGCAAATTTCAATTACACAATACATTGTTATCAACTATAGTCACCATGTTATATATTAAATCCTCAGACCTTATTTATTTTATAGCTTGTCCACCTTTCTTCTAAACACACACACCTGGAATCTCTATAATTTAGGGTACTTTAAAATCTTCGAAGATGTGATAGCAAATATTAATTCACACTCAAAGCAATTATTTTCCAGGTGTTATAGAAACAGGGTATATTTGAACCTGAATCCATCCATATGGTTGTTCTTTAAAGACTAGTTCTAAATTGTACACTTCGTTCCTATTGGCTTTATCAAATGTGATGACTCATGTGAGTCCAGGTGAGTTCCCGAATACCTGACTCGAGGACCTCCTATACACCTAAGCATTTGGTCAGTTTTAAGATAGTCTGATTGACAACATTTTAGACACAGAGCACTGTTTAAAGAAAATATCACAGGCACACCACTCATCCATAAATGCTCACTTCTGAGGGCAGGTTTCTCTCGGAAGGTACAGGAGGCTCTGACTGAGATCATTAGAGATTCGGCCTTGCACCCCAAACATGATAGAGCGGGGAGTCTGAGGGGGATTTTGTTCTGAGCAGGAGCAAAAAGACAGTGTCCTTGCCATCAGTCATGCAGGAATTAAGGAGCAGAGTTGACAGCACTAACCTCGAGTGCTTTCCCCTGAGGACTCTGCTCTGTTTCCACAAAGGCCTCGGAAGGTCAGGCTATGAAAGGCGGAAATGTAAACACAGCACACCAATTGCCCTTTGGTCTGAGAGTGAGCCACACAGGCTTCCAAGGAAACGGTTTCTAGGATTCCAAAGTCGTACCAGACAGTGATTTTATAGGAGAGACAAACCAACCAAATGTAGAACGTAGCAGGTAGTGAATCAAATCCAACATCATTCCCTGGTGGGGTGAATGCCATTAAGTCCTTCAGGAGCCAGAGGGTTGCCATCATCTGTGGCTGCTGGGGTCTTCGCTCATGCTCATTACCAGTGGTTTACCAGATAACACTCCCTTCCAGGTCTGATATGCTAAGGTGGCCCTGCCTTGGAAGAGGACGCTGTGGTGCACATGAGGGAGAGGGGATGGAGGAGACTGTTTTCATTTGCTGAGTTTGACTGCTCATCCCAGGTAGTCACACCTGAGACCAGAAGCCCACTCCATGCTTGACTTCTCTAATATACCAAAGAGATCTGTGTCAACTCACCTTGAGAAGCAGGTGAAGGGGCCTAGGCCATAAAAACAAGGTGAGAGAAAGGAGTTATTATAACATTAAATATTATTGCCACCAGCCAGAGACTAGTTCTATGCGATGAACTGACGGGAGCACAGCTCATGATGTGATCAAAATACAATGTTATGTTATTTATCTATCTAGTTAGCTAGTTAGTTGCTCACTTGTATTTTAAAAATGTAATCCCTGACAGTAATCTCATCTTGCTTGAAATGAAAACTCTGAAATGTCTCCGAATTTGCTACTCCCTTTTGGTCCTATAATCACTTCATAACACACAGTCTCAATTTAGAAAATGAAATGTCCTGTTCAAGACATTAGCCAAAACTGTAGCTTGTTATGACATCAAATATCAAGTCTTCTCCCTTCCCAGCTTGTACCTGCTTCTGACTGGAAATCTGCAAAAGGAGAGGGGCCATGAGGCAAGGCTTCAGATACACTGTTTGCCTCTGTTTTTTATAGAGCATTCTTCCTCTCCTTCCAAAAGCTTACCAGCCTGTGTCTATCTTTCAAGTCACAGCAGTCAGGGAGACAGAGGAAGTATCTTGCTTGAGCTGGGCCTCTCCTTAACAAGCTTCAAGTTTTCTGGGTATAACCGATGACTAAGGTTGACTTTTTCCTCAAGAAAAGTTGGGGTGCAGGGGAGCCCACTCCTGCAGTCCCCTTGACCTAGGCAGCTGCATCTCTAATTAAAATTGCAAAGCCTTGCAGCATCCAGGAACATGGCATCCATTTCTGTCTCCTCCACCTGGGATCCCCAGCCATCTAGTTGACCTTATTGGAAAGACTTGAGGGCTCCAACTTGGTTTTTTCTCCCATGTAGTATACATAAGTGAGACACATATACACCCTTACTCCAGAACTGGAGTTCAAGCAGGTCCACCACAGGGCAGCTACCCTTACTCTCCTGCCTCAGAAGAGTCATTATGTGTTCATCCTTCGCCAGGTTTGGAACAGATGAGATACCACCATTCTTTCTCCCAAGACAGGTCTCTAGTGTATTCTCTTGTCATCCCCTCTTGAGGCAAATGAAGAGATGTAGGAATCATGCAACAAATTTTTATCCATTTTCTTTGCAAAATGTGTTTAAGAAAAACTCTTTTACATATACTTTGATATCTGATATTAATTACTGGGAGGACCTCATTCAAGCTAAGTCAGGAAGAACCCCCATTTTGACCTCCTATTGAATTTGTAAAAGAAATTGTGAATGAGTAAAATTGGACAAAAAAAAAATTGATTTTCTGTGTTCTTCCATCCTTGGCTTTTCCATATGTTCAACAACCTCTCCACTCATCCTTTTTATAAGTTCTTTTCACCAGGAAATATAAAACCTATGGTGCCTAACAGAGGACAATGTTATTGCATCTACCACAACCCCCTTCCTAAGCAATAGACTTTTTAAGCCTCTCATCTCTATTAAAATTCTCGACCACAAGAAACTTATTCTGAGCGCCCAGCAATGTAAAAGGCAAGAGGTTGTGCTTGAGTCTCTCTCAAGTACTGTGTAGAGTTCTAATTGAAGAAGGTGACAAACACAATTTCCTACCCTAGAAGAGTTCAAGAGTTATTCTAGTTATTTTCACTAGATTCTTAAACAACACCTAGTTTTGCCAAAACATTTTTATCACCATGAAAAATTCATTTTTCAACATAACTAGGAATTTATAGTATACATTGTGATGTCTGTCAGAACAACTGAGTCTAAAGATTAGGTTGGGTATGTGGGTTGGGATAAAACATGCTCCTCTAGTTCAGAGGTAATCCAATGCCACAGAAAGGATCCCTTTTTACTACAGCCCTGAGAATTTTTTACTTCTTTGTGCTTGTATTTTTTTTTATAAGACAAAGTCAGGAAAATAAACTTTTTTACTCAACACTCCAAATAGTACTGAGAGAATACCAAGTAAAGAGAGTTATAATGCAATGTATTTAAAGATTGCTCTTAAAGGAACTGGCATTCACCTTTTAATTCACTCAGTGTCACCCCAAATTCCAGTACTAGTAACACAAGAAGTTTAACAACCACAGGTTCATTCATTATTAAAGAAAGCATTAAAAACTCATTTGGATTGAGCTGTTAATTGTTGGTTTTAAGGTTAATGGTTGACATTAGCTTTTCTTAGCATCCTGGAATAACATTTGCATTTTATGGTTGTTGTTTTTTAAAAAACTCAAATGTCCTTAAACCTGAAGGACCTGGTTAGATAAATATTTGAGAAACCATGGAAAGCTGGCTATGGAGATTTCTTGACAGGGTGACTATGAGTAGTAGCCAATACCTCCCAGTAAAGACACATACCTAAGTCTAGTGTTAGTACTTGGGAACAATAGAGAAAGCATCTATGGAAAAATGAAAATGAAGTTGACTTGAAAGACAGTGTTTGACTGCTCCATCTCTTTAAAGAGTGCTATACCTCAGCCAATAAAAATCAGTTTTGGAGGATTTAAATATTTAACCGTTCTTTATGAAAAGAATGGGCATTGAATTTTTTAACATATGATCTTTTAGCTTTGAGTCTATTTTCCATTTTTAATTTAATTTGAATTTATTGGGGTGTCATTGGTTAATAAAATTATAGAAGTTTCAGGGGTACAATTCTATAATATATCACCTGTATATTGTATTGTGTGTTCGCCATCCCAAGTCAAGTCTCCTTTCATCTCCATTTTATCTCCTCTTTACCTTCTCCTACCTCCCTCACCCCCTTTTTCCTCTGGTAATCATCATACTGTTTTCTGTCTATGAGCTTTTAGAAATTATCCTGTGGTATGTTGCTGACTTGGAGACAATATGTCAAAACAAACCAAAAATTGGTCATGCATGGCCAAGAACTGATAAAACTCCATCTGGTCTGGTCTCTATGATGGCCTCCATAGAGAAAGCCCCAAGAAGACCCTTCCCCTCCTCACACTGCTCACCCATCACAAGCTGCTGAAATGTGGGCTAGATAACAATTCTTCTTCAGTGCCTTGTCAAACCACACTGGAGCCAGGGGCAAAAGGTACACCGAACACATCCTTAAAACAATATCCTCCCATAATTTGAGCCACACAGAAAAAGCTAAATAAGGTGCCACAGTCAAAACAATGACTACAAATAAAGCTCTGGCCCTAGCCAGTTTGGCTCAATGGATAGAGTGTCAGACCATCAGAATGAAGGATCCTGGGTTCGATTCTGGCCAAAGACATATACCTACGTTGCAGGCTCGATCCCCAGCCCTGGTTTGGCATGTGTGGGAGGCAACCAATCAATGTGTCTCTCTCACATTGGTGTTTCTATCTCTGTCTCTCTCCTTCTTTCCACTCTCTCTAAAAATCAATTAAAAAATATCCTCAGGTAAGGATTAAGAAAAAATAAAATAAAGCTCTGCATTGCCTGATATGCTTTTTACCATTGTGTACCCTTAGAAACCATCCTAGCACTGGCAGCCAGGGACCCGAAATTGAGGACTGATTAGAAATAACTTCTAATTCCTAGTAACACAGGATCATAAAACAAACAACAGCAGCCTGTCTTGATTTAAAATTCTGACATTTCATTCACATGGATTTCCCAAATTATTGCAATCAGTATTATTTATTTTGGTTACTGAGTATTTTGAAGACTCTTTGTTCTGCATCTGAAGCAAGTACATCACTTGCCTCATCTTAGTTCTGGATTCTGTTTTGTTGCAATCTGAGCATATCTAGATCTGAGTTTAAAAAAACATCAAGCCCTGACCGGTTTGACCCAGTGGATAGAGCATCGGCCTACGGACTGAAGGGTCCCGGGTTCGATTCCAGTCAAGGGCATGTATCTTGGTTGGGGGTACATCCCCAATAGGGGGTGTGCAGGAGGCAGCTGATTGATGTTTCTCTCTCATCGATGTTTCTAACTCTCTACCCCTCTCCCTTCCTCTCTGTAAAATATCAATAAAAAAAAATCAAAACCTGCCCCTGGAGCCAAAGGGTGTCCTTCAATGGAAATCTCATGGTTAGTCTACAGAAGCTGTTTCCTTCTTTGTTTGGTCAACAAGCAATATACATCTATACTAATAAAAGGGTAATATGCTAATTAGACTGGTCGACCAGCGATCTTCCGGACGTCCTACTTCCTTCCATACAAAGCCATGGTGGTGGGGGCTGAGACAGAGGCAGTTAGGGGCAATCAGGCCAGCAAGGGGGGGCAGTTGAAGGTGAAATCAGGTCATCAGGTCGGCAGGGGAGGGCAATTGGGGATGAGATCAGGCCGGCAGGGGATTAGGGGCAACCAGGTCAGCAGGGGAGGAGTGATCAGGCATTCAGGCAGAGGCAGTTAGGGGTGATCAGGCAGGCAGGCAGGCAAGCGATTAGGAGCCAGCAGTCCTGGATTGTGAGAGGGATGTCTAACTGCTGTTTTAGGCCTGATCCCTGCAGTTAGACATCCCTCAAGGGGTCCCAGATTCAAGAGGGTGCAGGCTGGGCTGAGGGAACCACCCCCCCATGCATGAACTTAGTGCACCAGGCCACTAGTCTTATAATAAATGATAATGTTGAATCCTCCTTAGCCAAATTCAGTGATCAGAAAATGGTCAGAAGTCCAGAAAAAAATGGCAAGATTGTCTGTAAAGGTTTTAGAGGTTATTTAAAAGATTTAAAATAAATAAGTATATTTTAAATATACTTTTGTGGCAGAGGATAATTTTCAGCGGTGAGTCAAGAGTTAGGGCAGGTTCCCTATCTCTGACCCTAGCTTATCACTTTCTAACTTTTTTTTCCTTAGCTTCTGATGTCAAGTTGCCTGATAAATACTTTATGTTGAATGCAAGTCAGATTTCCTAAGCTTTCCAGAAAGTTAGTTTACAAAATAAAAATAAAAGAGGATAAAAACATTTATGAAATTAATAGAACATTGAATTGGGTAAAAAACAACAACAACAAATACCCTTTGGGGAAGGTGGGGGGGGGCGGAGGGCACACTGAGGGGATAAGGACAATATGTACTACCTTAATCAATAAAGAAAGAAAGAAAAAAAAAACACCCTCTCTGAATATGTACTATAAAATGATTCTCAGAATTGAGATTCATAACACTAATAATTCAGAGGCCATTGATATTATCAGGAAATATCTTTGAACAGGTATGGCTGTTTTGCAGGATGACAATATAAAAAATTGAAGGGGTACCACAAAATCTACTATGCTGTCATGCTCATCTTTTATATAAAGGTATTATCCATTGGGTAATTTAAACTTTTATTATTACTACTAGAGGCCCAGTGCATGAAATTCATGCACTGGAGGGGTGTCCCTCAGCCCAGCCTGCAACCTCTCCAATCTGGGACCCCTTGAGGGATGTCCGACTGCCTGTTTAGGCCCAATGCCACAGGGATCGGGCCTAAACCAGCAGTCAGACATCCCTCTCACAATCCGGGACTCCTGGCTCCCACTGCTCACCTGCCTGCTTGCCCCTAACCTCTTCTGCCTGCCAGCCTAATTGACACCTAACTACTCCCCTGCCGGCCCGATTGCCCCCAACTGCCCTCCCCTGCTGTCTTGGTCCCCCCCCAACTGCCCTCCCTCCCCTACAGGCCTGGTTGCCCCTAACTGCCCTCTCCTGCAGGCATGGTCCCCCCAAACTGACCTCCCCTGCTGGCCTGGTCACCCCCAACTGCCCTCCCCTGCTGGCCATCTTGTGGTGGCCATCTTGTGATGACATGGGAGCGGCCAATGTGACCACATGGGGGTGGCCATCTTGTGCTAGGGCATGATGGTCAATTTGCATATTACCTCTTTATTATATAAGATTTCTTTTTTCAATAATCTAATACATTTACAATCTTCTATTTAATTTTTTTAAGTTTTGAATGTTGTTGATTTTTTTATAAAGTTGCAGTAAAACACACATAAAATTGATCACCTTAGCCATTTCTAACTGTACAGTTCAGTAGTGTTAAGTATATTCAAATTGAATTTTTTCACCTTGCACAAATAAAACTCTGTATCCATTTAGCAGCAACATCCCCTAACCTCTAACAACCACATTCTGATTTCTCTTTCTTTGAATTTGAATACTCTAGATACTTCATAGGAGTGCAATCATACAGTATTTACCTTTTTGTGACTGGCTCACAAACTGAAGGGCTTGGGATTCTCATATACTAAGCTAAGATAATAAGATAATATGCTATTCTTTGTCCCTGAAATTCTGAAAATGCCTAGGGCAAAGCAATCTCCTCTGATCTTCTGGACTGATTGATCCTTTAAAGGATTCTATGAAACCTTCATGAACTCACCTGGGCACCTTTTGGAATAATCACTAAATACATCCATGAAAGCAGCTCTCTAAGCATCTGTAGTTCTAGGGGAATGTTTCACCTTCAAATGTCCTGCAAACACAGATTCAAGTCCCACCCCCATATAGCTGGTTTTTCTTTCAAACTCCCAACCATATTTTCATGGGAATGTACAATTCTGGAAATTTATTCAGTATTTCTCATTGTATTCAGGTCTAATAATATTTTTTAGACTACTTGATGCCTTCCCTGATTCCTGACCATATCATAGAGCAGCCATTTAGCTCATATCAATTATTCTCATTTAAATTTTTTCACACAGAACTTCCCACTTTGTGTGTGTATGGTTATTTGTTTGCCCCCTGACCTAAACTGCAAACTCCATTAGTGTTAGAAGCTTTCCCATCTCCGTCTTTTAGTATTCCTGGTGCCTAGAATATTGCCTGGTGATACTCAATAAATATTTGCCAAATAAATAAATGAAACTGAGCCAGTAAACTTTGTTTCCATTCAGCTGACATTGGAGATCCAACATTAGGCTGAGGAATTTGGACTTTATCCTGTGGATGGTGGGAGTTCAAAAGAGTTGTAATCTGGGCAGTGAAAGGATAAAAAGTATATTTTAGAAATTTATTCTGGGAGCTGAATGGAAGATAGATTGCAGAAAGCAGAGCTGGGGGCATGACAATTAGTTAGAAGAATTAATAAGATAATAATAGCCTAGACAGAAGACTAAACAATGAGAGTATCAGTGAGTAGAGAAAGGAGTGGACAGTGATGAGAGTGACTGAAAAGGAGAATGATAGGACTAAAGAACTCACTGGATTTGATGAATAATGAGGAGGAAAGAAGATAAAATGATCCCCGTTTGGGGGCTTGGACAATTACTTATATAGGAGTGCTGGATGATAAGCAGTTTTGAAAGAACAAAATAATGAATTTGACTTGAACAGTTTGACTTAAAAGTCCTGGTAGAACATGTCGTTTGAGGTGGCAAAAAGCAATTAAATATATGGAGTTGGTACTGAGAAAATAGGTAAGAACTGGAGATCAAAATTTTGAGCATCTGCACAAAGGTGATAGTGAAGGACTGGGCAGGGATGAGGTCAGCCAGAAAGAGTAAAAATCTTGACCAGAGAGGGACAACCATGTTCAGGATCATCCAAGGTGCCTTTTCAAATGAAACATAATTTGCCTTGTCCAATCTGGTTTTATAGATGTAATGTTGTGTTGTATATTGGGGTTCTCAGTGCACTAGGCCTGAAACAGGCTTGAGAAACAGTGGGCTTGGAATGATATATGATGACCAAGAAAAGAACCCTGGAAAACAATTTTAAGAGTTTATTCACAAGGAAGGACTTGGTAAGGATATTGAGATATATCACTACAAGATGTAGGAGAATAAACACAAGGAAAGCAAACGAATAAAAGAACAACAAAGAAATGTCCTTAAAACTCTGGGTCTTGATATGTTCAAGAAGCAAGAATGGTCATTAATGGTGGGTGCTGATAAGTCAAGTAACACAGACACTTAGGGGTCACTATTGAATTTGATAATTGATCTGTTTATTACCTTGGGGAGAGCAGCCAGATTTAATGGTGAATTTATCAGTGAGCAGAACATGAGGAACTAAAGACAATGAATTACAGTTTATAACTCTTTTAAGAAGTGTGGGCTGTGAAAAGCATGAGTGATAAGATCCAGGCATGAAGAAAAATTGTTATGTACTATTTTTCAGATGAGGCTGAAAGACATGAAGCTCAGTGGAAAGGGAGAGTTTGATGGTCTATTGGAAGAGAGTTATAAGGGATAAAACAGGAGAGTAGCTACAAATATCAGAACCTCATACACAAGAAGTCTCACCTAAAAGTCTAGGGATATAACTAAGGGTTTTAAACTAGATGCACAAGGGATTATGTTTTAAAAACTGAAAACAAAAAACTATGGAGCATTATGGCAATTAGATTAGCTAAGGGCAAATAGATGACAGAAAACCAGCTAAGAGGCTTTTGTAGTGATATAAGTGAAACATTATAAACTAGGTCAGTGGTATTGCAGGAGAAGAGTCGAGGTTGAACTGAACAAATATTTGGGAATGAAAATCAATATGAACTTTTGAGGGCTTGGAGATAGAAAGTGATGAAGAGGAAGGTGTTTAGAGAGCATCCAGGTTGAGATATGTTGAAACTGTGGTTCAAAAAAAAAATTGCAGGTAGATGTTCAAGGAAATATTGAGAAGGAGCTCAATAGAAAGAGCTGGAGTAGTTGTGCATTGTTGGAGAGACCTTGGTAAACGCTCTTTTGGAATGAAAGGAAAGCAGATATTGGGTTACAAATACAGGAAATGTATTTGAAGAATTTCCAAAGAAAAGCATTTGTAAAGAAGACTGGAGTGCTAAGATTAGAGAAATAGGATATAAACTAGAAAAGATTAGTATCTTTGAGACCCAGTGTAACTGGCAGAGTTGATGGTCAATGACTATTAAGTCCAATTGACTTGGTGACATTAAGTAGGACCAAGAAGGACCAATAAGACCAAGATGATCAATTTAAGTATGAATTCAGAAATTTCTGTTTAGCACAATGGGGATCACTGGATATCTTATTGGCCAATTTTTTAAAATTATGGTCTCAATGAAACAAAATTTCAGTGGTTACAGATAGAAAAGATTGTGTGGAAAATTAAGACAAAATGTGTCCTGTAATCTTTTGGGGTTTTGTCTAAAACCTTATGCTATTTTAGTTCTGAAAAATTTTATAGACTTATTAGTAGATATTTAAGGTATATAATTTATGATAATTTGAATTTGATAACTTCTACATTTTTTTCCTTAAAATGTTTCCTAAGTAGAATGTAGATCAATAGAATGTAGAACAGGATTCTAATGCATGTCTAGCTGATGGGCTCATGTAAGTGTGCCTTATCAGACAATAAGCATTGTGGAATCCATTTGGAGTTATTTTTGAATTTATTTTTCAAATAATTATTTGATTAAAATATTAAATAAGCTAATGTTTATTAAAGACTAACTTCTTGCCAGGAATTATAGTCAGTATTTTATAGAGACAATCTCATTTACTTCTCATGTCACTTAACCAGTGAGTACTAATAATGTTCTTATAAGTGATAAAACTGAGGTACAGAAAAGTAATCTGTTAATTGTGGCCTAGCTGATAAGCTCACTTGCCCATGAGCCTGACAAATGCACCTGTGGTCTTACCTTCTGTACCTCAGTTTCTCCTGCAATTTTGCACACTCCCCACGTGCTTTAACACACACACACACACACACACACACACACACACACACACACACACAGTACCAAAAAATGTGTTTCTAAAGTAATTTTTCTTTCATGAAAATCAATTAATGAAGTTAGGAAGAGAAATAAAACATTTCAATTTCATTATCCTATACAAAATAGTCAAAATTTTGAACTAGCAGTTCATTTTTGCCAAAACCAGGTGAGTGTCTGAAAATCTCTTGTATTGGGGCTAGCAAAATTTGTTTGTGTTTTTACTGTGAATATTGCTATGTCAGAATTTTTCAAGCAGGTAATTTTATGCACTAGGACTGGTCTCTGAGTATTACAATTAATTATTTTTCCAAAATTGAATTCTGCCAATTTATACAAACAACTACAGCTTATTTGAAACATTACATTGTATTTTTAGCACCTTCAGTTTAAATTGCAAAATTCCATGACACCACTCAGTAGTTTGGAATGCTCTTGGTAAAGTAAGGGCTTATCAATAGACCATGCCTCTTAATATTCACTGAGAAACATTTAACCAGCATCTTGTAAATATTTATCACTCCTATGCAGTGAAAACAGTAAAATAATTAGACAAGAGCAGGGCAGTCACTGATACACATTTCATAATTCCACATAGCTGCATCCAAGTATTTAATAAAATATCATTGCTCATTTTATCTCAAATTCTGGTACATTGTTTTCAGGGAAAAAAAATTAGAAGGCATTGAAAATATTCTTGGAAATGTGGCTGTTTCCCCAGCTGGTATTTAACTATATCATTTGCTTTGTTTTTCTATCTATCTATCTATCTATCTATCTATCTATCTATCTATCTATCTATCTATCATCTATCTATCTATCTATCTATCTTTCTATCTCCCTATCATCATCATCATCATCATCATCATCATCATCATCTGTCTATCATTTATTTATCACATGCTTCCAAATATGTCATATACATGGTACAAGCAGAGAAAGCAGAAACATTAGAGTTGAGTGTAATTATACCTGTATCTATCTATCCACAAACAAAACTGATACACAATCATTACAGCTTCCACCATGTGGTAGAATTGACTAGCTGCAGATGGTTCATGAGGGAATCAAGTGAGTGACTCAGGTTTCCAGTAGTCACTGCTACTGTGAGCTCTAGCTGACAGGCGCCACTGTAGTTACAGGTAAGGAGCTATTACTGATGGCTCGCACTTCAGACATGTAGCCACAACCATTCTCTCACATCTTAGAGTTGGTATCAGGAGAACACTAGACATTCTTGTTCCTGAAAGTGCTACTAGGATTCCAAAGCCAGAGATGTAATGTACTTATGTAATCTTTCTGGGCCTGGTTAATTTCTCTCTCTTCCAAAGAGCTTCCCCTCTCCTTGTAGCAGAGACGATGCTGAGTGGCTCTCAGACAGGTTTCATTTTCTTTGTGGGCACACAGAAGGAAAACATTTTGCACTCTGAGTCCCTTAGAGCAATTGAATTCTGGCTAATAGGATGCCTAAGTCATACAGGTTAGCAATTGTTTTACATCACATAGTGTATTCTTTTTCTCTTAAGAAAAATGATAAAATCTTTTGATAATAAGAATGTGCTTTTTTTTAAAAAAAAAGATACTTGGCCAAATGTATGAGTCAAGGTATTTCTAATAGTTTAAAAGATAGTTAATGCTGGGATGAGTGAGTAAGGTGAAGGGGAAGATAGTCAATAATATTGTGGTAGGTTTGCATGGTGACATGATTACTACAATTAGTGGGGTGATTACACTGTAACGTATGAAAGTTCTGAATTACTACATTGTACATCTGAAACTAAAATAATTAATATAATATTGCATATAATTATACTTAAATTTAAATAAAACTGCTTATATTTATGCTATTTTATTATTTTCTTTTTCTATAAAATATATTTTATTGATTTCAGAGAGGAAGGGAGAGGGAGTGAGATATAGAAACATCAATCATGAGAGAGAATCATTGATTGGCTGCCTTCTGCACACCCCCTACTAGGGATCGAGCCCACAACCAGGGCATGTGCCCTTGACCAGAATTGAACTCAGGATCCTTCAGTCCATGGGCCGATGCTCTATCTACTGAGCCAAACTGGCTAGGGTTTATTTTAATATTTTTTCTACTAAAATGACATTTCAAGTTTAAATATGCACACTACATTCTGAAAGGTATTCTTTATTTTCCAATAGATGTCTCTCTCTGGGATGATGCCGTGGATCCCACATCAGCTTAGGGAACACATAGAGACAACACTAAGTTGGGACAGGAGACTGACTGGAGCACAGGTGTTACTTAAGGCTAAAGGAAATAAAAAGATTTTGCTTTGTGTTGTTTTACTTTAACAGATGGATTGAAGATGCCCCGAAGAGCAGACAGCAACTGAATTTTACTGGTAAGTCAACCAGATGGGCCTGGGTTGTTCCCAGGTACCATTATTGCTTCCTCTGGGATCCAGCCTGTGCAGGTCAGTCATGTGGCTTCAATTTCCTTTCTGGAGGCCAGCACACAGCACTTCAATCGCCTGGTGTTGTGTTGCAGAAGGAAGTGGGGTCACTGAGGCATGTCTGGACAGCAGGTGGCAAAATGCAGTAAAAAGATGAATGACAATTGTTTTCAGTGGGCTGCCCTGTGCTTGGGGTGGTTAAGGGGTATGTCTGTGTGAAATAGAGCCAAACACCACCTCTAAGCTCCTCTTATTTTGTTCTCTTTTCTCAGCCCCACCCCACATGTATCATTTGCAAGCTTTTTTCATTGGAAAATATGAAATTGTCATGTACGATTTATCTGAAAGTTCTAAATGTGATAGCAATCAGTTAATTATAATTTTTATTTTCGCTGATCTTACATTACTTTTTCTGGCAAAAAACACACACACACAAAACAAACAACAAAAACAAAACACACACACAAAACACAGATAAACAAACCTCAACTGTCCCTTGGGAACCCATTCTTCCCATTTCTTAGAGTCAGTTGATGGCTGGGGTGCAAATATTGACTAGGGTAGGGCGAGGCACCTAGGCTTGGCCAATCCAAGCTTCAAATCCCCCTAAATCACAGTAAGTATTTCATATTTCCAAACATAGTGAATTTGTGTTTTTGTGCTGTAGAGACTAGGAAGAGATGTTCTCTTATTCTATTGGAATTGAACTGGGAGAACATATGGAGAGACACACTGCTAGCTTCTTCCCACCGCCTGCAGTCTGAGGATGAAGGCAGAACTTGCAGTCGAGCAGAAACATACTAAGCCAAAAGAAAGAGAGAAACATCATAATTTTAACCCCTTGATTTTTCTCCCTTTTTTAGTTTTAGTTTATTTTCTTATAGTAGATTGAATACTAGTTTATGTCTCCCATTTCAAAAACAAAATTATAACATAGCACTACAGTGAAGCTCTTCTTGAAATTCCAGCAACACACATTTGGGAAATTTATCAGGAACTTGTTTATTAGTTCTTTTTTGAAGGGAGAAATTAAGTGCAATCAAAAATAAAACTTCTCAGGAATGCAAATTTAGGTATGTTTTAAATTTTGGCATGCATCATTTCAGACTTTGGTATGTATTCCGAGCAAAATACCTACCAGTGGGTCTGTCAGTACACAGTGCTAATGATGCTACCTATGGTGAGTGTGCTTTACCATACTCAAAGGTATTTTCATAGTTTTGCCTGTCTGTTTTGGGGGAAAAATATGGTTGGTCAAAGGAAAACTAAATAAAAGAATTAGGAGAAATCACCATCTACTGTGGGAAAGCTGTTATAGTCATCATTCCTAGAATAAATAGCCAATATTTCAAGATTTGATCTATGGCTTAATCACCACTTAATGATCCATGGGTATGTGTGCTGGCATCAGTGGAATTGTTCCAGAATTCAGATCTAACCTTAAACTTTTCTTGTAAAGGACCAGATAGTAAATATTGTAGGCTTTGAAGGCCACAAGGTCTCTATGCAACCAGTCAATGCTGCTGTGACATGAGTACAGCCATAGACAGTATGTAAATAAAGGAACATAGACAATATGTAAATATAGACAGTACATACATGACTGAGATGGCTGTGTTAAAAAAACTTTATTTATGGACAATAAGAGTTTAATTTTGTATATTTCTTGCATTTCATTCAATACAATTTTCCTTTTTCCTTTTTTCCCACCATTTCGAAATGTAGACAATATTCTTAGCTCAAATGCAAAAACAGGTGGTGGGCTTACTTAGCCCATTCCGTTGGCTGCAGTTTGCTCAACCCATGACCTTAAAGGCATATTCAGTCTTTAGATGATTCTTAGTCTCTTAGTTAACCAAAAAGTCATGGTTATTCTCCTGTCTGATTTTTATTCCCTTGTGAGTCAATGAATCATTTAAAAATACTCTATTTACAATGTTAAATTTCAGGTTTAGCTTTCAATTTCACATTTTTGATGACTCAAAATTATATTGTTATTTTTTAAAACTTTAATTTCACCATAAGAGAATAAGAGAGAAGTATAAATGGATAAATTTTATAAATTGGAAGGAATGTTAGATGTAGTTAGACATAATATTAGAATCCACCTATATGACAAATACCAAGAATTCTCAGATGTCTTTCAATGCTTTAGAACTACGACTCAGGAGAGAATTAATCCAAATATTGAAAGATGTGTTGAAAATGTGTAAAAATAGGGGGAATGTCAAGAGGATGTTGATTATTAGTGTTGATTGGTAAACATGTGTGAGTTTAAAAATGAAACATTGTTTTGATAGATGTTTGTTCAAATCGTAAGGGGATAGTTTCTTGGTGGCAGCTACTTTTATTATACCATCAAGAAAATATAGGTTCATGGCATGTTTTGAAAAGCATAATCTTCTTTAAATAGGATCATTTGGAATAGTTTTACCAACAGAATTTCCCATAGGGTATTTTCTGTTTCTGGCTTTTCAGGGATTGGGAAGGGACTATGTTACAAACCTCTAACCTCTAAAGCAGGAACTATAGTGGTAGAAAGGGTAGAGTTCAAATTTCAAAAGATTTTCTGGTTAAAAAGAAAGAACAAAACAAAACACTTTTGAAACTGACAAACAGAAATATCTCTTCCCTAAGTTAAATTTACCTTTGGATTTAAAAACAGAAAATGCCAGGCAAAGCACAAGTGAGCATCCAATGAAAGAAGTTATTGTTTTACATGCTGGGAAGCCCACATTCCTGACATTCCCCTCTAAAACACACAAGACCCTTGAGACATCTTTTTGCTGCTTCCAATCTTTATGTATTTAAAATAAAACCCAGACATTTCTTTAAAGCACACTCCTAGAATATTTACATATAAGCAGATAATATCCCTAGATTTATGTTCTATGTGTACAGATATGATTAGCAATATGCTTTTATTTGTATGTCCACCTGAAATGATAAGAAATGGGCCTCCAGATTTTCTAAAACTAGAATTTGTCCACAATTTCAAAAAAGGAATCAAGAGAAATGATTATTTTAGGAAAAGATTGAAAACAATTCTGTAAGTATTAGAAGGCAAATACATAAAAAAGATAAAAAGCCTTATGTACTAAAATTTTTAAGTGAAAATAATTGCATTGCAGAATGATACTCATATATAAGGTATCTGTGGAATATATTAAAATTAAATTCAAATATATACCTAATATGTGTACAGTTCAGAGATATACAACTTCATGGTAGCCCTTAGTTCAATGATAAACACAAATATAAAAGTACAAAATTAGCCCTAGCTGGTTTGGCTCACTGGATAGAGCGTCGGCCTGGGGACTGAAGGATCCCAGGTTCGATTCCGGTCAAGGGCATGTACCTTGGTTGCGGGCACATCCCCAATAGGGGGTGTGCAGGAGGCAGCTGATCCATGTTTCTCTCCCATCAATGTTTCTAACTCTCTATCCCTCTCCCTTCCTCTCTGTAAAAAATCAATAAAATTATTTTTTTTAAAAGTACAAAATTATGTAAAAATAGAATATGGTAATGGTAGGTTACATAAATTGTACTGTAAAGGGTGATAGGAATTTGGAGGAGACAATCAATGTGGGCTGTGCAGTTAAAGTATTGCTGAGAATGGATTTGAGCCAGACCAGCTGAGTAGGTGAGGTTTAAGGTGCACTGCATGAAAGGAAAAGGCTTTGCAAGCAAGGACCTGGAAGGCAGGACTTGGCTTGGGTGGCTGTTTCTAAAGCAAAATTGGCTGGAGTAGATGTTTTATGTAACTGAGGAAAGAGTCAGTAATCAATATAAACTTTACACTGAATATACAGACTCATGGTGGGTAGCCACAGCCCCATTTAAGTCTGCATTTAATCGTCCCTTTAAAAGCCAATAGGGGGATTTCTTTCTCTTCCTGAGCTGTATCTTGGACTGTGGAATAATTAAGCTCAGAATTCCTATAGATCCTTAAGTCACCAAATAGAATCTTGGTTCAGGGATTAGTGTCCAGATGCATTTAATATGCAAAACTCCAAACTTGATTTAAAATTCAATTTTGTCACCACCCCCAGCTGAGTTGCAGACAGGAAGCCAAGGTCGGGGTGTGGTCTTCATTACCCCCTTCTCTCCCGCCCCACCTGCCTAAGAGTGGTTTCTGATTCCAACCCTTCTCCGGCATCAGGGCTGGGGTGGCAACCAGGGAGGGAAATAAAGATAAGTGGCAGGTCTCACCTGGCTCACGGTGTTGCAAGATGGCTTTGTGCTCAGCTGGATCTGCCTGGTGTTCTGAGCTACCTCTTACCTTCCAAGTAGCCACCTGGATTATTTGGAGGCTCCCATGGGAATCATGAGACTTTGCTACAGTGATGCAGACCACCACTTCCACCTCCTCCTGGGGACTGTCCACCCCTCACAGACTCTCTCTGGTGGCGTCACTCCTCCAGTTGTTCATGGTGCAGGATACTCATTTTTAGGGACTTTACCAGTAGCTCAGAGGTTACTGTGAAGGAAATAAAATCTGTTTCCTAACTTTTGTCCTGGCAACCCCAGGTTTCTACAGCCCAAGGCTGCCTTAGGGAGACTCTTAGGTTTAAGTAAAGCCTCCATCCTTGAATAGGTTACTTATTTGAAATATGTCTTAATATTTGACATATTTAAAAACACACCTTATAGACCTTATTTTAAATGCCATTGTTTGTACATGCCATCATTGCATCTAGACCTTTGAAAGTGGGAAAACATTTCTTGGAAATTGACTGGGTTCATTACAGTGACCTCAATCGGTCTGTGGCCGTGTATTGACATCACATACACAGACGCAAACCCAGGAGGTACACTGTTAGTGGCTTTGCCTAATTGATGCAAACATGCATAAAGTAAAGATTCTTAAGTCTTTTAGTGTCATAGACTCTGCAGTCCGGGGGAGGGGGGGTGGTCTACAGACCCCAGCTCAAAAACATCTTCTTTAAATGCACAAAATAAAACACAGAATTTGTTTTATTCAAAGGAAATCAATTTTAATGGAATACAGTTATCCAATCATTAGAAAGTGCTATAAGAATGTGTGCATTTTTCACTATATAACAAGAGCTAGTAGCCGGTCCAAGAATATTATACTTTTGAAATAGTATTTCATAATAGCTCTACCACTGAAATGTGATATATGATAGCCGTGGTTTCTGTTGATGACACAGACAGAGGTATTGCGCATGCTGCTGTGGTTTGTTTCATAAATTCCTAGTTAAGGGAAGTGCTAAATTTCAGTTAAAGAACAGGGAGAATAATGATTTCTGAATCCCATCCCCAATCAAAAGCAATCTATTTGCATATTGTCACTACCCCTTCCTGAGAAATAATGCCAGTTGCTCTATTGAGGAGGTTTCGCCTGTAGAATTCAATGAGAGATTTACCCTTTCCTTGACTCACTCCTTTTATTGATTTCCCCCCATCCCTGTGTTTCCCCTGGTAGATTGTCACAGGCTGTTTACAGTGCTCCATTGGGCCTGGCTTCCCCCATCAAACGGCTTGGTCCCTAGCTACTGAAAAATATTATGTTTCGCAGAACAGCAGTTTATTTTTCTTTCTTAGAATTTTCCTGCACATTGGGCCATTCATCCACACTGGATATGACTTTTGAAACAGCACGAAGGGGACTATCAGGACCAACAGTTTTCCTTTTGCCTAATAAGGTGATGATGGCATCACAAATAAAACGCCTCCCTTCCTCTGCAAATGCAGGCCTCCTGATGGGATTTCTACTTTGCCTCTTCAGCAGTGTGAAATGACTCAGGGAAAGACTTAATAAGTAGATGTCAGCCACACGGGAAGCAAAAAAAAAAAGGAAAAAATGATAAATGCAACCCTATGGTGACACAGTTTGGCCGCACACTTTGCATTCGATTCCATAGTTTTCCTGTGTTAAATATGGTCAGGGATTCCCAAGTAGCTTCAGCCTGAGGCTATTACTTCTAATAATTGAGACTGATGAAAGGTCATGGTATTTTTATAGCTTAACTGTGACATGCAATATATCACTTTGCTTCTGTCAAAGAAAATATTATACACTTCATTGGCAAAAGGTTTGATCCTGCCTTTTTCCTCCCTCACCGTCGACAATGTATTTGCTTGGTTTACTGATAAATTTTATATTTAAAATGTTCCAGAAAATTGTCTGGTGCTAGAATAAGACCATTCAGGTATAAAGCAAATGTTTCAGGATCATTAGGAAATTAATTATGTGAAATGATTGACACATTGCCACCAGAGGGGAAGTTTTACATACAGCCAGGCCTGTTTGAATACAATGCCACAGATCCCTGGTGAAAAACTGCTTATTGTATTAAAATGGGAAAAGTCATTTTGATAGAAAATCAACTGTTTAGAAAATTGTGCATTCCATGGATTTCCACTCTATGGTGATTTTTCCGCCTATTTGTGCTTAGAAGAGTGGTAGTTTCTGAATTCTTGTTTATGAACTGGAACCCTAGCCATCAGGGCTTGGGAATTTTTTTTGTAATTAGAAAAAATATATGTATTTTAAATTTTTTGGAAGAGTGACGAAAATCAGGAATAAAAATAGGTTATTTATGATAAAGGAAATGGCACATATTAAAAGCCAGGAAATATAGCCAAAGAGTTATTCAGAGGAACATTCAGTGTATAAAATTAAACTTAAATTGAATTACCCATACAGAATAATAGAAAATATGTATACTGAGCCTGTAATCTAAGAATTCTCCCAAATTCTCAAAGATGACAGGAAAACTGATTTAAAAAGATAAAAGTAAAAATTAGGATTTTTTAAAAAGAGAAATACTGAGTTTAATAAATTCTAGAACTATTTATAAAAGATATTACACATATGCCTTAAATTTTAATTTAAGTAAGTAGTTACAAGTCAGTAAAAAAATCTGTATAACCAGACATAGAATGTAAAATAGCAGCTTCTAGTACCTGTTACAGTAGTGAACTTGGATGTGCTGCTGGCTGTGTTCTCCCGAATCAATCCTCTGAAAACTACAGAAGCTCATGGAGGCTGGAGGGTCAGGGAAACTCACAGAAACTGAGAAAAACATGCATTGGGAATGAAGACCACCAAGAGCCATGCCTGGTTTGCAGCCAAGGCGCACAGTGACAGGAGACAGATCAGGGAGTTTGTTGGAGGAAAGCCGTTTAGTTCCCTGTACCTTTCGATGATCACCTTGTCATATTGCCATCTCTGCCTTTGCCATGAATGGCCACTGGTGCTGTGAGGAGTAGGGTGGCCGCTGTACTTGGCATTCACATCTTCAGTCCTCTTTCTCCAAACCCCCAAAGTAGGCGGATAAACTAAAAGTATCAACCCTGTGCCCACTATAAATTAGTCTTGCTTGATAGAGAAATTTTTATAGATGGAACCCTAGATTACGTACTTTTTTGTCTAAGACAGTGGTTCTCAACCTTCCTAATGCCGCGGCCCTTTAACACAGTTCCTCATGTTGTGGTGACCCCCAATTTCATTGTTACAAATTGAACATAATTAAAGCATAGTGATTAATCACAAAAACAATATGTAATTTTATATGTGTTTTCTGATAGTCTTAGGTGACCCCTGTAAAAGGGTCATTCGACCCCCAAAGGGGTCCTGACCCACAGGTTGAGAACCGCTGGTCTAAGACTTCTTTCACTCAGCATGACAGTTTTTGAGATTCATCCATATTAATGTGTGTGTATATATATATATATATATATATATATATATATATATATATATATATATGTATATATGTATATTTATAAATTATATATATATATGTATATATATATATATCAGTCATTTTTTTATTGCTGAGTCAAAGCCTACTGTAGAAAATACATTCTCCTATTGCTGGACATGAACTGTTTTTTTTTTTAAGTTGTAACTAAAGCTACAGTGAATTACTTCATGCACGTTTGTTGTTGTTGTTTTGTTTTTTAACATATGTTTCTTTGTAATCACTGGGTCATAGGTGAGGTATTTGTCTACTTTTTTAAAAAGAAAGTAGAAGAGATTCTTCTAAAATTGTAGCATCTTACTATATCCACAGTAGATGAAAGTTCCAATTGCCACACACAACATTTAAGAGTATATGTTTTTTATTTTAATGGGTGTATGGTGGTATCTCTTTGTAATTTAAATTTAAATTTTCATGCTTTCCAATCATATTGTGTTTTCATTTTTTTTTTAAATTTATTCTAGTGACCAGTCCTAGAGTAGGTATAGGAGTTGCAAATATTGACTACTTCTAGATAATAAGATCCAGGATGAATATTATCTACTTTCTGCTTTTCTGTCTTTTGCAATGGGTGCTTATTATTATAATTAATCCAGATAAACATTATTTGAAAGGTTAATTGGCTTAAGAAGTAACACACACCCTCGCACCCTCAGAGCATCTCTGAAAAACAGAGCAAGCCCTACATACCAACAAGGAACTGGGGTGTTGTTGCAAATAGAAAAGTCCAGCACTAGGGAGCTAGGCTAAGAAGGACTCAGGCACATAGGGTGCTGCCCCTTTTTCTGGGCTCTTTTACTCTTCACACTGCACCTTTGCACCATTTCCAAATAACCACTCAACCAACCAGGATGGTCATATCGAATAATAGATGATTAACAGTTATTCAAATTCTCTGCTAATCTGTTTGCTGGCACAGAAAAGCAGAAACAAATGATATTTTGTAACTACAAATTTGTTTCATCTGAATGTAATAATTTTACTCTGCTTAGGACCTTGTTACGGTATAGTCTGCATGTGTATATTTAATGCCTATTGTATATAAGCCATTATGTGCGATCTTTGGAGGTTCATAGATGGTCAGCCTATGTAGAACCAGCATCCATTACTGCTGCTTCTGGAATGAGCAAGGTGAGGTGCTCTGGCAGCCCTGCAGGTCCATCCGCTGTGCCATGCCTGCTTGAGGAGCATCAGCCCACTGGCTGAAGCTGACATTTTTGCAGCTTTCAGTTGCCAAGCATAATGCAATATATGCCACTGGAGAATATAATAAATGACATTTAATTAAGTGTAAATTGTTTCAGCAATAAGCATTCACTTGTAATGCCTTATAACCAATGCAAACTTTTGTTTGCATCCTTGGTTTGTTTTGCATCCATTGACAGAGTGCCATGGCCAATGGCCCATATTTTGTTGTTAGTGACCTGCATGTATAATTGGGAGAATGGAAAATGCTTAAATATTTCAGAGACTTTCTTGGAACTGGGCTGGTTTCTACCACGTAGTATGTTTGTGTGTTTTCAAAATCCAATTGATATACCTGTTTTATAAGCATAAACACACACATTATAGCTATAAAAACAAGTAAATATCTTGGGAAAAGTGCCCAGGAGTAGCCATTTATATGGAAAAGGTAAACAAAATCCAGTTTGGCTCACCTCTTGCCACCCCATCAAAGGTGCTAAACCAGGGTAAGACTAGACTATCAGGAAAAACCTGATTTAATTTCTATAATTCAAAAGAAGAAAATCAATTTGATCTCAGTTTTAGTGATTGGATGAAAATGAGAACATCACGAACAACATCTAGTATATAAAACTAGAGAGGTCTCAATTATAATTGGACACACACTTCCAGTGAAAACATTACTTTTTTTCATTCTCTAATACAGAATGGAATACATTGGGCAAAATGTTCTTGAGTGACCGTGTGTATCAAATTATCTCATGCAAAGTATCATGTATTGAACCCATATTAAGCTCCTGTAGTTTGAACAGTCAGGCCCCACTCACCATGTGGAGAACCTGGAGTTTTGGCCTTTCTTGGAATGTTCACAGGCTCACTTGGTGCTGAGATCTTGGCAAAATCAAAAGGAGTGACCTTCAACACTGACATTCTTTTACATTTTCATCTTATTTTCACGCTGGGGTGGACTTGTTCATTCCTCTTTCATCCCCTGCTAGAGCAAACCTTCCCAATTTTGCAGACAGCATCTCTCTCCCTCTTGATCTTACCATCTGTCTCCACATTACAGCTTACTCTGCATGAGTACCAGGTAGCAGACGTGGTTTTGCCCAATAGCAAGTATAGTGGAAAGGCTTTCACAGGCTCCCCACAATCTGTGAACATATGATCAGTCTAGGATAACACGTTGTACTAAAAATACACCAGAGGAATGTTCATGTGGGAATAAACAAGGAACCTGGATTGAGGAGGGGGGGAGAAATGTGCCATGTGCTATGAGCTTCTGAAATGTATGTTTCTATGTATCCCCGAATGATGACCGCCTGTCAATAGGAGATGACGAGATTGGCTGATGTTTGTGTCTTGATTGCTTGTGTTAATGTACATTTTACAGTGCAGGCATGGTGTGTTTGGCCTAAAACCCAACTGTGAGTTAAATGATTAGAAATCTAAAAGTATTTGTCGTTAGGTGGTTGGTTTGATAAACAGAAATCTGTATCATTTCCATGATAACTTCTGAAATGCACATTGACATAGAAGGAACATCTCAGTAGGTCTTGAACTTGACAACATTTCCAAATGTTACATGTATATGTTATATAGACTTTATGCAGAGTGACTGCCAATTTATGCAGAAAATATTTGTGCTACATGTTTTAGATATATCATTTTATTACTGCATACTGGGAACTGGTTTTTTAATCTTAGAACTTGTAACTTGCTTTAATTCATATGATATTTAATACCCATTTCTATTCAATCAGCTAAGATGAACATTATCTCATGTCATATCACTTATTCTTATTTCTATTTTCTGGAGGAGGGTATGGCTGGGAAGTTTGCTGTTTCCTTAGATTGGCCAAATGACTGTGTCTTGGTCTGGATTCAAATTTTGGATCTGCATTTGGTGCAGCCAATTTCAGTTCGCACACTAGTCATAAAGGTTCTGCACCCAGAAGCTATCTGATCCCCCAGGTGCAGGGGAGCAAGAGGATGTAGTGAAGATGCAGTGCATTCAGGGTCATGGCTGGCATTCACACCTGGGCCCTTTCTCCTGTGGCTCTGTGGCTTTGAACCACTGATTTAAACTCTTTGTTCCTCTCTGTCAAATTTGGAAAATAATACGTATTTCATTGGGTTACTGTGAATATAAATACCTGATTCATAAACTTTCTTACTTGAATCTGTATGATCAGTTGGCTTACAATGAACACACCACCTGCTGTTCTCTAATACACTGGTTTACTAGTAAGTGTCGATCTAAGGCAATGTGTAGTTTCATGGTTAGCAGAGTATGATGCCCAGGAGTGTAACAGACATCTGATTGAATCTGGCCTCACTCGCTGGATGATGAGAACAAGGCACTTGAATTGAACCTGCCATGGGAATGAGAGCAGTATTTCCCTCATGGCTGTGGGTTGTTGGGAGGATCAAACATCGATTAGGATAGCATTTGACATATAATAAGTGTCCCATAGTGATATTGTTATCAACATGTATGAATGCAAATTTGAAATACCACTTTCACAGAACTGATCACTTTTTTAAATCCAAGACTCCCCTAAATATTACACAGGTAAAGAGGGAACTTTGTTCTAGTTCCTTCAGATGGAGGTTTAAATCTTTTGTCTTTTCTGAATGCTGCTCATGTATCATTGCATCACATTTCATTGTGACTATTGGTTGTCAGGTATATTATCTCCACTGAACAGTGGGCTACTCAATGATAGGTACCTATGTATTCTTTTAGGTCTCATAGCATTGGTCGCAGGTTTATTGGCAAATAAGTACAAAACAAATGTCTATTTGATATATAGTTATTATTGAATACAAGTAAGGTATTTATTCTTTGAATTTTCCCTTATAAAAATATGTTCTTCAACTGTGATCTGTGGCTGTGCCTGAGCTCATGGGTGTCTATGAAATTAATTATGTCTGTGGATTTTTCCAGGAAAGCGTCCAAAGTTTTATCAACTTCCCAGGTCAGCCTGTTGCCATAAATAGTTTGGGAACCATTAGTATAGAAGCTCCTTACATTTTGTCTATGAACATCATTTTTCAAAATTCATTAAACTTCTAACCTGATAATTGCTCTAGATTACCTTTACCTGAGACTATTACCTTATTTTATTCTTGCTTCTTCAGTTTTGCTCAGTATCTGCTGCCTAAAGAATGCAAGCACCTCTGTGAACAACAAAGATGCAATATCTGCCCATGAGACTACAGTATGGTCAATCAGATTCCTTTAACAAATTAGTTGTTCTCATGTCAGAATGTAATCAGTCTTGCCAAGTGAGAGATAATTTTAAACATTATTATATCCAGAAAATAAAATTGGCTATAATCCATTATTTGCCGGACTTATGAAGCATAGATGTCACCTGAGGTATCCCCTCTTCTTTACTCCAACTCATAAGAAAGGAGTGGCAAAGTGACGCAAGTAGCAAAACAAACATTTAAGTGATTTCTAGCATACATAGTATTTTAATTATTTTCTATTTAAGTTCATGTGGTCTTTAATTGGCTATTTAAACCTGTAGAAAAATGAGATTTTTTTATTTTTAAAAATGATTAATATATGATTTCTATTAATTATGTATTCAGTAGAGGCCCAGTGCATGAAATTAGTGCACAGGGGGTGGCGGGTGTCCCTCAGCCCAGCCTGCACCCTCTCCAATCTGGGACCCCTCAAGGGATGCCCGACTGCCTGTTTAGGCCTGATTCCCTCTCACAATCCAGGACTGCTGGCTCCAAACCGCTCACCTGCCTGCCTGCCTGATTGCCCCTAACCGCTTCTGCCTGCCAGCCTGATCACCCCCTAACCACCCCCTGCCAGCCCGATTGACGCCTAACTGCTCCCCTGCTGGCCAATCACCCCCAACTGCCCTCCTCTCCTGGCCCGGTCACCCCTGATTGCCCTCCCTTGCCAGCCTGGTCACCCCTAACTGCCCTCCCCTGCTGGCCTGGTTGCCCCCAAATGTCCACCCCTGTAGGCCTGGTGCCCCCCCCCAACTTCCCTCCTCTACAGGACTGGTCCCCCCACAACTGTCCTCCCCTGCAGGCCTGGTCCCTCCCAAGTGCCCTCCCCTGCTGGCCATCTTGTGTGTTGGAGTGATGGTCATGTGCATATTACCTCTTTATTAGATAGGATTAGCATGAAAGTCAGGTTAATGTAACAAAGAGACGCAAAAGGAAAATGGTTCAGTAAAATAGAAATTTATTTTGTGTCTCCTAATGGCACATAGCAGGAAGGAGTTTCTATTTCTGGATGTCATGCCCTAGACAGTAGAACAGCTCCAACACCTTTCCTTTGTAGCTTCCAAGGTATGTCTTCTCATTCTCATTTTCAGCTGGCAGAAAGAAAGGGGAGGAGCTATTCCAGAATAAGCATTTTCTAAATGAGTGAGGCAGAGTTGCATATTTCACTTCTGCTCAGACTCCACTGATAAGAACTTAATTACACAGCTACACCTAACTACCCCAAACCAGGAATATGTAGCATACCTGGGCCAGCTGTCCATCCAGATGCACCTGTTACTCTAGAAGATGCAGAACAAATTTAGTTGACAAATAACAGTCTCTGTTGGACGTGTAGAATTAGAATTTAGACACCTGCATCAAAATTGGGCATAACCAACTGCATTTGGGACCAGATCAATGGATTCTTTGTTTCCCTTTTTTCTGCAGACATTCATTAATGTTGAGTACTCTAAACTCAAAATAGTCATATTATTGAGAAGAATGTGAAAGCCAATTAAGGAAATTAACAGACCATAGGTTTGGGTTTCAGCAGGATAGACAAAAGAAGATGTTCAGTACCCAGAGATAAGTCAGCTGCACTTGAATAAAATAGGTGATGATGAACGATCCAAGCACAAGGTAATAGAGAGGGTAAGAGAGGGCTCTGACAGCCAGCAGGAGTCCTGGAGTCCAGGGCTGAGGTGCACATCTCTGCAGCTCCTGAGAAATCTAGAAAGGGTGGGCAGGAAGCTGGAGTTGAGAACCGGAGCAACAGGCAGAAACTTAGCTCTGGAAAATCATCCGGAGCCCTGAAACATGACCACGAACAATTAAGCAGGGGTCCATTTACTGCAATCAGGATGAAAAAGAAAACCAAATCAACTATGAAGATTAACACAATGTGGCCCAGCTAAACACAGAGGTTGTGCTGGTTCTTATTCTTAGGAGTTTAAAAAAGGTCCCATAGGTTACGGTAAGTTAAATCTGCAGATGTTTATATAAACCCAGCTGCAGAATTGAGGAGTTGCAAAGGGCCAAGGAGATAAACCCTCTTAAGTTCTTGAATAAAACTATAATTTATGGGTGATTTTGAAGAATGAATGGTTGCTTTTCAGACTAGGAGTATAAATTAGAAAAAAATCAAGTGAAAAAGATTACTAAGTAACAAATGTTGCTGGTACAATTAGACCTCCACTTGCTTGAAAAATGAATCTAGACACAGACTGTACACCCTTCACAGCTCAAAATGGGTCACAGACCCAAATTTAAAATATAAAAGTGTAAAACACCTAGAAGATAACATAGGAGAAAATATAGATGACCTTGGGTATGGCGATGACTTTTTAAGATACAACACCAAAGGCATGATCCATAAAGAAATTGTAAAATAATTAAAATCACAATCTCTGCTCTTCAAAAAAAAACTTTAGGAGAATGCAATGACAAGCCACGGATTCAGGGAAGATACTTGCAAAAGGCATGTCTGGTGAAGGGCCGCTGCCAAAAATGTACAGAGAATTCTTAAAACTCAATAGAAAGGTTAAACACGGATGGAAAACAAGCATATATCTTCATCTGTCATCAGGGAAATGCAAATGAAAACAACCAGGAGATACCACTATACACCTACTGGAATGCCCCAGATTTCCAACACTAACACCATGCAATGCTGGTGAGGATGTGGAAAAGAGGAACTCTCATTGACTGCTGGTGGGAAATGCAAAATGGTAAGGCTACTTTGGAAATCAGTTTGGCAGTTTCTTACAAAACTAAACATACTTTTACCACATGATTCAGCAGTTGTGCTCCTTGATTGACCCAGATGACCTGAAATCCTATGTCCACACAAAACCTGCCACTGAGATTTGGGAAATAAATTTTTCTTCACAGTAATCATACACACCTGCATGGTGCATGTTGGAGATTCCCAAGCAGGGCTTTATGAGAAGCTTATCAAAAAGGTGCTAAGGCAGGGACGGCTGGTGGTCCCCCAAATCCATGATCATCTCCTCTGGTGCAGGGCTGTTGCTGGAAGCAGCTGCCACGCCAGAGACTACAATTGCAGCCCCACCTCCAGCCCTTCACTCATCTGCAGGGCCATGTGACTAGTTCTCACCACTGGAACACGTGTGGACGCCGTGGACACAGATGTGCCGTCTTCACTCTGCCAGGCTGGATCCCTGGATGAATATGAAGAACAGGGCTGACTCGCTCATAGAGAACAGAAACATTTGTTCTCGATTATTCTGAAAGAACATCTGTTCTGGACACGGAAGGAACTTTTAATGGATTAAGCCCCTAACATGTTAGGGTTTGCAGTTTTGTGTTTTAGCAGCTAGTTTTATTCTAAATAATACAGGGATACAGGAGCATAACTTAAAAACCTGACATAAAAGAGACCTACTCCACATGGGGAGTGTCCACCTAGTCACCAATATCTAAAGGCCAAAATCAAATGCATTCATATTGCAGAGCAATGCCCTGGTTCTCCCAGAGGGTTAAGGCAAAGAGAGAGGATAAGGCATGAGTTAGAGTTGGGGAATCTCACTAGTCCAGCATCACCACATCATCAGGAGGGAGAAGTACAAGGGAAGCTTTTGAAGTTCTTATTTTCATCTCTATTTTTTATACAAAAATCTTACGAAGTATAGGGGAATATGGGTGGTTTAATATTTTGAGCTGATTCGCAGAAGACCAAAAGGAGGAGGGAGGGAGGAGGTGGGGAAAGAAAGGAAGAGAGAGAGAGAGAGAGAGAGAGAGAGAGAGAGAGAGAGAGAGAGAGAGAAGGGAGAGAAGGAGAAAAGGGGGAAAGGAAAACAGGAAAGGGAGGGTCATATAGTTTGGATAAATTTGCTCTATTTTAGCAAGATATGCCATTTCTTAAACTCTTTCTGGAAAATTCTAAAATTGAGGCTTTTAACTTGGGGTCCAAAAAGTAGCTTCATAGGCATCTAATTCTCTAACATTTTTCACAAAATTTCGATATTTACATACATACATGTTTTTCTGGAATAGATGGCCCCTCAAAAGTTTAAGAACTGTTTCTCTATAATAACTTTGGTAATATTATTGGGGCACTTTTATTTCATTTTGTTCTTGCCAATTCTTTTTTGCCTCCTTAAAAGTCTTCCTAAAGAGTTATTAGCAACAGGAACTTTTATAAAAGCCAGACAAGTATTGTGGTTTTAAAAGTGTTTGAACAGCGTGGCTCAGTGGTTGAGCATTGACCTATGAACCAGGAGGTCACAGTTCCATTCCCAGGTGGGGCATATGCCCAGGTTGTGGGCTCCATCCCCACTGTGGGGTGTGCAGGAAGAAACTGATCAATGATTCTCTCTCATCATTGATGTTTCTATCTTTCTCTCCCTCTCCCTTCCACTCTGAAATTAATTAAGAACTTTTTTTAAAAACTGAGCAATGTGTTTGAACAAGGCTCATTCTGTCTGTCTCCACATTGCTTTCTTAGATTATAAACTTGATTAAAATAAAAACTCTCTCTTTCTTGCAAACCTTTTTTTATCAGAATATCCAAAACCAGGACCTAGGTAGAATGGAGCATAAAAAAATGATTGGTTCCTGCTGATGAAATATCTAGTCAAGCTCACCCAGGAATCAATGGCAATACTAAACATAAAAACTATATTTGTTATTCCACTACTTAATACATTTTGACAAACACATATAATTATTTTAGATGTAGGAAGACAAAATGACACATGAAAGAAAACAGCTAAGAAGATGTTATTGACTTAAGGAAGCTAATCTTATGTGATGGATGGATTGCACATAGGAGCCAGAGGTGAATATGATGTTTCTTGTATCCTCCTATCGGGTGCCCTATTTAAATGAGGGTCAAATATGATAATTTAAGTCTCCTGTCTATGTTATGTGTTAATGATGACAAAAGGACCTCCTGGGTCATCTAGTGAGAATGCCTCCTTTCCCATTTTATAGCAATGATACTAAAGGGCCAAAGGTCAAATAGCTGACCAGTGGCAAAGCCGGGATTAAAATTCACATTTTCTGATCCCAGCCCTTTTTTCAATTATACAAGATACATTATTAACCAAAACGCATTATGATATAGAAGACATATATGACTTGAGGATTCACAGTGCTTGCCTTGACCATGTGTCAAGGATGCTTTCCTCTCCATGCAGTATGTTGAAGCTTTGCACCATGGACTAATAAATTTTATATTTTATTTGCTCTTGCTTATATTATATTATTTAATATTATCTTGAATATGAGATATTTTAATATCCATATACATTTATTTATGTCTATCACCCCCACTCTGCAGCACCAGCAATTTGAGCTTTGCATTTTCCTCTTGTCTTGTCAGAAGAGAGCACACTATGTCTTCTTGTCCCCTTAGGGCCAGCTTTCCCAAAATAAATTTCTGGCCGTAGCCAGTTTGGCTCAGTGGATAGAGTGTCTGAAGGGTCCTGGTTTGATTCTGGACAAGGGCACATACCTTGGTTGCAGGTTCCCTGACCCTGGTAGGGGTGCGTGCAGGAGGCAACCAAATAATGTGTCTCTCTCACATTGATGTTTCTCTCTATCTCTCCCTTTTCCTTCCATTCTCTCTAAAAATCAACGGAAAATATCCTTGGGGAGGATTAATAAGCACACACACACACACACACACACACACAAATTTCTGTTTCTCCTTTTTGAAAATTGGACAGCACATCTGACTGTCTGGCCCACTGATTTCCTGAGCTCTAATAAAGATTGTTACATAGCTCATCGAACTTTATTTCTCTCAAAAGCAGAAGGTGACACAGTGATGCCTTCTGTAGAAGCCTTATGAGAGAGAGAGAGAGAGAGAGAGAGAGAGAGAGAGAGAGAGAGAGAGAGAGATTATGCCTTAGAGTCCATAAATTGATCACGGATGATCCTGCAATGCAGCTGTGGCTTCCGGCCATATGGTCAATGTGCTACTCTTTGAGCATAGCTGTTTTGGGCAGAGCAGAGTGGTGACAGAGCCCAGTGCACTCTGGGCCAGCACAATGGAGGAAAGGCCAGTGGAATAGCAAAAATAATTCTGCTGAGTGACCCTGACTGCCTGGTGCAGAGCCACATTCCTCTCAAGGTGAGCCTGGCTTTCCCTGGCTCCATTTTCACATGGGCAGAGAGGTTGTTCTCTGTGGCATCCAGACTATTCTTAGGCCTGACTCAAAGGGAACATATGAGGTCACAGAAAGTAGGTTTGGATGTAGGACCCTCATTGGAATTTTAAATCTGTCACTGGCTTTAGGCCATTATCATTGAGATATGCCATGCCTTAGCTTACCCATTTTATAGTGTAGTGTATATACTCATATGTAAACAACTATAGTAGAACATTACATATGTTACACACAACACATGTCTATTTAGAGACATACCTATATGGCTTGCTGCAGATTGGGAATAACTTGAGTAACAGAAATGAGAAACCCTAGCTCTCCTTGGTGGCAGTCCCAATCCTTTAAATTTCCCTCAGTAGCTCTTTTCTTCATTCTCTTTTCTTCCTCTCTGAGCCACACTATTTTTATTTTTTTTTGTTTTCTTATTTTAGTTTAGTTTCATTTGTTTGTTTTCTGGTACAAAAATATATAAGGCATCTGTGTCAAAGTATGGTGAAATGAATTACCTCCCTACAAAATCATTTGAGTCATCAATAAAAATTTGGTTCCCCAGCACATACTATTAGTTTTACAATACAATTTGGGAAATGTTTCATAGAAATGAACACAATTTAATAAAGTGTTGGGGCTTGGAGTAGTCACATTCAGTTATCCTGAAATTCTAATTTTGTAGCACACTTTGATTCTATGCCATGACAGATGGATGAGACAGTACTGTATTAGAATTAAAATCTATAGTGTCGATTTAGAAATAATAGATTTAAAAAAATAATAGCATTAGAAGAAAATAGAGATACATATTCAAGAAGTAAAAGTCGAGGGAAAATTGAGAGTGTATATAGAAGGAGGCAACCTCTTCATTCACAGAAATAGTCAATAAGACTTAAGTTTGTATATTTCAGAGACATCAGGGAGGTGGACATTCTCTGTAGTACTTTGGCAAGAATACCTTGGACAGCGAACATCAATGTAGGGCACTTCATAATTAGCAAGAGAGCCAACTGGAGGGATTGCAGAGAAATCCTGGGAAAGTTGGGATAGTTTTATGATAACCTTCAAAGAAATGGAGATGCTCCCACTTAGTTGATATTTTAGGCTATAATTTTATTTACAGGAGATCTTTTCTAAACAAGTAAATAAAAATGAACAAAACAAATCTGTGTATCTTTTTATTTTGATAGGGCTCTAGGAACTAATTTGATTATTGATGTATTGTCTTTGGTAGCCATATATAGTTAGAGTTTTTCTTGCAGTTACTATTAACTTATAAGGTAATACTCATAGCAATGTATTATGAAAGTTCCAATAAACTGTAGATATTAAAAATAACTCAGTAAACATCCAGCCGATGCAACTTACCTATGCCAAAGCCATTTTTTTCAGGTCACAATTTAGTTTGGGCAGCCACTCTTTCTTCATTTTATTCAGAGCCAAGCTTAAAAATGAGGTCATGACTGGTCTAAGGCAGTGTTATTCCAGCTGTGGGTCACAACCATTCATAGACAATAAAATTAAATAAGTGGGTTACATATCCTTTTCTAATAACATGAAATAGAAAACCAGAGTGTTTTATATAGATTAAGGGTAAGAAAAATTTCATAAAATCTTTTATTTACAATTATGTATACCCAAATACTGAGCCTTGATGTACAAACATATTTTTTATTGTGGATCATAATCAAAAGGTTTGAGAAACCATTGTTGTGAACCAATCATCATGCTCCTGTTTTCCTTCTGATTAGTCTATTTGTGTATTTAAAAGTTTGAACAATTACCTTTAAGGGGAAGTTTTCTAAGTGCCGTCCAGAAAAGTTTGTTCATGAATTACAGCAGTCATATGGTAGAAGACAATCCTGGTGTTTTTTTTTTTTTCCTTTCTGTTATTCATGTGTGGACATGACATCCCAGAATTGCTGCAGCATCTTGCAAACATGAGGTGACCTGGCTTGTGGAAGAGCCAACCTCTTGACAATAACTAAGCTGAAAGATAAAATGTACCTGGCTCATTAATGATGATGTTGAGCTGCCAAGTTACCTCTGATGCTTCCTCTCCTCTGCACTTCATGACATAAGATGATGCAGTTTTGTGACTAAGCCATGGGATTTCAGATTTTAATTTTTAGCAGCTGAGTGAATCCTAAGTGATCCAACATGGAGAGTATGACTAGCTTATTTAATAAATTATGTAGTAAGTGATTGTTATGTATGAGATACTGGGTGTTGAGCATATAGCTGTGAAGGAGATAAATAATGCCTCTGCCCTTGATAATTTATATACCAGTGATGTAGACAAATAATAAGTAATGAAACAAATAAATACATTTAGATTATGATTAATCCTCTGAAGGAAATAAATATAATGCCATGAGAGAGTGATTTATTTGGTTAACAAATGCTTCTTTTAACAGATAATAATCTTTCTGATGAGGAAGAAGCATTGGAACTTGAAAGAAAAGTCAATCAAGGGAAGAGTGTGGGAAAGATTGTTCCAGAAGAGGGGCATTGCAAATTATAGATTGTATTTCTAGGAGAGTGCACTCACATACTTTTTCTGTTTTAAAACATCCTATTCTGGGAAGTTTGAAGTCATAATAAACCGTTTTTATTGATCTCTTGGTAAGAACTCTAATGCATGTATTAGTATATTTCCAGATACTAGAGATTACTGGATTATCCCTCACTAGGTTAATTATCCTTTACTAGATTATCCCTTAGAACTGATTTCTGGCCTCTGAGTAGCCAGCTCAGCACCTCGATCTTGGAAGGGCTCATTGTTGGTTGAATACTAGTAAATGAGTTAATAAATAAACACTTCTATGAATTTTATTCATCTGTTAATGGAAAACTCAAAGTCCATAAAAAGGTTTATTTAGGCTACCATGGTCCACTGCTGGGAGAGGGTGTCATCCAACCACAAGCAAGAACCCAAAGGTATGGCTTTGCTATTTCCCCTTAATGCTTACCACCTAAGATACATCATTGCATAAAAAAAGTACTTTGGCTCTTGGTTTTCCCACACCAAAAGTTAATGATGGATATCACTGGGTTAGGAGATGCTTTTGGTGATTTATATGAATTTAGTTTTATTTTATCTCCATTTCTGGTTTTATGTAAGCATCATATATAAATGTATCATATATATTACACTTTAAATAATATCAATTCTGTGTTAGAAAAGGAACTTGCTATCTGCCGGGAGCCGGTCCATCCTTGCTGTTTCAAGGAACCTGGCATATATGGAATACTGTTCTTAATATGTTTGCTCACCTTCTTGGCACTGTGTTTTAACCAAGGTCACCTCTCCGAGAAAGGTTGAATCCCCAGGTAGGGATTTTCCCCTGAAGTTAGGGAGGGAATAAAACCCCTTAACTAAGTGCCAGGCGGGTAATTAATCATTTTAACTATGAACAATCATGCTTAAGCTACATAATCTTTTCTCCCTGGAATGGAGATAAGAAACGCCCTAACCTTTGAAATAGAGATTGATAGGATTGAATCAACTGGTATAAATACAGTTGTAACAAGACAGAAACACTCAGAACTTAGAACAGAATCAAGAAGACAGAACCTACACGGAGCCTGGAGACAGAAGAACTTTGCTGGAGAGACCATGCCGGAGGATCCTGGAGAGGGACTGGCCTCGGAGCCTAGAGACAGAGCCTAGCAGAAGAACATGGCAAGGGATCCTGGACTGAACCTGACTACAGAGATTGGCAGGAGAACCTGACTGGAACCTGGACACTGAACCTGACTGGAGAGCCTGGACAGAACCTGGCTGGAGAACCTAGCGAGGGAACATGGCTACAGAACCTCGCTGGAGATCCGAAGCAGAACCTCTCTGGGATCCTAACCAGAACTTCGCTAGAGATCCTGACCAGACCCTGACCAGAGAACCCGGCTATGATGATCAACTGAACACTGTCTCCGTGTCCTTCCTTCTTCGCCGACTCCGTCCACACCTTTGGGGACCCCTAGACCCGCTGGGGCTGGACCCCGGCAGTGAAAGTCAAGTAAATATTATAATCAGATTATTCCATTTCTTTTGGTAATTTATAATTCTCGTGATTACCTATTTTTTCTATCATTCTCCATTTCTTTTGTCAAAACTCATGATGAAACTTCCAATATCCCCCAATGAGACCCTTACACATGGGAATCTGTCTTTCTTCAATTCTACCTGAAACCTAATGGATAAATCGAATTAACTTAGGGATTTAATTGGCAGGCCCATCTGGGCAATAGACCAAAGCAATGTTCTTTAATTTGATCTTTATTAGTAATGAAAGATATATTTTGGTCACTTTTTAAATTTCTTTTAATTTTTTTGGATGTAGGGGGATATTCATATTATTGGTTTTTTGTAGACTTTAAAAGGAGCTATCATTTATTGAGTGTTTACTGTTTACCTGGAGTGTTGATATATATTTTAGATTAATTATCTTCCCATAGGCAATGATTATCTGTAGCACTGCTTAAAAAATGAAAAGATTCGAATGCACCAATTCAGACCTATGAATTAGATTTTCCAGGAGATACCCAAGAGTCTGTCATTTAACATGTTCTCCGGGGGATTTTTATTTCCAGAGAAAGTTTGGCGAGCACTGAATTATTATATTTAATATGCGCACCAAAATCAATCAAAGAACGTTTCTTAGAAGGAAAAAGAATGAAAACTATAGCAAGAACTCTAAAGGGACTCGGATTTTACTCCTCTTGCAACCTAACAAGTTAACCTCCCATGGCTTCATGAATTCTGGCAGAAAACACAAGACCCCTGGATCAGAGACAAAGAGCAGTTTCTTGCTCACAGAAGTAGAACAGCAAAGTTTCAGAATTTCCTTTTGCCAGTTCTTTAAGCTCAAATTTGCAGTGATTAAAAAGAGAGCTATGAGATACCTGCACAGGTAGTTCCTTGTTACAGAAGAGCCCTGAGCTGGCTCCAGGACACATGGTCTCTGTCTTCCCAGGCTGTTTGCTGTACACACATCCTTGAAGATAGTTTGAATCAAAACCAGTCAGTGCCCTGCTCTTAGTTGTATAAAACATAAAACACCCATAAGAATTGTCTCATAATGAGCTACTCTCTCGTATTTAAAGCAAGAAGAAGGGCTTAAATGTAGGTTCAGAGAGCAGAAAGGATGGAAACTATAAAGACAACGGCATTAAATATTTGAGTCTTACAGGAGGCTGGACCAGATATGAAGCATGTTTAAGTCCAGTAAATTGAGGAATTCATGGTTGAATTATCAATGATTGAATTCGGTTCCTATTGCTATGGCTTACAACAAAGCATTAGCTATTATAGAAGCAAGGCCAAGCCTAGCTCCCTTCAAGTCCATCACTGAGAATGAGTATCTCTTCGCTCAGGTTTAAAGATGTGTAGATCTTCAACAATTGCCTGGCACCATATACAACATGCCTGAAGCTAAATCGCATCATGCAAATTTCAGAAATAAAATGACCAGTGGTGTGATGGAATCAGAAAATGAATAAAACCAACAACAATAAAAATATCTCTTTGCTTCTTTGCCTCTATCTATTTTTGTTCAACAGTTTATAATGTTCTTTATATTCCACAAATGAGTGAAATCATGTGGTATTTATTTCTCACTCACTGGCTTATTTCACTTAACAAAATGCTCTCCAGTTCCAAGAAGCATCATCCAGACTGTTAAACTACAGCAGGAAGTCAGGGGAGGGTTGGTGTGTGTGTGTGGGGGGGGGGGGGGTTGTGGGAGGGGGTAAGAGATCAAGAGATCAATGGAAGGACTTGTATGCATGCATATAAGCACAACCAATAGACACAGACACTGGGGGTGGGGGGAGGGGGGCGGGCTCTGAGGGCAAGTGCCTGGGGGCTAGGGGAGGCTGGGAGGAGGTCAATGGGGGCGGGGGGGACAAGGAGATGTGTACTATTATTTGTAATACTTTAAACAATTAAAAAATGCAAAAAAAAGTTACTTTAATATACCCCAGGGGTGAATGGATGGAGGGGTGGGGGTCAATCAGGGGAAAAAGGAGACATACGTAAAACTTTAGACAATAATAAAAATAAATTACTTTAATATAAAACAAACAAAAAAAGAAAAATATCTCTTTGCATTGTTTAGCAAATTAAATTTATTAACACTTAGAAAGCAATAACCTTTAAACTAGTATAAAAAGCAGCGTTGGGTCTTATTTTGTTTTCTAGCTGTGGGACAATACTAGAAATAAATCAATTAGCTTTTTTATTTTTGTTGTTATCTAATTCTCTGAAGTCTCTTACTTAGAAACCTAAACGCTTCCAGTTTTGTTTCACTAGTGACTTTCTTTTTTATCCCTATTTACTTCACATTTCCTTATCTTGCAACTACCCTGTGCCAAAAAGCACTACAAATACACATTAATACATACCATCTGGAACATCCTTCTTAAGAGGAGAATGGAAAATGTGAGGACTGACTGATTCAATGCAGGGCCCCCATCCAACATTTGTAACACCCTCTCCCTTCAGTGAGGCTTTTGGCAAATAGCCGGTCTCTCTAGATGTAGCCTGAGCATCATTCACCCCCTGTCTTTTCCAGAGGGAAAGGGCTACGTAGACTCAGAGGGGTTTCCTGGATATTTCAGGAAGTAGTGAGGTTTCCACTAGACCTTTGTAGTCAGGCAGCTTCAGACCCCAGGGAAACCTTTGTCACAACTTATGAAATGGGAAGTGAGCTGTAGTGACAGAAAAGAGACTGCTCTGTCACAAAGAGGTAATGTTGACTGCATTTTTCTAGCCTTAGCAAAGGCTTGAGTACAGTTAGTGTTATTCCATGAAGGCAACTAGGGATGCAAATTCATCATTTTACATATTTACCTTCAAAAATGTAGTTCTCACAAGGTCTATTATAAATGTAATTTTATTCCAAAGTACAGCTTAACTTTCAAGTACAAGTTTGTATTTTCCTGTTAATGACACAAGTAATAGCTTTCAGAAAAGGCCCAGGTAGATTAAACTTAGTAGCTTGAAGACATGATGTCAATAAAGGAATTGGCATTGCAGAGATGAAAATCTTTGTCCAAGCCGGAGGATAGATGACTAAACTAATGCATGTTTCAATCCTCAGAGACACCTATACTTCAATTCACATTTGGATAATTTTATTTTCTAATAATTTAGCAAAAGATTAAATATATTTGGTGAATAATCTTCAGAAGTAAAATAAAACATGATCATTTTATGACAAAAGAAAGTCTCTATTTTCCCCTACATATTTTCTGGGATGTGGTTTTATAAAGTATTTGAATACATAGACTATTATAACAAAATTAGACTGGAAAAAGACAGACTTCTGACATCTAAACATAGATACCTGAACCATGGGTGACGGATGGGGGGATAGTTTACAGTCTGAAAATCTGGGCTCATTCTGTGTAACCTGGTCTCCAGCCATTTCCTGTCTTGGACCAGGACTTAACTTGTGTCAGGAAGATCCCCTTCTTCATATGTCAAAATTATCCAACAGCACTCAAGAGTCCCATGGAGGAGGCAAGGGAGAAAGTATTTGCTTCTCTCATTGGGAAACACTTTTTTTCCAAGACATACACAGTTCCTTCTCCATCCTTTGAAGGTTTAAGAAGAAATCAGAATAACGTGCCTAAACAATTGATTTCTTGCTCTTACGGCTCTGTATAATTCATCTGTTGTAGCAGTTGGCACTACGTAAAATGCCACACAAACGAGCATCATGAAGCTTTTTTCATTTTGATGTTATTGCTCAGCTGGCTCATCCCTGAGAAACAAAGACTGTTCACATAAGTTAGCCATTACACTGACATTTGATTTTGAGAGAAAAGAGCCAAACACTCCTCTGCAGAGCACTGAGAGGAGGGTGCTGAGGCCACAAGCATCATCGTGCGGATGTGTGATGTAGGTGGATGCATTTATTCAGATAAAGTGGTCATTTCTCTCTCCCTGCTCCTCCTTCTTCTCCTCTTCTTTCTCTTCCTCTCCTCCATTCCTCTAACTTATTTCTTTTCTTTGTATAGAAACTAACTGGGAAGTTAGGTATTCTAAATAATAGTGATTGAATCAAAAAATGCCAGTCTGACTTATCAATAGTGAGAAGCTGCACAAAGATTGGTAACATCATATCATGCAAACTTTCTCTCCTCCCCTTCCTCCCCGTTCACCCTCCCCCTCCCTCTCATGCTCCTCCACTTCTTCCCCTTCTTATGTTTTCTTTGGCAGAAGCACTGAGGTATAATATTTGTAGAGATTCCTCAAAAGAGAAGGAAAAATGTGATTTGGGGAATCCAATTGTTTGAATTTGATTCTTTTTTTAAAATGTATTGTTATTGATTTCAGAGAAGAAGGGAGAAGGAGAGAGAGGTAGAAACATCAATGATGAGAGAGAACCATTGATCGGCTACCTCCTGCACCCTCCCACTCCCACACTGAGGATGGAACAACGCAACCCCGTGCAGAATTGAACCGGGACTCTTCAGCTAGGGCTGAATTTAATTCTGGCGTGACTACTTACTAATTCTGTGAACTTAGGCCAGTTACTTATCATCTGTAACCTGCAAGGACTGAGAAAACCTACCTCCTCATATCATGGAAGATTTAAATGATGTAGTACAGCCCTGGCTGGTGTGGCTCAGTTGGTTGCACATCCTTGCACTGAAAGGTTGCCATCTTGATTTCAGGGCACATACCTGAGTTATGGGCTTGATCCCCCATAGGGGGCATGCAGGAGGAGGCTTATCAATGTTTCCCTCACTCTCACATCAATGTTTTACTCGCTCTTTCCCTCTTCCCTTCCCCCCAAAATAAATTAAAAATCCTAAGTAAAAGATATAATACAAGTAAAGCTCTTAATGTGACTCTTAGTTGTAGAAATATGAATTACATGTTAACTATCACCATAGTCTTCATATTTTATTCTTGATCCTTTGTTGTTTTTGAACCTTTGTTTTCTTTATCTTTATAATATCAACTTGGACTACTTGATTTGCTTTGGTCACTTAACGAGTAAACGTATTATGAAGTGAAAAGTAACTTTACAAATATTGTCATAGCTTTTATTTTATTCTAAATATATTTTTATTGATTTCAGGGAGGAAGGGGGAGGGAGAGAGAGATAGGAACATCGATGATGAGAGAGAATCATTGGTTGACTGCCTCCTGCATGCCCCACACCAGGGATAGACCAGCAACCTGGGCATGTGCCCTTGACGGGAATCAAATCCCGGACCCTTCAGTCCATAGGTCGAGGCTCTATCCACTGAGCCAAACCTAGTAGGGCTGTCATAGCTTTTAAAGTAAGAGGGAAGATTTATCTTGAAGTTGGCATGGTGTAGTCCCATTTCCTCTATAATTTAAATGTTTCTATTATATATAAATCCAAAATTCTCTCTTGTTGTCTAGTAACTACTGCAATATGATAGACTGGACTATGTATCAGGAAATAGACATGCCATAAATATGTTCAATGTTCTCCAAGATGACAATTTTAAACATGAAAACTGTGGAGGACATAAAAATGAAGGAAATATGAAGCCATTAAGACGGAAGAAAGCAGGAAACATTTGGATTTAATTCTATCTTGGATTTATTCCACCAAAGTTCAGCATAATGCAAGGCCTAAGCAAATGTAATTGTTCAGCTCTGCCCTTACTCTTTTAGTCTGCTTTGTACTTTTGCACTGTTGAATTATGTTAATGCACATATTTTTACAGGATTATATCTCAGGCTAGTTATTAATATTATTCTTTTAGAGGTTTACAAAAAGGAAGAAGAGAGGAAAAACAAACAATATTAGATGCATCTGGAAGGCATTGCTTAAACCTTCAAAATACAACTGAGCATTGCCCTAGCTGGTTTGACTCAGTGGGTAGAGCATCGGTCTGCAGACCAAAGGGTCCCTGGTTCGATTCCATTTCTAAAAATCAATGGAAAAATATCCTCGAGTGAGGATTAAAAAAAAAATACAAGAGAGCTTTAAAACGTATTGTGCTGGCAGGATGCATTTTGATGAAATAACTCTAAACGGGAAAAAATGCTTTTGTAAAACACTTAAGAATGGTTCTTCTATAAAGTGTCCTTTGATCTCGAATTATAAATGCGTTCACTAGGGAACTGATGAAGCTAATAATGGGTGGCTCCTAGGGATGTGAATCTATTTGATAACTACTGTTACAGATAACATATTGTTGACTTGTATTTTACTTTTGACTATTGTTTTGTTTATGAAAATAGAAATTGAGAAAATAAATTTGACACTGATAGAACAATGCTACTTGTCCTTATCTATCAACTGTACCCTATAGGTTTGTATATGCAAAACAAAAATCACTTTCATCCTAAAATTAATTTTTGAAAGGTTGTAGTGAGATTAAAACCATGGGGAGAAAGAATATTCTGGAAGATGAATAGGTACTGTGCTCTAAAATTCTTTAATCCCCAAGTTCACAAATATTCAGGAAAATATTTCTTCAGAAAATTGGAATATTTTCCCAATGGTTTTATTTTAGAATGCTTTAAAATATATATCATGCCCTGAAAAGTTTGGCTCAGTGGATAGATCCTGGGCCTGCAGACTGAAGGGTCCCAGTTTGATTTCGATCAAGGGCATGTACCTTGGTTGCAGGCACATCCCCAGTAGGGGGTTGCAGGAGGCAGCTGGTCGATGTTTTTCTCTCATCCATGTTTCTAACTCTCTATCCCTCTCCCTTCCTCTCTGTAAAAAAATCAATTTTATATATATATATATATATATATATATATATATATATATATATTTAAAAAATAAAATATATATAATTTTAACCTGAAAAACAACTGATTATTTGTTTATTTTAAAATTATCTAGAGATTATACTTATGATTTCATATACTATAAAATAACTTTATTTTATAGTATATGAAATCATATCAGCACACTATTAAATGAGATCTAACAATTGGAAACAGGTCATATTTTGTGTTTTTTAAATTACCCATGTAAGACCATTTGTAAGAAATAAAACTATCTTTCACTATGTTGGAATGGTGATAAACTATATGACAATTTCACACAAAAAGCTGTTGTCATGAGACAAGCATTTATCAAATATGATAAAGATCAGAATAATAAAGATTTCCAGACATTTCCAGAAATAGTTGATGATCTGTTATGTTTTGGGTAAGTGTTGACTTGTGTTTGGGTGTTATGGATATGCCTGTGTGCATATGTGCATGCATTAACTCCACATAAGATAAAAATAGTTAAATTCAAGTATAAGGTTAATGTTTAATGAGCTTTGCTTTGTCTGCTATATATTTTTGTTTTAGGATTGATGAGAGAAACCTAGAGACAAATTGATTTTTTTTCTCATGATGCTTTATTTTTTCAGTTTTATGTAAAGTTTGTTCACATGTTTTGAGAGTAAATTTCAGGGTAAAATCCAATCTTTTAACTGAAGACAAACAACTTTATTTGGCTATCAATGTAAGGTATAATGTGTACTTACCTATGCATATTAAGCTATAGTCTTGTTGTCCTATCTGACTATAAATCTACTGCAGATTTTCCTTGAGCCTCCAAATTTCCACTGCCATTGCAAATCGTCATTTTTATAAGAATGTGAAATAACCTAAGTGATTTTTCCATAGAAGATCATATAAGAACAGAACACAAGAAGCCACACAGTGACTTTCAAAATGTCATTGGTAAAATTAACATTACTCTATTTTATATTGTTTTCTTTATCTCTAGAAGAAATAAAATTTGACCCCCAATCAAGTGAATCTTTATGACTTTTTCAGTCAAAAACTTGTAAGAAAATGCCAATTACTAATCTTAATAATTAACATGTATCTGCTATTATCATAGGCCCTCTGTGAAAAGATTCAAATGATAAAATGTGACACTGGATCTATGAGTGTTTGTTAGGAAAGCATACAAATCTGTAATGGTTTTCTCCACCTATTTGTCAACTATATCTAATTGATTATCCTACTGTAACATTTTATTCTGTTTGTGAACCCTGTCTTTAGCTATCTTTCTCTTCCAAGCACATATCATAAATTATGAAATCAATGGCATCGCTTCTCTGGCACACATGAAGTTGATAGCTTCCTTTTCTAATATTAGCATAATCTGCCAATTTATTATGAAAGAGTGAATGACATGCTTGCAATTAGAACTGTTCATGACAGGTCACTTGAAAATATATTGATGGTGTGTGAGGCAGGCTTTTTAATTAAAATGTAGGACTAGGTTGGCTGGCCCAACACCCTTTTCTTCTTACTCATCTCATTTATTGAATCATTTATTTACTTATTTCTATTATTTTAAATTAACAATGATGAGTCAGGGTAGTGCTCAGAAGGCATGTCCCAGCATTAAAAAACACACACGAACTAGCATGATATTTTTTCAGGGCAAACAAAAGCACACTTCCTGGAAAAATACTGTAAGAAGATATGAATATTAAAAATGATAACTTGGAGGCGATAAGTTCTTACCAAGGTTACTAGTCACTGTTAAATTCACTCCTGTCCCCTTCAGGCAAACTCAATTATTTTAAGCAAGATCAGTTCCCCCACTTTCACCCGCTTTTTCCCCCCAACAAAATTCGAACTTAGGCAAGAAATTCCCAGCTCCAGTTGCACAATATTCTCTAGGTTATTGTGATCTCAAAGGATATTGTGAAATTCTCGAGGCAAAATTAATTGTGCTGTGACTTCATGAGTTTTCTTTTTTTCCAAGTGAAATGTGTACAATAAAGCGGCCCTGAGAGGAGAGCTGGTGGACGAAGAGGGAGGTTATGAATCTAGCAAACGATTACAGGGTGTCAGAACTGCAGGACTTGGGGGGCTGGCACTGACTTCTGCTTTCATCCCACAGACATCTGCGGGTGAGGGCACGAGATGAAAAGCCACGCATCTTCTCTGTAATTTATATTGCCACAACATTCCACCGTGGCCGCACTACTCAGGCATAGAGAGCTCACACGTACTTTTGTTTGCTCAGAAGCGTTTCCAAAAGACTTAAGTATGCATTCTCTTTACTAGTTTTTTTTTTTTTTTTTTTTCCTGTGAAAGAGGGTCCTGCTGCTTTTTGACACAATTGTGAGTTAGGCTCTGTCTTATTTGATTGATTTGGCTTGTGTTTTTTGGGGGGAGCTTTTTTGGAATATATGTCAGCCTTCCAGGAACCTTCTCTTGTGTTTAGACTTGACAGACCTTGTTTTAAATCTGTCTTTCCAAAGATGTCTTAAACGTGTTAAGGAATGCTCTCCTCCTATGTAAAATGGGCCAGCTCCTACATCCTAAGTTTGTTGTTAGAAAAGAGTTTTAAATACTTTGACAAGCCCAGCCTGGGGGCCTCAGTTGGTTGGGTGTTGTCCCATGCACCAAAGTAGCTGGTTCAATTCCTATTCAGGGCACATACCTGGGTTGAGGGTTTGATTCCTGGTCCAGGCACATATGGAAGGCACCCAATCAATGCTTCTCTCTCACATTGATGTTTCTCTCTCTTTTCTGTCTCTCTTCCTCCCTCCTTTCCTCTCTCTAAGCATGTCCTCGGGTGAGGATTAAAAAAAAAAATACGCTGACAAAATGCTTTTGGATAGAAGAAAGGGTTAGTCCCTGATGGTTTCCTAATTAGAATATCTCAATTACAGCTGCCATTTCCACTTGCCTTTGCCTCCCTAAGTCTATTTATCTTCTCTATGTTTTTTATTACAAGTTCTGGGTCATTTGCAAGTGGAGTTAATGTTCCATTTATCAGCTTTAAACACATATTTCATTTGCTTGCTTTATTTTTATGGGAGGCAAAACCTGGAAAATGTCCTTTAAGGTCATCTAGTTTACCTCCCCATTTTTATGGCTGAAGAAACTGAGATCAGTTAAATTCCACAGCCTGCCAGTTAATTTTCAGAAACAATGAGTGAAATAGGTGAAACTAAAAATCCCATTTTCTAGATCAGTTTCAGGCCTTTTACTATATCACCCATTGCCTCTCTATATAACATGTTTTTATTTCAAAGACTTATCAGAGTACTTATGAATAAATGAGGGTGTAACTTTGTAAAACCACAGAAATGCTTGGTCAATTCCTATTAAGTACATTTAAAAGTTTGACTTCTTGCCATTCAGTTACTGTGTAGAGTTGTTTTTGTACAACAATAACACAAAATGTGTTTCGGTACTCTAGTCAGTGAGCTGTACATGTACAGCTTCTACATGGAAGCTAAGCAGACACAGCAAGTGGCAAATAAGACAAAAAGTAGATCCAGTTACAAATAAGACAAACAAGGAAGAAGGATTTTGGTTTTGTTCCTGCTACTGTCTCTGGTTTGCTTTAGATTTTAAGGAATGATTGTCCCCTGAAAATAATTCAAAATGATGTTTTTAAACAGAGGAGAATGCATTCAGACTCCAGATGTGATCAGCTATACATGAATTTTTTGCTTGGAGATACTTTATGGAATGATGAAGATCAGAGAAGAGCTATTTAATGAGGTGATACTATAGGCCAGGTGGCAGCCATAGCTACCACATTGTTCTTTCTCAAAATCCTACTGTGTCTGTGTCCTGGGTCTTGGTTATAAATATGAGCAGCTTTCTTGTGCTTTTTAGGAGCAATACTTTGATTATGTTGCATCATAGTTATTACTCAGCTCTATATGTCGTACTATAACCCCACTACAAGACATTAGAGTGAAATGAAATGTAACAGTACACAGGCTCAGATCAGGAAGAACAGATAAGATGTGCTCATGCAAGTCAAGCCCCAAAATTTTGCTACTTGAGTTCTCCAGACACAGTGATTATTAGCCTTATCATGGGATTTCTTGGGTAGTTTTGTATCATTTCCAACACTTGTCCAGGCTCTTCTGCTCATTCTCTCTTTCCAAATTTATAAACCTGAGCATATATGGCTTATGAATTATGATTTATACATCATGGTTTATGACTAAGGATGTAATGATTTTTTACTTGGTTTTGATTCTATTTGTGCAACATTAAAGTGGTTCTCGAATTTCTCATTGGGAAACTACCTTCTATGCATTTTTTTATTAATCTTGAACTTTATCAATACTAATAGTTTGCTTAAGTATATTTAACAAACTGAACTACAGATGACTTCAAACTTAGATTCTAGTTTTGCAACTAACTGACATCAGTAAAAGATGTCAGCAAGTCATGTGAAATATTGCTAAAATCATTGGGCTTGATGTTTGCTTAGGAGGAAACTTAGGAGATCGGATGTGTTTTTGAAAGATCAGTTTTTATATATCAAATAATTTTGCTTTTCTTATGCCCCTTAGTGACTTCAGTCTTCCCTACCTGATATCACTAAGCACCCCCTTGAGGTAAGGCTGTATAGCATGGAAAGCATGCAGACTTTGCATCTGAATGACCTGGATTTGATCATAGGCTTTGCTCCAACTATTGCTGTGATTTTAGATAAGTTACTTAACCTTTTGCAACCTCAATTGCTTAATCTGTGAGATGAGATTTGATCCTTACATTTTAGGGCTTCTGTAATGTCAAATGAAGTGGTCTTTGCATAACACCAAGGAAGGCATACTGAATCAATAGTAGTACTAGCCCTGTGATACCAGTGAAGAATCGATAGCACTAAAATGTATGATCTTGAGTAGATCTTTATTATATTTTTGGCTTCAAACATTTCATCTCTTTTTTTAAAAAAATATATTTTATTGATTTTTTACAGAGAGGAAGGGAGAGGGATAGAGAGTTAGAAACATCGATGAGAGAGAAACATCGACCAGCTGCCTCCTGCACACCCCCTACTGGGGATGTGCCCGCAACCAAGGTACATGCCCTTGACCGAAATCAAACCTGGGACCTTTCAGTCTGCAGGCTGACGCTATATCCACTGAGCCAAACCAGTTAGGGCCATTTCATCTCTTTATTCATTAAATAATAATAATTTACTGACTAACTCAATATGCAAATACAGCTAATGAGAAAAAAGTAATTAAAGAAGTGTTTCCTCTTTCGATTACTACTAGAAAATAAATATTTTATTTTTATTCATTTTATAAGTAGTTATTTAATTCTTGCTATATGCCAAGCACTGTTCTATGTACTTTGTAAATATTAACTTATCTAGAACTCATAACTCTATGAGTAAGATGTTAGTCTTCTTATTTTACACACAAGAAATTAACCAAAGGAGTTTAGTAATGTGTTCAAGACTACACTTCTAGTTGGTAATGGAAGCAGTGTTATAACCTTTAATAGGCTGGGTTCTGAGTCCTTGCTGTCAATTACTTTGAACATGCTCAATTAAGAAAAATATTTTTTAAAAGTATCCACATGTGATTAATTCTAATTGTGCCATGTGATATGAAAGAAATACACAGGGTTCAATAAAATGTGAATGGTAAAATCTGTCCAAAAATGACTTTTTGAAGACCTATTATACTCTGTGTTCTGTGAAGTCCATGATTCCTTGAATCTCCTTAACTGAGCACTGCTTACCCTTGACAATTCATTAGGAACTAGGAATTGAACAACTGCTCTTCTGAAAACTTACCTGCTAAGTCTTTTGCAAACAAAGAATAAATGGCTCAACTAACATTACAATGCAAATGTAACCTTAATTTAGAAAAAAAATTGTCCAGTCCATTGCCATCCTTCCAACATTCTCTTTGGAACAGAATGGTCCACATCTTACAGTTACCAAAAAAGGTAATCAGGGATGCTGTGACTGTTGCTAACATATTTGGTAACCAGTCCTTGTCCTAACTCGAGAGAGCCAATACCAAGAGGGAAATGTCACTCTAGGTTAAACCACAATAAGGGCAGCCAATGCTGTCTTTTTCATTACTTTATGTGTTCAAGCCCTTATTTTATATCAATATGTTATAAGTGATTTTTAGCAGAAAAGAAAATTAATCTTTGCCAGAAAGTAAACTTCTTTAAAACAAACACTTGTCTGTCTGATTCACTATTTTATATAGTTTTCTAAAACAGTACTAGGCACATAGTATGTGCTCAATAAATAATATTGAAATGTTGAATTTTGAAGAGGTTTTTCTTTTTGCTTACATCAATACTAGTCAACCAAGAAAGTCTGAATGAAATGCAGCATGATGTGGTTAAACATTAGACACTATATTTGAATTGTAATCCAATTTTGCCACCCAATTGGCTTTTTATCTGGGATGGACCACTTCATTTCCCTGTTTCTTTTCTCAGCTATAAAATACCAATTTTACCTCTAAAAGTGCAGGAGACGGACATCCCTTTGATACCATGTTCTCAATTTTTGCTTGCCAAAGCTTTTAAATTTATTTTTTAATGCAATTAACATATTTGTCTATTGGTAGTGAGAAAAACATACAACAATGTACAAGCAAAACCAAAAATGCATGTATATTCTCTCTGGAAAGAGAATTTGAAGGTTTGACATGGTGAGCAAGGAACCCCATCTTATTCACTCTGCCCCTGACTAAAACACTGACTCACTATATGACTAAACACACATAAAATATGTCTTGGGTCAACCCTGGTTGACTCATAATCTGTGGTATAAAGTGAAGATCTGAGCTACCTTTGATCTTCTTGGAATATTTCAAAGAAGATAATACCCCATATGCCAGCAGAGCCCACTTGACTGCCACAGAGGACATACCCAACACCCATGATTCTGATTCATTGGAGGAGAGATTACAATAGCAATGGGGTCTAAAATACCACTTTTAAACTTGCACCTGGGTCTACAGAAGCTGATAGAAGTTACACTCAGCTGTGTTGCTTCAAAGAAATAAGCACCTGGAAAGATGATATAGACTTGAAATAAATTAATCTACATCCTAATAGTATTAAACAAAGAAAACCAAATGGCAAGAGAAACTACTTTGTTTCCAATTTTATAACCATTTTCCTCCTTTGATTTTTATACTGTTATGGATCATAATGTTTAGAAGCAGACACTGAGCAGAATTGGGGGTGGAGGATATTTATCAGATGTTGACACTTGAGGAATGGAGGTGCTAGGACTAGGATTGGGCAAAGAGAGAAATCAAACTTTGAAGCAAGTCCAGCAAAGCTTTGGGCAAAAGCAGAGGGAGCTCTACAGATGGTAGGTCAGGATAGTCCCTTGGTGAGTCAAAATGACTGGCCTTTGGCACCCCCCAGAGGTCAGCTCCTGGATATTGACTACCCCAAGGAAAGCATGACCTCATGCAGCTCCTATTGCTGAGGAGGACCCTGAAGGAGCCAAGTGCTAGAGGCTGTTTATGGTCAGCACGACCAGCCACAGGCAATATTCCTTCTCTGAAGCAAATATAGTCAGCAAATCTCCCTGTCTACCATGCATATCAAATGGTGAATATTTCTTAAGGAGAACAAGGAAAAATAAGGCCAAATTTTTAAGGAACAAACATGATTGCTTTGAGAATAAAAATCCTACTAAATGATTTAGTATGAATGTCTACTTGGGAAGCTAGTATGAAGCCTACTTTCTATAACCTATCAATCTCCTGAAGGCAAGGACTCTTGTGTTTTATTCCAAACTGTATTAAGGAATCATTAAATATTTATCTACTAACTAGAGGCCCAGTGCACAAATTTGTGTACTTCGGCAGGGTCCCCCAGCCTGTATGTATTGCAAGAGGGTGCAGGCCAGGCCAAGGGACCCCACTGGTGAACAATTGGGGCTGGGAGGGACGTGGGAGGTTGGCCATCCAGGGAGGGACCACAGGAGAGCTCCAGGGCATGTCTGGCCTGTCTCTCTCAGTCCCAATCAACCAGATCCCAGCAGCAAGCTAACCTACCAGTTGGAGCATCTGCCCCCTGGTGGTCAGTGCATGTCATAGCAAGCAGTTGTGTGGCCTTAGCATATCATTAGCATAGTACGCTTTGGTTGAACAGATGACCCGACACTTAGAATATTAGGCTTTTATTATATAGGACAGCCTGGCTCTCCTAATTCACTATTTCTTCAGGATAAAGATATAACTATTTGTCTCGGCTGGCTAGAATTTACTGTAGATGAAGAGCTTACCTTTATTGTGTGTGTGTATATATATATAATATGAATACACGTGAATGTAATATAAATATATGTACATGCATGTGTGAACTCACAAACATATATCTTACAAATTAAAACTAATTCATCAATGACATAGCAATAGCTCTTTGGAAATCTTTACTTAGCTTACAGCAATATGCATCACAATCACAATACATACATCTCCTACCTGCAGTTTATTGTTTAATTCTTATATTTAATAAACTTTGATTTTTTTCAAAACGTGTCAATATACAGAAGTTTCAGATCTTACAAGACATATAAATAAAGTTGCAAAGGCAATAAGAGCTCATTAGAAGCTGAAAGTAGTCAAATTCAAATTTTAAGTATTCTTAGAGTTCGAGACAATTTGTATACATCTGTCCTCAACTACTCATTGATCAATTTATTTACTTTTCTTCTTAGACATTTTGCATATTATGGTACCCAATTTTTGTCAGAATAGCAGAAACACTTACCTAACAAAGAGTATAGGAGACTGTACTCTAACACTTTTAACTTTGAGGTGCTCACAATGTACCTCTGTTATTACTAACATGTTATACACAAGAGCTTTATTTTCCTTTTTAAAATTACTCTGTTTGTTTGTGTGTGTCCAATAGAGAGAAATAGAGTAAAAAAAAGAAAGATAGAGTTACTTTGGAAGAAAATCAAGAATTTTCTAGTTAAGTTCAAAATTGGGAAAGAACTCTTTATGTCAAATGTTGATGCTACTTTGCCTGGCTGTTAAGTGACTCTTTTATCTACTGGGTAGTGTTTATAGAGTTTAACTTCAGACTATAGTAAAAGCAACTCTCCTTGTTTATATGGTGTTAAATTGAAATCAATCCTCACCCTCTTACATATTTTCTAATATTTTTAGAATAACTGTTACTTTTATGGGTTTTTTTCAGCACTCATGTGGTATAGTAAATGTTCTAGGATCTCTTGTGATCATTTTACAATTTGGTTAGACCAAATTACAGGAATAAAAAGTATATTTATACAGAAGTATTGTAAAGGAGGTAAAACTTAAAAAAGGTTTATTATTTTTTCAATTTCCCAAAACAAAAGAATGTGTAGTGTAAATTCTTATTTTGGATACGCATAAACTAGGCATTGCATGCACTATCATTCATGAGATATGTTAGAACATTTCATGTCAAGTACAAATTTATTATTAATGTAGTTCTGGCATCATCTACTTTTGATTCAATCATAAGATATTTGTGCACAAGTTTGAACACTTCTTGACTTTTTTTAGGTGTTTCATTTTAGGTGTGTTGTTACTGTTGGGAATTTTCCCTTGAGAATGTTAACCTGATAGGAAATTTCAGCACTATGAATTCTGCATTCTAATGTTGATGAGTCTCCCCAAAAATGTCATTTCACTTTAAATACTAAACAACAGATTGCCTTTCTTCATATATTACTCAGAAACAACTTAAGTCTGGCTCACATTTTATTGAAATAAACATCATACCAACTTTTATCATATGTTATGAAATTCAGGAAGTGGTGTTTTTGGCCTGCAGCATTTCTTTCTCAGCCACTCATATTCTCTTCAACGTCCTCCCTCAACTTTCCAAATCATAACTGGCAACAGATCAATGAAAATATCATTGTTTATATAGCAACACTCCTTTAGGCATAATCAGCATATAGTTACTAATTCAGGTAAAATAACAGGCCCATGAAAGATCTAAGACCAGGCCACCATTCTGCAGTAATAAAGGCAGAGTCATCTGAAAGACATGAAAAGAGACAGAGGCAGTAAAATTGGTGGGGAAGAAACCAAACACACATTGAAATCAGATGATGACTTGTTTTCAAGGCTATCAGTTTTCACTAAAAATGATCCAATGGTCCATGGTCAGGGCCCTTCCTAAGTCTTCAGACTTATCTCCTCTCACCCATGTTGACCTGCTTTCCAATTCTGAGAGGATCCAAGCTCTTCCCACCTCGGGACCTTCATTCACATGCTGCTCTTCATACATGGAATTCTCTCCTCACCACAGTTTGCTCAGGGGCTTGTTCCTTCCGGCTCCCGGCAGTTCCTATCTTCCTATCTCAATTTAAATGCCACTTCTTTAAGGTATCTTGTCTCACTACCCAGTCTAGAGTAGGGCCCACCAATATTATCTCCATAGTACCTTTTTTTCATTTATTGTTATTACCACATTTGTAATCATATATTAACTTTTTTAAAACTTTAGAGTAAATGGAACTGTTAATGGAGGAGAGAGGATATTTATATCCATGCAACTGTCACAAACAAAAAAGCACAGTAAATAAAATAAAGCTTCCCCAAGAAAAATTATTCACAGTTGATAAAAATGCTTCTTTTGGAACCATGATTTTGCTCTTAGAAAATCATGAACATCTCAAATGAATTTCTGCAACAGGAACTTTAATGTAGCCTTATTTAGTAAAGCAATAGACTATTATTGAATATCTTCTATTTTAGCTACTATAAAAATGCCTCACTGAATATGCATATAGATAAGTCTTTTGAATATATGTATGTGTTTGTGTGGGTCAGTGTGTTGAGGGAGTTCTGGAACTTCTGTTTTGTTCTGTTGATCCATTAACTTCACTTCCAAAAATTCATTTTTAGCCCAGCTGGTATTGCTCACGGGTTGATTAGTGACCTATGAAGCAGGTTGAAGGCTCAATCCCCAGTAGGGGACATGCAGGAGGCAGCCGATCACTGATTCTCTCTCTTCATTTTTTTTCTCTCTTTCCCTTCTTCTCTGAAATCCATAAAAATATTTTTAAAATCAATTTTTAGGATTTACATTGTATAAGGATACAGATGTATGTGTACAAGTTGCTGTTTTTGAACCTAGTTTATAACAACTAAAAAAAAAAAAGGAAGCCAAATACACCTGACTAACCAAAATGAGTGAAAAAATAACAGATTCATATTGAAAAATGCCATGAAAGTATAAAAATGATGGTACACATGTATTTCTTTGACATATTTATTATAAAAGCAGGTTTTAAAAGAATATGACCTAATCCTATTTGGGAATAAAATATTTACGTTATAAATTTTGGAGGAGTATTTGGAAAGATATACAATAATATGTTAAGATAGATTATTGGCAGTTTGTAGGACTTCAGGTAAAATTTTAAATAATATTTGTCTTATTTACCTTTATCTGAATCCAATTATTCTATAGCATACTTGTTTAAATATGGGGAAACAAAGGGTTAAGAAAGTACCATCTTTTGTTTTTTAATAAATAGAATTTGTTTATATGGATGGGGGTGGGCTTAAACAGTATTTTATTGTTTCACAGTTCTGGAGGCTGAAGTTTAAGATCAAGGTGGAGGTAGGGCTGTCTTCCTATGTGAAGGCTCTAGAGAAGAATCATTAACTAGCCGCTTTCTCAACTTCTTTTAGTTCTGTGGCTCATAGAAACATGACTCCAGTCTTCACATGGTGTTGTCTCCGTGTACATGTCTCTTTGTCCAAATTTTCCCTTTTTATGGGGTCCACCCTAATGACCTCATTTTAACTCAATTACTTCTAAGTAAGATCCTATCTGCAAATAAGGTCGTATTCTGAGGTACCAGAATCAAACTTTTTCTTTTTCAGGAATGCAATTCAACCCATTACATTTATTTCCCATTTTAGAAAATAGTATTTTGGGTTACATGAAATGTTATTTTTAAAATATAAACATTAATATGAGTAATTTTTCAAATAACAGGAAGTGTCTTCGATACTGCAAAACTTTTCTGAGTGATGTACCATGAACTTCATCCAACTTTTCTACCCAAATTTCTTGCCATATGAACTTGTTTCTCCTTGGGTGGCAGTAACATTGAAGAGCATGAATAGACTATATCTGGCTGATACTCAACTTTCAGTCTATGAAAGTTATTTCTAGCTTAGAACTTCAAACTGTACTCAAGATAGTGTATGTTTTCAGAAGTAATTTTATTTTATATGTAAAAGATTGCCCTCTCACATGTTTGGGTAGTAACTAAGAGGGCAGTCTACTTGAAAAGAACTTTTACAAGGTGCATATATTTTCTGTTAACTTTTTTCTTGTTAGTTATGTAGTGAATACAGCCCTACTTCTGAGCTCACAGCTGTATCTTACATGTTATTGTCTCTCTTTCAAAAGTACTGCATGTAGTACACAATAAGAGCTGTGTAAATGTTTGTTGAAAGAACACACAAAAGCCCTAATCAGTTTGGTTCAGTGGATAGAGCCTCGGCCTGCAGACTGAAGGGTCGCAGATTCGATTCTGGTCAAGGGCATGTACCTTGGTTGTGGGCACAGCCCCAGTAGGGGGTGTGCAGGAGGCAGCTGATCAATGTTTATCTCTCATCGATGTTTCTAACTCTCTATCCCTCTCCCTTACTCTCTGTAAAAAACCAATAAAGTATATTTTTAAAAAAAGAAAGAACACACAAAAGAAAGAAATAAGTGGATAGACACATATAAGTAAGAAGCCACAGATTTTATTTGATAATCTAGTCTTTAATTTACAGACTGAGCATTAATTTCAATGGTGAATCATATTAATAGAATAAAAAAAAACTGTTCACATCAATTATTTATTTGTAGCAGACAGTATTCTAAGTGTTGAGGACCCGGTGATGAATATGATGAACTGAGTCCCTGGATCATGCAGCAGACATTCTAGTTGGGAGAGTCAGGTAATAAGTATTCAGACACACAAGGCACTTGCAGGTGATGGTAAGTGCTATGAAAAACATTTAATGAGTAATAGGAAAGAGTGTCATTTGGTTGGACATGCAGGGTTATTTTAGCTGAGGGACTCAGGGACAGACTCTTTGCAGGATAACTTTGAGCTGAAACTTAAATAGTTAGTACAAGTTCCTGCAACCTTCACATGTACAATACGGAAGTCACTGTAGTCAATCCCTTTGAATAAACATACACTTAGTTAAATTTCTATTTTTTCCTCTCGGTGCTGTTATGGCACCCTTCCCCTTCAATCCCACACAGCACCCACAGAGAGATCCATACATACCTTCCTGGGACTACTTATTTTAGTCTTATTTAGAATATAATGATGATAGCCCAACACAAGGAGTATTTCTTTTTTTGCACTGTGGCAGTGTCTTTCTTAGAAAACTGTATGGGAGTTACTATTAACCATGCTACTTATAATTATAGAGAACAGTTAAAATAAGTTAGAAGAGAAGGTGAAAATAAATGAAGAAGATGTTTAAATGCAACTTTATATATTTTCCTGCACTTGGCTCACAAGAAGACAGTCCTTCATATCTTATGGCCTCATGTGATATAACACTGCATGTCTTTGTCTGAGTTTCCAAATGATTTTGTAAAACAAATGACATAACAGTACAAAAAAATTACATGAAGGCACAATTCCAATTACATAAACCCCATGGAGCATCAACTCCTCCTTACATTATCTGTGGGTTATTGCTCCACCCCCACTCCCAACAGAAATCATACTGTGTTCAGCCAAAATACAATGAGATGAGACAAGAAGCATGAATGAAGAAGAATGAACCCCAAACAAGGTTTTCTTGGGAACTTGATGATTGAATATACTCTCATGCTCCTCAGTTTTAAGTTTCACAGCTATAAAATGAAGTATATTAATGCATCTCTCCAAATGCTGCTATCATGAGATCACCCAACTCAAGAAGACTCAAAGTCTCCAGCATGTCCTCAGCTTCCTGGCCAATTTACTCAGTGTATAATATGAATATGGATGCCTTTTTTCAGACCTGTTAGTCAGATTAGGGATTGGACCTCCAGAACATATAATAAGTTTACTTTTAACTATAGGGGACTTGGTCCAACTCTCTTTTTAAGAAAGACATAAAAGCTTCTCCATATTCTTGGTTATAATTATGTTAATCCCCTTTCCAAAGTGGGCCTTTCTCCTCAATGGCTCCTGATGAAGACATGTTATATTTGGGTAACAGTGAGTCATTATATTTGGCTCATTTCTCTTGGCTGTTTCTTCTTCAGTAGAACCATGCTGGAAAAACAGTGGGTTTTAAATTCACTCTGATTCTGCACAGTCTATTCCTCTGCACAAGATATAAATAATTCTTTCCTTTTAGGGTTGTTGTAATGATCAAATAAATATGATTTTACATCTTTGAGCAGCCATTTTAATTCTTGACAATATGCTGAGCCCTATTCAAATCCTTTTACATAGGTCATCTGATCCAAATCCCCCAACAACCCTATGAAAGAGACTATGATTACCCTCCTTTCCAGATGTAGGACGCTTGGCCCACCGTTATTATGAAAGGGGTCAGAAAAAGAACCCAGGCAGTCTGATACCAGAGCCAATGTAGGTCATTGTACGTAGTAGGTGGCAATCTTCTGGCAGGGAAACCCAGATCAGTAAAGACAGCAGGTCTGAATGGGCAGACACAGGCAAACTAATAAAGGAAGAGGAAGAATATGTGCCTACAAAGTGTGGTAGTTAAGCCACCACATGGCAAGTAAGCTACCATGTTCTTGGTTAATACAATCAGATGGGCATCCAACTTATGATGAAGCCAGTACTTCACTGTGAGGTCAGAATATAGGTATCAGACTATACCTGAGTAAAGAAGCTAGGAGTAGAGTCCTAACTTTGACAGAAAGGAATAAATATCACCAGTCAAATATAAACTGAGCCCAAAGGAAATGGGCACATAATTGAATCTGGGCAGAGAAAGGGATAGGATTCAGCTATAGCCAGAGGGATGCCAAGAAAAGATCAGCTGAGGAACTGGAAGATTGGACATATGCGTTGGCTTATGTACATTTCTTTGCATGTTCTGTTGACCCCAGAGGCCTCAGCATTTAAGTCTGATTACTGCTATCATGATGAAAAGCTTGGGTTTTACCAGGACATCTTCCAGATTCAAGAGAAGAACGCACTAGACTCTGGCCTGTAGTTAATGGTCATAATGATTGGTAAATGATGGAGAACAAACATCTTTATAACTGGATCAGTGTGCTAGGGCTGCCATAACGAAGTACCACACACTGGATGGGTTCAAAAACAGAAATTTATTTTCTCGCAATCCTGGATGCTAAAAGTCCAAGGTCAAGGTATTGTCATAGTTGGTTTCTTCTGAGACTTACAGACAGCTGTCTTCTCCCTGTGTCTTTTCATGGTTCTTTTTCTATGAGTTTGTCTTAATCTCCTGTTCTTATAAAGACACCAGTCATCTTGGATTAGGATTCACCCTAATGACCTCATTATAATTTAACTACCTCTTAAAGGCCCTATTCCATCTCCAAATGTAGTCACATTCTGTGGTTCTGGGGGGTCAGTACTATAACATATGAATTTCAGGTAGACACAATTCGGCCCCTAACAACACTGAATGCAAGTTTGTTGGTGAATGGCTAAGAGAGATATATCATACCATTGTTCCACAAACCCCAGAGATCCTGAAAAGATTAGGCTATGTAAATAGCAATAATCATGTAATCATTTCTTCTATGGATAAAAAATTATACTCCTAATTTTTTAGTATCATAACATCTATCATTATGGTTCCCAATACAGTTTTAAAATCACCAAGGATAGAGGACAATGTGTGATTATTCACTTTAAACAAAACATTTCAGAGCTAATGTGGAGCCAGTTTTATGAGATGCAAAGATAGATATGGCTAGGCATGCATGTTTTAACAAAACAAGATTTCATTCTCTGTCCTCTCGTTCTTAGAAACTTCTTTTCTGAAGTCAGAGAAATGAAATGGAAAAAAGCAAGGCAAATAAAATTATTAAAAATGAATATGTATTTGTGTCAGTGTCCCTGAGGTGTTTTTTTTCCCTTTTTCTGATAGGTAGATGTGCGTGACAGAAATCACTTAGAAGCCTGCATGTTAAAACTTAACTCCTTTCTACTAAACAAATAACTTCCACCTTTCAAAAAAGATTTCCTAAAAAAAGAGAATGAACCACCTCCAGTGTTTGGGCTGGTGGATGGGACATAAGGTATCTTAAAATAAATTTTGAAAAATATACCACATTTTGGTTTTCATCAATTCCAAGTATAACTTACCAGGCATTCTCTTCAGCGTATGTTTAAATCCATGTGTATCTCAATGAAAATGCAATCCATATGTTTCTGATTCATTTACACTTAGATCATCAAAATATTGTTTTGCAAGAGCTATTTGAAGTCCAAAAAAGCTTTTTTTTTTTCTTAGAAACAGGAAATTGGTTTTTGCCAAGTGTAAACAAACACATTCCCCTACTCCCCATGCTCATATTTTAATTGGAAATTTAGGAGAAAGAAGGTTAGAGAACTCTCTAAACCTGTCCAAAACTAAATTTATCCACTATATGGCATGGTACTGAAGTATGTTCTATGTTATTTATCTTTAATTTTTAACTGCTGTGTGTGTGTGTGTGTGTGTGTGTGTGTGAATTTCTCCATAACCAGTCTACATGTTTAAATTAAGCTTTCTGAATTTACTTTAATTTTCATAGAATTCTGTTTTTTATCTCAATCTTAAATTATTTCTGCTAGGAGGATACTGTGCTCAAGCGTTTGCCTGATAGACTTTCATATAAAATGGTACCCAGTTAGACTTGTCTCATGAACCTGTTAGTTTGGTCAGAGAAATGGCCCAAAAAAAGCACCACTACTTTGGGTGCTTGACTAAGATAAGTGGCCACATTGGTGCCACACTTAGTTAATCATTGTTCTTATTTATTTTCTCTAGAAATTCAGTCAAAGTTTGGTGAAAGTTGCCAAAATATTATAGAGTGAAACATCTATCTGATGCAATGGGACCCTTGATGGAACCCAGGGAATTAAACTCAAATAAAAGGGACCCAGAAACATCACCCTGTTATAGGAATCCCCATTGTGCACAAGAGACCTGTTATTATTTGGTATTTAGAAGCACTATTTCTGAACTTCACCAATTTGTAAAGAGACGACTACCTGTCCATCTCCATGAATATTTAAGGCAAGAAGTAGATACACATGAATGTTCCAGTACCAAGAACTGGTCAAGTGGGATGGTGACTCAAACTAGGTAATGATCAAGTAGGTGAGTAACCAGGTCAAAAGCACCAGAGGCTGGATACAGACTCTGACCCTGAAAAATATTTGTAGTTAAAACCAAAGAGCAAATGAAGGTCCTGAATCACTAGATAACACTAAAAGTAAGTAATCCTCTAAGAGCAGGAATAGAATGTGAGAGGGTGGGATGGAAGCTGAAATGAAGCAAGAAGATTTAAGGCCTTTATCTGTGAACAGTCTAGGATGGCAATAGACAACCATTCTCTTACTGGTGGCAGCCATGTGATTATGGATGGGTTACCTTGGCTTAAAAATCTAGGCAGGTAATCCATGTAAGATCAGATGCTTGTATTCGCCTCCTTCCTAAGTCAACCAAATATTCTTTCCCCTACTGGCCTCAAAAGAACATCCTATGCTGGATGTAGCATGTTATAGGATTGGGATATTGAGTTCCAGAGTGTAACTCAACATCTAGACCATGGGTAGGCAACCCCTGGCATGCATGCCAAACATGGCACGCCAGTAACTTTTGCTGGCACGAGAAACCCTCTCTTATAATCTTCCATTTACAATTTTTTTCTTAATATCACTTTTTTATTTTTCAGATAAATTCAGTGTAGGTGCATCTTAGATAAATAAATAATTTTACATATTATCTTAAAGACCATAGACATGGATTGACGAGAGAGGGGAAGAGCAATTTCTATGCCTATGCCTTAACTCTCCCTGCCTTCCTAGATCCAACCAGTGTTTTGGTTTCATCCACATAAGCTTGTGAATCTTTGTTCTCAGTGATGAATTTTGTTAAGTCTCGTAATAGGAGTAGCCTGACGGATGAAAGTAGTTGCTCATGCATATCTCTGAAGGTCACAAAATATAAACCTGATGTAAAATCTCTGTCATCAGTGATGCAGTAGCAAAAGTCCCACTGATAATATCAAACGGAGTCATAAAGTTTTCTGTAGGACTATCAGTATACATTAAAAAATGTATTTTTCATCATCATTTACTGTGTTTTTGTCGCTCGAATGAATTTTATTATTTCTTCAAGGTTCTTCACATACGTATACCTTAAGAGATATCAAGTAGGCATAACATGTTCTCAAAAAATTAGGGTTGGCACGCAGAAGAATTTTGAGTCAGAGATTTTGCTGGTTTTGGCACGCACTCACAAAAAGGTTGCCCACCCCTGATCTAGACCATGGCTCAAATCAAAATCCAGTAACCAGTTATTCTGAGGATTCTTTAGGGATTTAAATGAAAACATAATAATGAAATAGAAACTCCATGCTATTCATAAAATTCAAATTCGACTTTTTATTAAGCTGACACCTATTACATTTGATCAAAATAGCAGATGAATTAGGTTGTACCTATTGCCTGCTGAGATACCTATAAAGACATATACCTAAAATAAATAAAAAAAGATGTCAACTCATGAATGGGGATAGCAGTACTGTTTTTTAGTAAATATACTAATCAGATGAGAGCTGTATTTAATCTCCATTGCCAAAGTATCTGGAAAAAATAATGGTTTGTGGAATAGTGACACATCAATCAGGCATGGCCTCATGATTGGGTTCAGCATGTGCCCAGATGCTCAGACCAAGCCAGGTCATTTATTAATTCTAAGGGTTGGAAGGACTTTGGAAATCATGAAATTCAATGCTTGATTACTACCTAGATTATCTAGCTTTGCTTCAACACTCTCACTGAGACTACAAACTATTGATATAGCTTCTCCTGAGATAGGCCATTCTGGGAAAACCAAGTGGTTATAAAGTTCTTCCTTGTTTGAACTAAATTATATTTTCCTCTAATTACCCTGCATTGATCCTGGGTCTGTCCTTTTTAGGTCTAACCAGAACAAATCACAAAAAGAGAACACTAGTTTTGTGTTTTGTTTTATTCCCTTTGCTTATGTTCAGCTTCTCAGCTATTTGTGGATGCTGTCATAACCCCTTTAATCTACCCCAGATCCATCAATATTGACTCATGTTTTCTAATTGCTTCTAATCTTCTCATTTGGCCACTGTCCTCTGGCTAGACATGCTCCATTTGCTCATGTTCCTGCCCAACTCTTCATGGTACTCCCATAACTTATATAACTTCCAAGAATTCTCTCACACCAGGGATGTCTTTGGACTGGGTCAGATCACCTTTTAATCTCATATTCCCAGTTCTTTGTAACAGAATTCTACTTCTGACACAATCTCTACTGATTTCTAAGCAGAAGCAATGTGTCAAGTTTTCACCACTGAAGTTTGCTTGCCCTATCATGTGTCCAGTTTTAAAGGTCTGTGATTCATGACTCACAATTAGCAAAATCAGACAAAGATCCCTCTCAACAACTTTTGAGATTCATGTCACTGAACTTTTGATATTCACATTACTGCTTAGAAGAACATGTTATCTAGATAGCAGAGACCAAGTTTAATTTTAAGTCCATTAGATAGTAGCCTTAAATTGAACTCAGGCTAAAATGAATGGTGATGCAATAGCTATATCCTTAAATTACTGTGTGTCCAGATGTGTTCCTACTCTGTTTAACATGTTTTAGATGAGCTACGGATGGGTCAGAACTATTTTCTCATTATCACCTTGTCAAACTAATCGTGTCAGGCTCTTGCATTCTTAATTATGCAAAAATGGCAGATTGAAGTTCAATGCACTAACATACCAGTATACAAGGCAGGGCTTTATTGGGCCCCCTAATCTAATGAATGCCATCTGCGGATGCTCACAAATAATTTTTCAGTTGGTTGTAGTGCTTGTTTATTTTCTCCTCTTTAATTTTTAGACTACACTCAGAGGATATTTTTTGTGGTGGTCTGGTGAAATGCCAACTTCAGAAGTTATTGTACAGCATTTTGGTCACTGCTAAAGGAAAGAACTTTATAATACTTTTTTTTTTATCCTTTAAAAATATAATCAAAGCCTTCCCACTACTTCTTCTGTATCTTTTGTCTCTTAATTTCTCCTATATGCTTTTTGGGGGGCAAATTATTAACTCTCCTTTGCATGCAAGTAGTTAGGTTTGAATTTTTTTCCTTGGAAAGTGTCATGTTTCTTGTAGCAATGATCATATCATCATTCACTCCAAGGACTGTTGGCTCAAATGGCAGAGTGACCTTAGGAGTAACTCAGGATTGGTCTCAAAGCAAATTCTGTTTTCTGTAAAATTTACAATTTGTAATTGAAGGCTTCTATGAAACACACTTGTGCTTAAAAATTAAGTATCCTTTCTTAAAAGAATTCTTGAAACAGATTAATAGTGACTTCATAACACTCATAATTGGGATCAAAATAAAGGCACATGTCTTACTTGAATACAATTTGAATTGATCTTTAAAAACTATAGGAAGAGCCAAGACTCAATCTGGAAAGGATTTAAGAAGATTTAGTTTATATTTAAGAAAAAGGATAATTATTTCTCTCTCTCTCTCTCTCTCTCTCTCTCTCTCTCTCTCTCTCTCTCTCTCTCTCTGTATGTGTGTGTGTTTGCACTGGTTTTCTCCACCCCTTCCCAAGAAGCCAATGAAACCATGAGGACATAGGGAAAAATATTAAAGTACACCACAAGATGTTAAAAAAGAAACTATGTTTTGCATTTTAGACAAGATTCTATTCAAGTCTTTTGAAAACATGCATTTTAAGTCTGGCTCTTCTCCAAAAAGTGAAGAAAGATTAAAGTAATATACTTACTGAATGCAAAAATATAGTGCTAAGGAAAGAGTGACATTCAGCTATAATCAGATATTGGGTTTTGATATGTGACTTTAAATTTCCTGCTTAAAACTGAAAACCTATGTGCTCTTTACAGGAAAGGGAGGGTTCCTTTATTTAAATTAAAAACCTGTGTTCTGTTAAATGTCTCTTGGGGTTTCAGCTTCTCTGGGGGAATACAGGTTTGGGATACTTCATGTTTCAAAAAATATATTTTTGATATTTCATTTTACATAAATCTTTAATTTGTGACAAAGTCATTCAATCTCAAAATTGCATTTTTTTTTTCTGTAAAATTTGTCCTGATTCTGCTAAGCCTTACACAAGGAGAAGATCATTCAAATCTGCCAGCCATGAAAAGAGCAAGTGGGCAGACACTCATATTTTAGTGGAGCTTGGAAAAGAAAGTCGAAGAGAAAAGGACTTTTTATTTAAAGATGGCAGTTTGAACATATACATTTAATTAAACTCCCTCCCAAGATTCCCTTTTGCCACGTAAAGTAACATATTTACAGGTTCCAAGAATTAGTACAGGGACACCTTTGGGGAGCTGTTATTCTGTCTACTGCAAGGATTTTAAAAAGGGATTATCTTCAGTAATCCAGAAAAGGAATCCTATTTGCCTAAAATGAGCAATAAGGAGAGGGGACAAATGTACTAACTCTGGAAATATTTTGAAATTAATGCACTCATCACTGGGGGATTAGTTGGCTATGTAGATTGCAGGAGAGAAACATTAAAATATAATGCACATTTCCGTGTTGAATGACTGAATGGTGGTGGAGCTATTTCTTAAAAATCAGAATCATAGGAAAAAGATCAAACTTGAGGAAAGACAAATATAGTTTAGGGCATGAAATAATTCAGGAACCAAGAAGATTTTTAGGTAAAAGCCTCGAGATAAATCTCAGTTGAATTTGGAGATTTGGGAATTACTAGCCATTGTAAATGAAGTCATTACATTCGATAAAATCACTAATGGAAAATGTGTAGAGAAGAATGGAACAATTTAGAGTAGAATTCAGATATATTTATATTTCCATGATAGGCAGAGAAAAGGAGAGTGAAAAAAGACTAAAGATTGGATGAAGATTAGATGAGAAACCAGGAAACCAAGAAGAAAGAAAGAAGACAGTGAGGAGTGTCTAATATTAGAGGGCTAACGTTTGTGTCATAGTACTGGGATTAGTATTTATGTAAGAAGAGCTTAAATTAGATTGCATTAATAATGTAAAAAAGTAATTGCCACAGAATGCCCCATATCCAGGAAATAAGCATTTATTAATTAGTCCTGGAGGTCCCAAATTTTTAAAGCCCATTTGTTTGTCCTAAGTAGGAAAGGGCTTATCTATTCTTTCTACTCATTTTCTAAATAGTTTTATAAAAAGTTGTTTTCTCCTATGCTCTTCCCATTTTTAAAACAGACACAAGAATAGATTTGTGCTAAGAACATGAAAAAATGTGTAAACTATATAAGAAATTTGTCTGTAAAAATTCAAATATATAGACTAGGAGATCTAGTGTAAAATTTCTATCAACTGCCTTATATAATTTTCACTTTTATCTTTTCAAATTAGCCCAATTTAAATTTTTCTTCCAAAATTACATGCCAAATCACATTAGGATGTACCTGCTTTCTTCCCCTATGTTTAAAATCAATTGGATAATTATTCCAGGAATTGAGCACTCACTGGGGCCAACATTGTGCTGAGAACCATGTTGACTATTTCAATGAACAAGGTCTATGGCTTTGCCTAAGGTTGCTGATACCTACCTGGCTAACCCCGACACAACATTTGGTTTTCAAGTGTCTTATGTACATGACTTAATATAAATATAGAAGTCAAGACATTGCAATCAAAAGCCAGCTAGCATCTAATCATATTTTGCCATGTAACAGTAAATTTTGAATTAAAAGAATATAGTAAAATGTTTAAAGGGCCTAGGTTGAAGCATTTCAAACAATTATTTATTTCCCAAATTATAAACAACATCCTATATAATAAAAGGCTAATATGCAAATCGACTGAACAGCAGAATGACTGGTCACTATGATGTGCACTGACCACCAGGGGGCAGACGCTCAATGCAGGAGCTGCCCCCTGGTAGTCAGTGCACTCCCGCAGGGGAAGTGCAATTCAGCCAGAAGCCCTGAGCTGGCTCATGGCTGGTGAGTGCTGCCACAGTGGCAGAAGCCTCTCCCACCTCTGCAGAAACATTAAGGATGTTTGACTGCCATCAATTGGACATCCCTCAATGGCTCCCGGACTGCAAGAGGCGCAGGCTGAGCTGAGGGACCCCTCCCCACCTACACACATACACACACACACACACACACACACACACACACACACACTCCCAAGTGCACGAATTTCGTGCACTGGGCCTCTAGTTATTTACAAAGCTATTCTATTGTAGAATCCTAGTTAGTCTAATAGTAAATGGATGGGTGAATTTTTATTCTAGTAATTCAGCTATTTTAAGTGGCAGACATAGTGTGTTAAATTTTGTGAAAAGACTATTTCTATATAAAATAGTTCTTGACTTTTCTTTTTCTTTTTTTAAATATATTTTATTGATTTTTTTACAGAGAAGAAAGGAGAGGGATAGAGAGTTAGAAACATCGATGACAGAGAAACATCGATCAGCTGCCTCCTGCACACCCCCTACTGGAGATGTGCCTGCAACGAAGGTACATGGCCTTGACCGGAATCGAACCTGGGACCTTTCAGTCCGCAGGCCAACGCTCTATCCACTGAACCAAACCGGTTAGGGCTTGACTTTTATTTTTCAATGAAAAAAATCTGCTTAGCTGAAACTCTTTTTTATAAAGTTATATTGATTCTTTGGGAAATTTGCAATCCTGATATTTAGAAGTTAGACATTTTCTTTGAATTTTTGTTCTTTAACAGAACTACTGTTATCATAAGTAATAACAAAGAATGGCTATCATTATTACTATGAAGAATAACATAAAAACTGATTTAATGGCCCTGGTCAGTGTGGCTCAGTTGGTTGAGCATTGTCCCATGCACCAAAAGGTCTCTGGTTCAATTCCCAGTCAGTGCACATGCCCAGGTTGTGGACTGGATCCCCAGTAGGACTCATGCAGGAGGCAGCCTCTCTCTCCCTACCTTGCTCTCTAAAAATCAATAAAGACATATTTAAAAACATTTAATATATGAAGATGAACATAAAGATCAGTCATTTAACCTTGTAAAGAGGTGGGTGAGTAGAAGCTGAGGTTGGTAGAGTTATATATATTAAAGTATTTTCTATTTGGAAAAACACTGCCTCTTCCCATTGGTTGACTTCTTAAGTCATTGCCATTTGGCTTGTAGTGTGGTCTCCTTAAACCATAAGTGCCAAGTCATTATTCTCATTCACCAGATTTTGTAAGTGATATTGAGATTCCAAGTTATGACAGTTCTGCATAAATAAATAAATACACACACACGTGTGTGTGTATGTATATTTACACATATATCATATATATGATGTATAAGATATATATTTATACATATGTAAATATGCTTTATATATATGTGTATGTGTATATATAACGTAACATATAGTCACATATTCTTATATATATTCTTCTTATACATTTGTATTATTATATATTTACTAGATGCCCAGTGCACAAAAATTTGTGCACTCGGAGGGGTGGGTGGGGGTCCCTCAGCCCGGCCTGTGCCCTCTCACAGTCTGGGACCCCTTGGGAGATAACGACCTGCTGGCTTAGGCCTGCTCCTGGGTGGCAGAGGGCAGGCCCAATCCCTAGGTGCAGCCCCTGGTCAGGCTCAGAGCAGGGACGATTGGGGAGTTGGGGCACCACCCCCTGTCATGCACAGAGCAGGGCAGATTGGGAGGTTGCGATGCCACCCTCAGTCACACTCAGGGTAGGGCTGATAGGGGTTGGGGCACAGCCCCCTGTCACACTCAAGGCAGGGTCGATAGGGAGGTTGCGGCACCACCCCCTGTCACGCACAGAGCAGGGCCCATCAGGGGGGTTGGGGCTCTGTACCCTGTCACACACAGAGCAGGGTCGATCAGGGGGTTGGGGAGCTCCCCCCTGTCACGCACAGAGCAGGGCTGATAGGGGAGTTAGAGCACCACCCCCTGTCACACACAGAGCAGGGCGGATCAGGGGGTTGGGGTGCCGCACCCTGTCACACTCAGGGCAGGGCCGATGGGAAGGTTATGGCTCTACCCTGTCACACACAGAGCAGGGCCCGTGGGGGGCGGTTGGGGCATCGCCATCTATCACCCACAGAGCATGGCCGATCAGGGGGTTGGGGCGCCACCACTGACACACTCAGGGCAGGGCTTATGGGGAGGTTATGTCACTACCCGTCACACACAGAGCAGGGCCCGTGGGGGCGGGGGGTTGGGGTGCCGCACCCTTTCACACACAGAGCAGGGCCGATCAGGGGGTTGGGGCACCGCAGCCTGTCACACACAGAGCTGCAGGGCGATCAGGGGGTTGGGGAGGTCCCCCCTATCAGGCACAGAGCAGGGCTGATCAGGGGGTTGGGGCGCCTTCTGCTGTCATGAACAGAGCAGGGCGAATAGGGAGGTTGTGTCCCCACCCCCTGTCACACACAGAGCCTCAGGGCGATCAGGGGGTTTGGGTGCTGCCCCCTGTCACGCTGATCCCAGTGCTGGGAGGCCTCGGGGCTCCTCTGATCCTGGTGCTGGGAGGCATATTACCCTTTTACTATATAGGATAGAGGCCTGGTGCACGGGTGGGGGCCGGCTGGTTTGCCCTGAAGGGTGTCCTGGATCAGGGTAGGGGTCCCCACTGGGGTGCCTGGCCAGCCTGGATGAGGGGATGATGGCTGTTTGCAGCTGGTCATACACTCTTCAGGGTGGGGATCCCCACTGGGGTGCCTGGCCAGTCTGGGTGAGGGGCTGAGGGCTGTTTTCAGGCTGGCAGGTGACTGAAGCTCCCAACCGCTCCTTTTTTTCTTTTTCTTTTTTTTATTCTGGGCCAGCTTTAGCTCTGAGGCTTGGCTCCATCTCTTAGGCCTCTGCTGCTGAAAGCAGGTATCTGGTTTGTTTGGGTTTTATAATCAAAACACTGTTTCAACTCCAGCTCTGAGATCCCGGCTGGCTGAAAGCAGGTTTCTGGGGTTTTGTTTAGCTTCTATATTTGTAACAAGGTTTCAAACTGCAAGCTCAGAAGCCGGCAGGGGCAGGCGGGGAACGTTGGAGTCCTCCGTCACTGAAGCAAGCAAGCCTCATGTTAGCTTCAAGCTGCCTGGCTGCCGGCCGCCATCTTGGCTGGCAGTTAATTTGCATATCGCCCTGATTAGCCAATGGAAAGGGTAGTGGATGTATGGCTAATTACCATGTTTCTCTTTTATTAGATAGGATTTATGATATAGTAATATATTATTTTTGTATATATATTTTATATTATACTAGAGGCATGGTGCATGAAATACATGCAAGGGTGCAGTCCCTAGGCCTGGCTGGTGATGAAAGTGTGAGCGTCTGGCATGAAAGGGCAGGTCCCAGCTGACCTCTGAGTCCTGGGTAGCACCTGGGCCCCTGGGCCCCTGCGTGCTCCCCCCTGCCTGAGTCACAGTGCCCAAGTCCCCATGTGGAGATGTGGTGAATACAGCTGGATGCTGCAGGCCGGGGCACAGCATGGACCTCTGGGCCACCCAGTGGCACCACTTGGAAGCCAGGTGGGCAGCATACTCTCTCCCTCCAGCCTCGCAGACCAGCTCCTGCACAAACACACAGGGAGCCTGACCGGCCTCTGGGGTCCTGGCGGCTGTGGGCTGGCTCACCTGAAAGAGGACACACAGGTGCAGGGCTGGCTCCTCACGGGTGCCCAGCACCTGAGCGCGGGGGCATGCAAGCCCTGGCATCCTGGGGGAGGGTAACAGGGGGAGTGAGAGCAAGCTTGGCAGACACCCCGCATTCTCACTACACCTCCATCCCCATCACCCCCGCCCCCAGGTAGCCAGTGAGAGGTCACCGTGTGTCACTGATGCCCACCATGTTCCATTCCACCTCCTCGTGATCAGCACGTGTCATCGCGAGTGGTCAAACGCTTGATCAAATGATCGCCCAAGGGGACAATTTGCATATTAGGCTTTTATTATATAGGATATCCTATAACATATGCTCTAAATTGAGAAATTTTCTTGTGTTAATCTTTCTGAATTATGTTAAGAAAATGATTCACTGGCTGGAATTTAAAATTCTTCAGTTGGTTCAAGTGGTGTAATCCCTCTTTCTCTTCTTCCCCAATCCACTGAATCAACACTCAAATAATTTTTAAAGGGAGGCTAAGTGAGGATCTGGAATCCTGACAGACATCAACTTGAAAAGGGTTTGAAAGTGGAAAGAAGTCAAGGTATTACTTAACAATGGATGGAAGAGAAGAGATCAGTGGCAAAGGGATCACAGTAAGTTTCCTTCCATTGCAAGTTTTAGCCATTGAAGACTCTATGGTGGGAAGAACCTCCCAGATCAATCTCTCCATCCCTCTGCCTCTGGGCAGAACCAGGCCAGGTCATTCCAGACTTCTGATGCTACTTCCTTTAGGATGACTCTGAAACTGAGGGCTGGCCCAAGGTAAACCAACTGAATTCCTAATGACTCATGAGCTTCAGAGTCATCATGTGGTTGTCATTTTTCGATGAATTAGCACCTTTTAAACCACATCCTATTTTACTACATTTCTCATTGTCAGTTAATTATAACTAATAGGAAGAGCCTAAGTCATACATAATTTCATTATATAAAGTATTAAAAGAAAAAAGCCAGACACATGATCCTGGCTGTAGAAATTATAATAGTAGGATTTGTTTCAGAGACAAACTATGTAAAAATGCTTAAATGTTAAACTTAGCCCAGACTACTTAAAAACAAGAGAAAAACTAATCAGTCACATTTTCACTAGTAAGAATTAGAAGACATTAATAAAGGGATTTATTTTTTAAACAGATGCACATGAAAAATGCTATAACTTAAAAAAGGAAGAGCATGGGTTTCAGTATTTTTATTTATGTTAAATGTTTTAAAGAGGAAAAAATAGGACAGTCAAGATTCTATCTCATCTATCTGCCTACCATCTTTATATCTATCTACTTTTATATGCATGCATTTCTTTTAAATTTTAGGATAACTATTGCTTTGTGTGTGTGTGTGTATACCCTCACCAGCACTTGACCTTATTTACTAAATAATTTATTTAAATCAGTAGAGTTTATTTTTTATAAGCAGTTTTCGGTTTACAGAAAAATTAAATGGCAGTTCTCACATGCCTACCCATTCTCCCTGGTACTAACACTATTGGTATTTTGGATTTGGCCCATTCTAATAGGCTCATAGTTTTATCTCATTATTGTTTTAATTTGTAACTTCCTGGTGATATCTGGTGTTTAATACCATCATATGTTTATTAGCTAAACTAATAAACTGGAGGAATGATAGCCTCTCTGTATATCTTCTTTGGTGAATTCTCTATTTAGATCTTTTGCCCACTTTTGAATGGCTGTTGGTTTTCATGCTGAGACTGCATATATGGGCCTTTAGTGATGTGATACAGTGTGTGAGTTGGGTGAGGAGATTCTATGGTCCTAGGATTATGTCATTTTCTTAGTAGGTTGGTCTGTACTCCTGCACTGCTAGCTCCACAAGTGCTTCTTATTCCCCTTCTTTTTCTGTTTTATTGACCTTAGAAAGGGAGCAAAGGAGAGAGAGAGAGAGAGAGAGAGAGAGAGAGAGAGAGAGAGAGAGAGAGAGAGAGAGAGAAACATCGATGTGAGAGAGACATATTGATCGGCTGCCTCCCATATGCATCCCAACCAGGGATGGAACCCACAACCTAGGCATGTGCCCTGACTGGCTGGCATTGAGCACCCAACTTTCCATTGCACAGAACGACACTCCAACCAAGGCACACTGGCCAGGGCTCCTTCTCCTTGGTTACAGGTTCTTAGGTAGAATTGGAATTGAGTATTTCCCTCCCCTCAGGTAAGTTAAGCTCTGCGAAAACCTCAGTAGGTGATGCTCTGGTGAAATAGTTCTTCTTGAGGACAGGCCTTGTTAAGAACAGACCTGGGCATATTTTAAACACTTACTTTTTCCTCCTCTTGCTGGAAGCACAAAAGAATTTCTGTCTGATCTTCACTGTGAGAATTTAGTAGTGCTCCTAGAGGTGAAACTCACAAATTTGTGGGGCCCTATAAATCAGGTCTCTGTAGAATTTTGGACTCTCTGACTTGTCCACACAGAGCCTCCTGCAATTTGTCAATGATAGTTTAGGTTTCCCTATCTAGTACTGGTCTCCACAAAGGTTCCTGCTCCTGCATTTTGACTCAGATAAATTGTAATTCTTTGTATCTTCCTGTCTTTCCAATTTGGAGGAAGCGACTTGCTGTGTGACCTTAATTCTCTCACAGACAGATCTAAGAAGAGTCATTGATTTTCAGAGTTTTTTCTTGGGAAGCCTGAAGGGACAATCTCCAAGTTCCTTACATGCTGGGCCAGAAACTAGATATTCACCCAAAATTTGTTTATATTAGTCAAACTTCAAAACTTAAACCTGGTCTCCTTTTGGCCTTGTTAATTGTCTCCTATTTATACATGCTGTTTTCATTCCCTCACAAATCTTTTTATTTTCTTGTTATCAATATATTTTTTTTTTTGCTTTTCAATGATAATAAAGTGAGAATTTTGTAAAGAAAAGCCTATTGTCATTGGCATGTATTTTTGTCAATCAATATCATTCAAATGTTTTATTAATATCAAAGGCTCAGGGTATCTCAAGATGATGTATATTTTCTCTGAGTGAGTTTTAATATTTTCAGTTTTTTATGAAATATATCTGTGCTGCCCTAGCCGGTTTGGCTCTGTGGATAGAGCTTTGGTCTGCAACTGAAGCGTCCTGGGTTCAGTTCCAGTCAAGGACAGGTACTTTGGTTGCAGACTCGATTGCAGGCCCTGGTCCAGGGGTGCCTGCAGGAGGCAACCGATAGGTGTATATCTTTCATATCAATGTTTTTCTCTCTCTTTCTCTCTCTCCACCTTCCTCTCTCTCTAAAAATCAATGGAAAAATACCCTTGGGTGAGAATATATATATAGTTCTATAAATCTACCCAAGACATAGAAACTCTTGGACAACAGATAAAACTGTCTGATATGACTAACTAACCCAAATTAATAAACTTGTAAGTGTACAGTAAAATTATAATCATGATGTAGTAAAAAATGAGATTGTAAATATGTATTCATTTCCTGTATTCAATTATATTGCTATAATTGATCACTCCGATTGCTGTGTCTGCTAATTGAACTATGTTTTAAAATATATACACGTTCTATGGAATAGTAAAAACTGTGAACTATATAGATGATGACATAATTATACATCTAGTTTTCTTATAAATGAGTTTTAAATCCCAGCATTCATATTTTTGTCCAATTGTAGTCTCTATGTCAACACTTCCTCTTCAAACAGCATGTTTTTCTTAGCTGGAATTTCACACCTTCACACTCACTCACTCACTTTACTAGTGAGGATAATAAATATGATATAGAACTCAAGGTTATTCAGTCTCCTGGTTTGTCTTCCCATTTGTAATGAAAAAGAAGTAATAATAACTTTACCTAAAATGTAGTAAGTAAAAGTGAACCTACTAATTAATTGACAATGAACAAGGCAAAAAAAAGAAAAAGGAATTTTTCTCTGTTCCTTGCTCCCACCTATGCCATTACAAATGTACTTTTAACCATTTGATAATTAAATAAACACCTCTTACCTAGATGACTTCTTTAGGAAGCATTTTTTAGAAAATTTGAGAAATGCCATGTATACATGTTCAGTCACTACCATTTTTAAAAGTCACTGTGTATAAAGCCAGAGCATAAGACACTATAGAGGTACCTCAAATGGATTTCCAAGTTGATACAAATATGAAAGATTTTAAAACTTGATGACACCATCTTTGAACTTGTAATTTTCATCAATTGTCATGTGAAATAAATTAACTAAAAGCTGAATATATGGAGCAACTAAAATTACAAAAATATTGGCATAAGAGGAAAGATCCTTCCTTCCCATTCAAAAGTCATTGAGAATCAATGAGAATACTCTGAGTTAAACAAAATCATGTCTTAGAATTAATATATATATATATATATATATATATATATATATATATATATATATAATTTAATAAAAAGTAGCTGATATTTTGACATTATTATTCGTGTGTGTGTGTGTGTGTGTGTGTGTGTGTGTGTGTGTGTGATCAGCACTTATAAGACAGATAGCCTGTAAAGAAGCTTAGAGATGTTGATGATTTATAGTTTGTATTACAAAGTTGTGCCATGGAAGGCAGTGGCATAACTGAACTATTGATTGCTGAATATAACCGTAGCACACAGATGACTTTGGTCTGTGGGAGTTCAGAGGGCTCGGTTTAAATGAAAACGTTATTATTGGAGCAAACAAATAGGTCTTTATATTAAGACAGACTCAACCAAAGGCATTCAGCCCTGCTCACCTTAAGTCATCTGGTTCAGCATTGAGTCAATTATAGGCCAAATCTCCCCAGGAGTTATGCTTTGGACGTTTAGAACAGCAAAACAAAATCATTCCGTCCACCTTGCTGATGGCACTTTTTGACAGCATGACCCAGGCACATGCCAGGCACTCAACAGTCCATAACGGTGAGTGCAAAGTCCCCTCTGTTCCCATATCAGTGGCCTGGTTCCCCCAGGCTTGCCTCGCGTATGAACTGCTCCCATGCCAATCTCATTTTTTTGTCTTGAATAATAATAACAATCAGAGTGACTATTTACTTGGTGCTCATACTATGCCAGTCTCCTAACTGCTTTTTTAAAATACATTTTTATTGATTTTAGAGAGGAAGGGAGAGGGAGAGAGAGAAACATCAATGATGAGAGAGAATCATTGATCGGCTACCACCTGCACGCCCCCCACTGGGGATCAAGCCCGCAACCCAGGCATGTGCCCTTGACCAGAATCGAACTCGGGACTCTTCAGTCCGCAGGCCAACACTCTATCCATTGAGCCAAACCAGCTAGAGCCTAACTGCTTTTTATGTATAAACTCTTTTACTCTTCACAGCAACCCTATGAGGCAGATACTTTTATTTTTCACTCTTTTAAAGGTTAGCAATTATCTAAAAAAGATCCTATTATGATCACATTATACAGATGTAGGTACTATTAGTATTTCCTTTGTACAGATGAGCATACTGTAGCACAGAGAGGTTAAGTTTCACAAATGTCACACAGGCTGGTAAGTAACAAAAGTAGGGTTTGAACCCAGGCATTCTGTTTCCTAAGTCCTTCCTCTTAACCACTTCAATATAAAGCTTTGTTTTGCCACTGGCCCTTGGAGATTGTTCATGATCTCCATGGGTATGAATTTCAGCTTTTCTGATCCAGAGACAGAGAAGCATCGATCAGACAGTCAAACCTCGGGAGGTAGGGGAGGGTGGGGGTGAGGGGGAGAGATCAACCAAAGGACTTGAATGCATGCATATAAGCCTAACCAATGGACACAGACACCAGGGGCGTGAGGGCATGAGTGGGGGGGGGTGGGGAGCAATGGGGGGATAAGGACACATATGTAATACCTTAATCAAAAAAGAAATTTTTTAAAAATCAGCTTTTCTAATATACTTGATTTGGCTCTTGATGTTCTTTTCCTTTTGGATGTCCATTATACATCATCCTCTTGAAAATTTACCAGTCTTTTGTCTTTTTGTTGCTACAATCATAGTGTGTATGAATGTGTGTGTCTGTGTGTTCAAGTGTGTGTGTACATCTGTGTGCATGAATGTGTATGTGAGTTAGGGTGGGAGGGGTATGGGATTTTGGAAACCTACCTCTTACAAATACCAAGAACTCTAATAAACAACAGTTTAAGAGTATTGCCAAAGTTTATCCAATCTGTCACAGTTCAGACTCAAGCACAAGCCCTTAAACATTGTCTTGATATTTTCCTCTCAAAGCAAGAAAATCTGCTGGTTTCCCCTGCACTGTGTATAATGCATAGGCCATCTGACATGTCTGCATTGAGGATTAAACATAAATTCAGGGAAAGTTCTGTCCCAGTGGGAAAATTATTTAAGGTTCTGTGAGCAGTTAAATAAGTGTGTAAACAAAGAAGTTGGATACTATTATCTGACTTTAAAATTTGCATTGTTTTATATGGTTTTAATTTTCAGTTTTACTCACAATTCATCACCCAGCCAGAGGTCTGCAAATGCAAATCTCGGCAAGCACAATAGCAGAAAGAAAACTCTGTACCCACAAGCATAGCGCACTATCTATCAGATCGGTATCCTTCCATATGCTTAGGTGAAAATAAGGTCAAAGAAGCCAGGGAATGATGTTTTAGGTATTCTAAAATAATAAAAATGTGATGGTTTACTGGCATTTTAAAAATGTTTTAAAGATGATTCAAAGCTGGAATACACAGATACAAAGAAATTCAGCTTAGCATTTGAATAAAATAATTGCATTATAATGAACCTATATTAAGCACTTCATACCATTTTAAGTGCTTTACATTTTTTTACTAATTTAGTCTTTATAACAAGCCTCTGAGAGAGATTTGATGAGCCCCATTTTAAAGAACTCACAATGTGCTCTCCTAGATGGTGGGAAGTCAAGATTTAAACTGAAGCAACAGAGCTCGAAGTCCATGTTCTTAACTACTGTAGCTCAAATTTCCTCCTCGAAAAACTTCAAACACTGATGTAGAGGGAAAGATCTGCTCTCCATGCTCCATGTTGCCATAAAAGGGAAGGAATATGAAAGTACAGGGGAAGCGCCTCCAGCCTATTTGTGTTTCACACTTGCCCAGGACTGGAGGAATGATAGCCTCTCTGCAGGGCATTTTCCTTCTCCATCCCTCCTGGGATCAGCTTGGCTACTGTGAAGGAAGCCTTAGGCTGTCCAGCATTTCTGCTCCTAATTGATGTGGAATTAAAAAAAAAATAGCAGACTCGTCTAAAGCCATGATCTCAAATCAGCGTGATTACTGACATTGTGCTTTTCCTGTGCTTAAAACCTATTTTCATTTTTCAATTGGTTCCAAACTTGGGAACAAAAGGAAGCATCCTAAAAAAGTAGTGCACTCTTGCCATGGTTCTCATGTCCTCGATCATGTTCTTCTTATCTCATTCTTCAGGACCAGGCATTCCTGGAGAGTCAGCCAAATACACATTAGATAATTCTCTGTAATACAAATGGTTTATTTGGATGAAAGGAACTCATATCTTAAATTTAAAAATATTTCAGGGGTTATTTGAATTCATTCTAATTCAGGTGAATTTTGTCATTGTCATGATTACTCTTGTGATTGCAGATGTGGTCTTCCAAAATTTTATTTATAACTAAAATTTTCACCTTCCAACAAATATACACTGCAACAGATGGTGACCACCTTGATTGTGGCCACATAGGTTAAAATATATGCATGTGGGTGCATGTGTGTCCATGAACCTAAGCCTGTGAAATCTTAATTTGCGATGAGAGCACTTGTCTGTTAAAACTTAACACAGGCACCCTTACAAAAGAAGACCTTTAAAGCAATGGAAGACAGTCACTTTTTTTTTTAACTCTTCACAGCTAAAGCAAATGCTTGTTTGATCTTCAGATTTGATCATTATTTTTATATATATTTATTGATGTCAGAGAGGAAAGGAGAGGGAGAAAGAGAGAAACATCAATGATGAGAGAGAATCATTGATTGGCTGCCTCCTGCACAACCTCTCTGGGGATCGAGCCCAAAATCTGGGCATGTGCCCTGACTGGAAATCGAACCACGACCTCCTGGTTCATAGGTAGATGCTCAACCACTGAGGCATGCCGGTTGGGCTGCTTATTACTTATATGTTTTTAAAATGTTTCTTAAATCTTCATCTGGTTTCTATATTCCTTCTGGAGTTCTATAAAATTTTCATGTCTTAGATTTTACGTTTTCTATCATCTTGGAGTTACAAGTTTTGCAGAGCGCCCTCTTCCTAAGTACTGCCTTTAGCATTGACCTGGCATTTTAATTAGATGACTGTTGTCTAAAGGTAGAAAGATTAGAATGGGAAAGGTCACAGATCACCTCCAAGAACATGTGAAAGTTCCCATATGATTTTGTCACCTTCATGATTACACAAAGGTATGTATGTGGATGCTTGATTCTTCCATAGCACACAGAAAATTAAAAGATTATAACTCAGTTATTAAGTCTTTTATTAATATATTAATATGGTGCTTAAGTCCTATTATAATTAAAATGTGAACTTTCCATGAACAACCAAAGAACCATGTACAGCATCATGGTGTCTGATTCTAGAGAACTCTGACTGGGCTTATAAAGTAGGTCCTTAGCAGGACCCACCTCATGGACATCACACAGGGTCTATATTGGGCTTGGTTTACATTCTGTTCTTACCACTTAAAAATTCTTAATACTTTTGAACAAGGGGCACAGCACTTTCATTTTACAGTAGATCCTAGTTATGTAGCCGGTTCTGGGCTCAGAGCTTGACTACTTCCATTCAGCTGAAACTGTAATTCCTGGTATAAGTTGATTTTCCAGAGGCTAAGTCTTTTGGCAGCTGTGATTCCCAATGGACTCCCCTCTTGATTTCAGGAATCCAATATTACATTAGCAAAGAAGTCTCCAGGGTTTTAGATTTTTCCCAGTGCTTTATAATTGTCTTTTATAGTAAAAATAAAGTGTATGCATTGTCATATTATTTTAAACTACTATGTATGTGCAAAGATGTTGTTTAATTGACAGACTTCCTTAATCTACATGAACTATATGTCTCTTCCCTTTTCTGCACACTTAAGAGTCATGGTGACTTGCACTCAAATCTTAACATATAGCAATATAATCAGTGTTTCAAAAAAAATAATGATGGACAGCTTTTTCATGTGATTTTATTGAATCTCTTTGATTCAGACTCTAAATGCAATATATAAACTGAGACTGAATTTGGATCTTGTAAGTTTATATATTCTTGAATTACATTAATGGAACATAATATTTAAAAGATAAAAATGACTGAAATGCCATACATTTTTTTTTAATGTGCACAGAGAAAATATGTGATTGTTAAGTATTGAGATCAATTGGAAGGTTTTATGTTGCAATTGGTTCCTGAGTGAGGTAGACTCGTTTCTTGGAAAATGAACAGTATAAGTCAATATCACTAATATTGTATAGGTCCACAGTGACTTTGAGGCTTTGATATTCTAAAGAATACTAAGGGCCCGATGCAAGTTATTTTCTAGGAGTTATAATTTTTATAGTTTTAGTAAACAATTATTAACATGAAATAGTAGTTAAGGTAATGTCACTTATTTAAACTGACTACATATATTCACAAATCTCTTCCAGTGAAATGTATTTTAAGCTAATATGTAAAAGAAATAATGCTTTATGGGTATTTACTGTATCATACTTTTAAGAGCCAATGTCTTATTTTATCCGAACAAGGTGTTTATGGTTTTTTGTTTGGTTGCTTTCTATGTAAAACAATTTTACCATCACCACTTAAGCTCTTTCTATTCTCTGTGTTCTATCAAGTGTATTTATTTCCTCACATCCATGACACATTTTCACTTTTGTTCTTCCCCCCCCCCCCTTAATTTGCTTCCAATGAGCTTCACCTTTCTGGCTAACTCATCTCCTGACAACTTTCCACACATAAAAAATTAATAATTTTTGCTCTCCCAAAAGAGGTAAAAGGCAGATGTTTTTCATCCCTAAGACCATAATTCCCTTTGTTTTCCATTTAGGAGCTTCGTATTAGCAATGACAATTTATGTTCAACGTCCCAACAGCACCCCCACATTAAGCAGACGTCTTATTTTATTCCGTGTGATCTCTAATGACCTTTCTGATGTGCTCATTTCTTTAAAAAGTGTGTGTGTGTTGTTGTGTTTTTTTTGTTTGTTTTCTTTTTTGAGTCACAAATCCCACTGAGAATTTGATGAAAGCTATAGCTTCGGTATCATTTACAAACACTGCATGAAATTTCAGGAGGTTTCCAGGCCCCTGAGACCCATTCATGAACTAAACATTACAAACACCTGCTCTAATTTATCAATTTTATTTTATGGATATTGCATTGTGTATAGTTTTTCTATAATTATTCACTTCTGTTACCGCTCTCTGTACTATTCACTCTGCTGCCTTCTTTACCACATCCTTCTTTTAAGAATACCCCTTTCATTTTCAAGTTCCATTTATATTGTATTACCCAAAATCCATTTAGTCCTAGGCATTGCCTTATTGACTTCTCATAAATAAAACATGAAATAGATATATCCTTATTCAGCTAATATGAGTTGAGTGCCTTGTATATGTTTGGTATCATGGGGTGTGTAAAACTGCATCTGTGAAAGGGTTTTCTTCTAACAATCATATTAATGTTAATTGATAAATATTGATATTGTTAATAACTAATATTAATTGAATTTATTTTCTTTCCCAAGAATTATGCTAAATATTTTATCATCCTTTATCATTTTGTTCTTTTTCTTGACTTTCTTCATCTCCTCCTCCTCTTTTTTCCTCAGCAAATAAGATGAAAATAAGTTGAAAGAGGTTAAGTAAATTTTACTCAAGGTTACAGTTAGAAAACTTGAGAACCTGAATTTGAACAGATTTCTCTGATTTGAAACACTTCTAATGCCTTCTCACATCTTAGATAATCTCTACCTCTCATTTAGCATAGCTGTACACATATCATTGAGTGTATGCATTTACCCAACCATCCATCCATCTATATACACAAAAAATTAATACAGAGAAGGAAGAGGGAAAATTGATATGATGCATGTGAAATGCTGTGAGAATTAGAGGAAGCCAGGAATTAGTTGAACTTTTCTTCATGGAAGAAGTGCCATTTGAAACATTCCATAAATGATACCTGACACCAAATAGGGAATAATATGGAAGAGCGGTGAAGCCTGAGGAACTTGCAGAAATGTATGCAGAGGCATGATTGGCAGTTGAACTTGGCTAGAGTAGAAAGTGTGGAAAGTAGAATTAGGAGGGAATATAAATGTTGGAAAGAGTTGTAGGTCAGATCCCAGAGAACTCTGAATTCCAGGAATAGGGGCAGGAGCTTATTTGGCAGTAGTGGATGATGGAGGATTTTCAACAGAAAAGGAACATAATCAGAACTATCATTTTAGAAGTTGATTCTGGGTGATTGGGAACAGAAAGACCTGCAATGCATAGAGACCAGAGATAAGTGCTCATGCTTCTGGCCGTATTCATACAATTAAGACATAAGTAATTACCTTCTTTCTGGAAAGGGCCCTGTGAGTGGGAGAATTACATAATGAATACTAAGAATATTTGAAACCTGAAACTGTTAGACTGCTCAGTGAGTTCTATTCTTTTATCTAACAGTAGTTTACACATTTAGCTCTGTTCACTTTTTTCTTTCTTCTTTATTTTGTGTTCTCTCTTGTAGGAATTGCATTTTAGTTCTTTGTTGTTGTTGTTTCTATCAGACATGTTGTTGCATGTCTGATGCTGTCTCTTTTCCACTCACTTTACTCACTGCTTTTCCCCATTCTTAAGGCCCTAGGTTTAGGATTGTTGATACATGCTTTAACTTCTCTTGCAAACAATAATATGCTTATCCATTGATTATTACCATTATTGCCTACTGAGCTCTGCCTGAGGCCAGTCCACTCTCTATCATACTTTTTCACCATCATATATCATTTCTTCTCTATGTGTTTTAGATTTCCTTATGAACTAATATACAACATGGTGGTCTCTATGTGAACCTTCATGTTGGAATTCTGAGACAAAGACTGTGTGTGTAGGTGTAGGAGTTTGGGCTTACTGACAACAATCCTATATAATAAAAGCCCAGCGACCAAAATGGCAGAACAACCAGAATGACCAGAGACCAGAATGACCACAGCCCCTTGCCCAGGCTGGACCCATCCCCTAGTGAGTGGTTAGGGGTGATCAGGCAGGCAGGCAAAGTGGTGAGGGGCAATCAGGCAGGCAGGCGAGCAATTAGAGCCAGAGGTTCCAGATTGCGAGAGGGTGCATTGTGTGCATGGGTGGTGACAAAGAAGGAATATGATTTTTAAAAATATATAACAACAATATCAAAAACAAGCAGGCACAAATAGAATGGTTTCTCAAGAGAGCTATAATTTGTGGAGGGTTTCTTGCTTGTGGATGAGTCAGATCTACTTACTAGTAAAGTTATCAGTCTTACTCTTTTTGCTATACTGGTATTTTCCCATCTCATTCCTCTTTTGTTGGACTTTGGCACGCTGATTGTCATTTGGATAAAACATCATATTTCCAATATTTGAAGATCTTGTCACATATTCTGAAGTTTCATAGGGAATACATCTCCTTGGCAGATCCAGAAGAAGAAATTGTGACTTATCTAATCTACATTTATCTTAGCCAACTGTAACACAGTTATTGGCATGATTTCTAGAAGTATATTCTGTGACCTTCCTGAACAACATGATTTTCATGGAAAGCATTGCTATATTACTTTTGCTCATTATTAATTCCTACTTATTCTTTCCCCTTCAAATTATTTTTTGGCCAATAGAGTGTAATGCTTCAACAATTGCCTAGAAATCTCTCTCCTTCATGCAGTGGGATTTCATTGAGTAAACTGCCATGAAATTGCACAACGTCATAAGTGGGCACAAAATTCAATTTGATGTTTATGCCTTACTTGTTTATTCTGTCCTCATATCTTAATTCCCATGTCAGGTAGGTGGGAAAAGGCAGATATACCAGGAAGAACTGGAGGTTTATATGGTAGGAAACAGGTGTTAAATGGAAACCATGATCTCTTCTCTGACTGAAATGACAAGAAGTGGTCAGAAACTGTATGATTTATCCGTTTTCCTTGCAAAGGAGTTGATAAATTTGTTACTGGTGCATGCATCAAATAAGGGATAAATTAGTTGCACTTCATTAACCAAGAGATTTCTAGTAACATCTTCTCTCTCTAAACATGTTCCCCTCTTGCCCACCTGTCCTGGAGACAGCATTCTTGCTAATTCAGCAGCCTGAACATGACATTAATAAGAATAATAGATGAGGTAGTGAGGTCTGCATGTCCAAAAAGGTAATGCAGAAGAGGAATTCCCTGCCATCTTTTATGTCTGAACAAAAGTCACATTCCTGTGGTCACAGGTTTGACTAGGCCTAAAGGTATAAAACAGGAAACTGGGGGTTATGATTTATATGATGGAGTATTCACATATTCCAATTTTTTTGAGTCTATGGTTAAAATATAATATTTATGTATTATGATAACATAGATCATTTAGCATTTAAATATTTTTAATAATATGAAAAAAAGTTTCACTGATCATGTAAGTTTCTCTTTGCATAGAGATGTAGAGTAATATACTGTTATTGAGAAATATTAATTATTATGGTTAATAACATTTGTAGTAGTCAAATTGATAGAAACACAATTATTGGGAGCTTGTAAGAACCCTTAAATAATTATATATAAGTATTTTAAACTCAAATAATTTGAGCCCAGTTATTTCCAAACTTCCTTACATAATATTTTATTTAATAGAATTCTTTGATTTTTAATTGTCAAATATCAGCTATTCAATATAGATTGAGAAGGGTTTTTTAATTTAATTTATTAATTGAACATATATTTAAATAAATTAATTATCCACTGATTGCTAAAGACTACTGGTCTTGGATAAAGGAATGTAAAATAGCACATTTGAGTGGTATGCTTATTAATTTACTCCAGCATTCCTGAATGCTAATAATTTAAGAAAAGCATAATCTGTGTTTATAGATCAGATTACATTTTAAGGAATAATTGTAATTGAGAGAAATTTTCACAGATGTTATATTACTGGTACTTTTGAATATTTTAAATTAGAAGGCATTATTCTGTTTCTTTTACATCTTCATCTTTGTCTAATTGTTATTCTTATAGTTATTACTATCATTATTAGTTATTGTAATTTTTATTTTACTTAGTACATGTCAAATAATTAAGCCTTTTAATAGCTGTGTTTCTGATTATGCACTTCAAAAGTTTTAATGACTGTAATATCCCCACAGTTCCCATCCCAGCCTTTACTAACTGCATAATTTTCTCAGCTAATCAAATGAGCTGATTGTTCTGAATTATTTTCTCTGAGTTATAAGTTAGATAAAATAGGCCCAATACAATGTTATTAAACTCTTCTTTTATTTTGGATACACATGATTTACGGGCAGTTAGCTGTTTTCTGTCATTTTAGAAAATGTAGTTTTATAATAATCTTTGGCTTTAGGACTTTCCCCTTCACTAATTGTATTTGATGGGGACTTCCAAAGATTACTTAACTTTTATTTTAGTTGGTGTATTTGTTATTTTTCCACAAGAAAAGTCACCTCTAAATAATGCCAATGCAACTGTTTTATGAAGTAAACTCTCAAGAAAGTCAAGGTGGAATTTGTATATGGCTGGCTCTCCCCTGCTTTCTCTCCCCTTCCCCTTTACCCCCACATCTTGGGCTATGAGAAGGGGTCAGAAGGCCACACATCACTGAGTTTAATTTATTCCAGTCCACCTAGTTAGTTGAAATATTTCCTCAAGGAAGTTTTCATTCAGTTGATGCCCTGAAGGGTTAAGAAAACAGAAACCCATAGTGTTACAGAGCTGTTGTCATAGATGTTTCCAAGGAAACCATATCGGGAATGTTTAAGTGTCTTGTTTCTCCTCAAACCCACAGGAGTGTAGCTTGCTTGAGGTTTTGATGTTCTCTTAATTCTTGCCATGGCTGCTCTGTGGTAGGGTTTCCAGCCAAACAAGAATCCCATGACTGCCCGAAGTTCTGGCTCCCGGGTCCACCATGCCTGCTCTGGCTGAGTCAGTTTTGCGTCGTCATCCTGGAAAGAGTGTAAGGGCAATTTAAAATCAAATAGAGGTTAACTTCATTACCTTTTTAAAAGTTCCATTATTGTTTTTCTAATGTCAAATGTAGATTATTTTCCTCAACATATGCATTAGCATTTCATAAAAAATAAATAATAAATGAACTTGAGTTGCAGAGTTCATTAGAAGACTAATATATGTGATAGATCACATCATGCTGTTTTACGAGGTATGTTAAGGGGCTTGGACGATAGGAGGGACTTTCAGTTCTGTGATTTCCTCTGCTTCATGTGGCTATAAACAATTTTTAAGGTCATTTCATATTTTTTTACTTCATATATCTAAAGAGGAATAAAATCGTGAAGAATCTGAAAATAATGTCAAAACATAGTAATGTGATTAAACTTGACTTGAAATGTTTTCATAATTCGATTCTACAAGATAACTAGTACATCCTTTAAAAATGTTTACGCAAATGACATAAAGCCATAGAAAACTCTGATCATTTTCATTCAAAGTGATTAGGGACAGAGAAATCCCTTTCTCTCTCTTTCTCTGTCTCCCTCTTTCAGAAAGCATGCATATGTATATGTGTCTGATAGTTGTTGTTTTTTGTTTGTCTGTTATTTGGATTTTTTATACCATACAAGGGTAGAATGAACCACCTCAGTAGCTTCTGAGGCTGATACATTTCTATCACCACAATTATTTTAGCAAACCTGTTCCCTTCACTTCTGCAACATCATGCAGAGTTAGTGATCAAGTTTGCACAGTTTTTAAAAATATGTTCATTTTAAATTGTCCTAATACAAACAGCCAGCTGAATACTTGTATTTTTATTTTGGATATCACAATTAACCAAGAGATATTATACACACTTCTATCATATTAAATATTTGCAAAGAGAATAAAGCAAATTTAAAATAACATTTAAACCTCTCTATTCTGAGAGAGGTATGATTACATTTTATTCTATATTTATAACTATAATTAATACTTAACCCTATTTTATTATCATTTATTCTGTAGTGCATGTTATATAAATGTATATACAATATAATATATAAGCTACATTTTGAATACTATAACTATACAATTATTTTTTTCTCCCATTTAATTTCTATCAAATTGGATTGGTTTATCATTTGCCATATCTTTCTTTATGGCCTGGTAAAAATTGCTGAAGGAACACAAAACACTGAATTTAACAATGTTTTTGTTGTGGATTTATCTATGTCACTGTGGCCAAAAATATTCAATTATTAGTACCTTTGGCAGATACATTGGTAGCCTCCAATAATAAGAGGTAATGAGCACTATAGGAAACTCTTATTTATTTCTAATTCATTCTTTAAAAGTGTCAGAAAAATCTTCAGATAGCTACAGTTTACATTCAATTATTAAATAACTAGAGGCCCAGTGCACAAAATTTGTGCACAGGTAGGTTCCCTAGCGGCTGCTGGCTGCCAGCCACGGCCTCCCTTCTTTCCGTCCCGCCCCCTGGTGGTCAGTGCACGTCACAGTGAGAGATTGAACTTTCAGTTTGTTCAAACTCCCGAGGGGACACTTTGCATATTAGGCTTTTATACATACATAGATTTGAGGAAGGGAGGAAGCCTACACAAGAGTGTGCAATCAGGGTCACTGCTGTGGGCAAAATTATTGAATTCTCCAGAGAAGCTTTCAAGAATTGTCTGCCTGCAATGGGAGAGGCCAGGAACTTTTTCCTTTGGTTAAGGGTGGGCTGCCCTAGGGCTATTTCTAGGGGGCAGACCTGCAGTAGGCTAATGGCCTTCTACAGCTTCCAAGAAGCTCTTGGGCAGAAAACCTAAGACATAATGCTGTGAGATGCTGTGAGCACATGGGTCAGAATCACTGGTAACTCTCTGGGCCAGCTATAGCTGACACATCGAAAGTGAGAAACAGCAAAGGGGCCAGGCATATGAAGTATTGGCTACAACTCATTCTATCAGGGTTTGCATCCAAATTATCCTGTCCTATGGACATTCATACTGTCTTATCGAATGGGTGAGTTTCATTTCAGTTGGGTTTTAATTGTCAAGCACAAGCTTTTAACAGCACTAAGATCTAAGTTTTTTGAAGGTGGTGGCTTTCGATCATTGATGAAGAGGAGGGTCTGTTTTACCTTGAGTTTATGGAAAAGCTAACAGCTCAGTTTCAAAATTCTCTAAAAGGGTTTCATTTCACTGATATCTCCTTTAACTTCAATAAATTCAGAAAAAAATTGTTATATACATATAATTTCTGTCTCTTATTATTTAACTAGAGGCCTAGTGCACAAAAATTTGTGCACTCGGAGGGGAGGGAGGGGTCCCTCAGCCCGGCCTGTGCCCTCTCACAGTCTGGGACCCCTCGGGAGATAACGACCTGCTGGCTTACCTGCTCCTGGGTGGCAGAGGGCAGGCCCAATCCCTAGGTGCAGCCCCTGGTTGGGCTCAGAGCAGGGTCAATTAGGGAGTTGGGGCGCCGCCCCTTGTCATGCACAGAGCAGGGCGGATTGGGAGGTTGTGATGCCACCCTCAGTCATGCTCAGGGTAGGGTTGATTGGGGGTTTGGGGCACCTCCCCCTGTCACACTCAAGGCAGGGTTGATGGGGAGGTTGCGGCACCATACCCTGTCACGCACAGAGCAGGGCCCATCAGGGGGGTTGGGGCTCCGTACCCTGTCATGCACAGAGCAGGGTCAATCAGGGGGTTGTGGAGCTCCCCCCTGTCACTCACAGTGTAGGGCAGATAGGGGAGTTGAGGCACCGCCCCCTGTCAAGCACAGAGCAGGGCAGATCAGAGGGTTGGGGCGCCACCCTCTATCACCCACAGAGCAGGGCCGATCAGGGGGTTGGGGCGCTGCCACTCTCACACTCAGGGCAGGGCCGATGGGGAGGTTATGGCTCTACCCCATCACACACAGAGCAGGGCCCGTGGGGGGGGGGGAGGGGTTGGGGCACTGCACCCTGTCACACACAGAGCAGGGCCGATCAGGGGGTTGGGGAGCTCCCCCCTATCAGGCACAGAGCAGGGCTGATCAGAGGGTTGGGGTGCCTTCCCCTGTCACGAACAGAGCAGGGTGGATAGGGAGGTTGTGGCCCCACCCCCTGTCACACACAGAGCCGCAGGGTGATCAGGGGGTTTGGGCGCTGCCCCCTGTCACGCTGATCCCGGTGCCAGGAGGCCTCGTGGCTCCGCTGATCCTGGTGCTGGGAGGCATATTACCCTTTTACTATATAGGATAGAGGCCTGGTGCATGGGTGGGGACCAGCTGGTTTGCCCTGAAGGGTGTCCTGGATCAGGGTGGGGGTCCCCACTGGGG